>NC_090703.1:7703221-8004866 GCF_040954835.1 Lepisosteus oculatus | reverse complement strand
TGGGGCACCCTGCCAGCCTTTAGCTGACAGGTCTTCTTGAGAGGGTGGCGCTGAGCAATTGTCACAGTGGGAAGGAGCAGAACCGGAACACGGTATTACATGCCCTCGTGCGTCTGACGGGTTAACTGTATCAGACATGTCCCAGTCACACAGCACCCGGAGCCCAGATCCCAGTGTACTGCAGGACACCCCCTGGATCCGAAGTCTGCTGCAGGGGTCCTCACCTGGACAGACAGCTGCCCCGCCAGCCTCCTCTGCGCACAGGCACTGTGAGGTGAGTACAGGAGGCACCGCAGGCCACAACAGCCAGGGCTGCGCGGTGCTGAAAGAGTTCAAAGTCATGCGTCTGTGAGACAGGGAGAGGGAAGGGGGAGTGAGAGGACTATTACTTTCATGTCATTAATTTCCTATGCAACATGAACCCCTCATTGAGAATAAGAAAAAAAGCAGATATTGTTAACATGGGAAACAGGCACTCTGCACCTTTCCTTCTTAGTGCACTTTCCCCTTCAGAACATGATGACGAGAACTGCCCATATGCATTGGACAATACATTCATTTTTCAGATGCGTATTCATATTTCTAGGGTTTTTTCTAATTGTACTAATACCTCACTGGAAACAGCTCATTAACAGTCGTTCTAATGAGGTCTAGGAAAGATATATCTTATTTTCTCTGGAAATCTGCATGTGTATGTACTGTAAGACCTGTAGCAGACATAAATCCATCCTTGTGTACTGTAAGTTCGTATCAAAAGATCTGACACAGGAATTTAAATAAATGTTCCAAATTTAAAGAGGCCTATAAAAATGTAAAAATATTTGAGGGGTTTATGTAGCATTAGAGTGGGTTGTTGAGTATTGGCTTTTGTTCACTTTAATTGGGTTTTAATTCAACTGATTTATTTTACATGTTCAAGGCTGCCACACTGGGAGAGGATGAGTTAAACACTTGTCACGGGCTGTAACAGCGTGATGTTTTCTCAATGTGCTGACAAACAGACCTTTTACGATTTTAACTCTTATTAAGTTCCCTAAATAAGAACCTTGCATTGACCCTATGTAGTTCAGATTATTCTCCTGGCAAATAGCCAAACTCAATTCAAAAGCACAAAATGTTCTTTGATGTAATTGAAGAGGAAAAGCTGAAATTTCAATTTCCTATGAAAACTGAATCAAAACAAGCGACAATCATAGCAGATGTCTGAAAAATTACAAAAATGTTTTCAGATGCAGTGTACTATTGATTGAAAGTAAGATCTTGGTAATTTTTAATAAAGATGTCCACAGTGACATTCAATCATTAAGTTAAAGAAATCTGCACGTGAGACCAAGAATTGAGTAACGAATAACTATAGACATCTCAGGGAAGTCTGTATCAAAGCCCAGGATCAGTGGGTGAAATGATACCACTTCCCCTGATCTTTGCACCTACACCTATATAAGGTTTTTAGTGCAAATCCAGGCATGTCTGGACATGTACTTGCAAAATACAATCCTCCTGTTGTTCACAACTGGGGCAATTTACATCTGATCGTCTACCAAGTGTTCCTTGGCTGCTTGTTTCCATGTGCTACAACTGAAAGCTCTCTTTTGTAAGGTGAAGAATTAGAACTTATTGATACAGCTCTCTTGTTATATAGACGGGAGAACTTTGTATAACCTAGAACTTAATATTAGCTGTTCTGCAGGAAACAACAAAACACAACATAAAAAAGGATCGTTTCTGTGGGATGAGGATCAATTTACATCTCAGCCAAGCAATTCACATGCTGTGCCAGATTGGGTATTTGTGAAAAAATTGTTTAATCAGAGGCTGGGGTCTGACAACACTTTGATTGAGTGTTACACGGTATCTTTTGAAGTAATTCTCTACTCCAAGAATCATGCATCAGGCAAAATTGGTTTCCTTTAAAAAATGTTGTTCTCACACACCTATTCTTTTTAATAATGATAAATCCTTGCTTTTACCAGCCAAACCACATTCAAAACTCCCCCTCATCCACCCTAGGATCTGCCAGAGAAAGAATGGCTCACAAAAAAACAGCAATGACAGACTCATGTATTCCACCTTGTACATAACAACAGAGGAGCATCAGAACAGGTTCATCAATACGATCTCATTGCATGATGCAACCATTTAGAAGCCTCTTTGGAATCAGAATTAATTTCCATTTAAATTTATGGGGAAAAGATTGAACTTTGAAAACTGAACAAATCTGTTTACACGGCTCGTAGAGCTGCCTTCAATTATGTTTGAATCCATAACAGGCAGCTGCTGACTCACATACCCTTTATAATGCATCTCTAATGGTTTCAGCCATTTCATCTAGTCAACTTTCCATTAGCATTTGCATCTAAGCACACCAGGCCTGTTCTGCAAATATCCTAGGCACTAGCAGATTTATAGGCTGGGGTCTGTCCTGTGGATGCACAGTGCCGGTAATGCAGAAGATGCTTTCTCAGAAATGGTTCCTGATGCTTTGCAAAGCTGTCCTCATCTCACGCCAGCGGATAGGCCCTCTTGTCTGATGTTTTTTTAATCTTGAATTATTTAATTTAGGAGCTCAATCATCACACTAAGTTGTTCTAAACCAGGAAACTTTGCTATGCCCGTGCTGTAAACAGTGCTGGGACTTGGTTTTTGCTGTAAACTTGACAGGTTTTGTCCTGAAAAATTGACTGGTAATCACATTTCCTAAGTATTTTATTGGTAATAAATGTAACTCGGCCCTGGAGGTTGCATGGGGTATTGGATGTGCCTTTGGTGCATGACTGGCAGGCTGTGGGTTCGAGTCTCTGCTTCAGACACTGCTGTAGTACTATGGGAGAGATACTTTACCTCAGCTGCTTTAGTCCACCCAGTTGCACAAATAGGATACATACAAATAGGATACAGCGCCTGGCTGGCGGTGATCCCTGTGACAGACTGGTGTTCCATCCAGGGGAGGTGTGTCTCTCTAGTCTACTCAATTCTACAAAAACTAGAAACTAGAATGAACTCTGGCCTCGTGTGGCTACTGTGTTTCTGCTGAGGACGTCACCCTTTTCAACTCTACCCTCTTCAGTCAATCAAACAAGCCGATAGCATGGAACCTCTTTATTTTAAAGGAGCAAAAGTATTCAGACTGTTGGGTGAGAGGTGTCCCTTGTTGGTCAGGTGGTTGTTTTTGGGTAATAACACTGATAAAAGAGCTGTGAACATCCTATCAATCAATCTCGCTTTGGCTTCAGTCTTTGGAGGCTAACGTTGAAAGTCAAAATGCAAACCAAAGAACGTTGAAGGAAACCAAGCAATTTTGAAACTGAAAGAAAGGAAAATGCACTCATATTAATCTTACAACTACAAATACAAATTGCTTGACTGTAAAGCAGAAAGAGTGTTGCTGTCCAGATCCTTTTGGAAACCCCTGTAGTTTTAAACAAGAGGCATCCACAGAGAAATACCCCAACATTGATAAAAAAATGAATTCCCACAAGAACACAGTGAAACTTTCAGTTCTGTAAAATTGAAATTGCCAACATCTTGTTGCAGAGTAATGAAAAAAGAAAGTGGGTCATTATTCTTCTGGACAACCCTCCTAGTTTCTTATTGTTGTCATTTGTAATAACAGCTTAGAACTGCATGCGGGGTACTCATCCTCATCTACGTTGCTACAGGAAATGCTACACAAACATAACAGGTGGTTAAGGGTACTGAGTAGAATTACAAGATAAAGATTTACTTAGTTTCAGCAGAAGATGGAGCTGTTGCACTACCTCTAAGCTGAGCATTTTTAACTGATGTTCCTCTGTCTAGTGGTCACTTCGATAGAAAAGGATTATTTGAGTCCCCAGTGATCTCCTGGTGTTCAGGAGATGAATTACCTCACCTCAAGTTTACAAGTCATCTGTAAGAGAATCTGAATGAGAATCTGTGAGACCTCCTGATTTAGTTGAAAAGGATATAATAATTAATGGTAAATTGATGGCAAACTATAACTATATATAATTGTATTCTTCTGAATTAACAAAATATGAATGGCCCTGGACTTCAGTGTGAATGGAGATCCCAACTCTATCTTATGTCTAAACAGCGAAAGAGTATCTTCATCCAGTTTCAGATCTGTGGTTATTGAATAATTCTGCCTCCTCTCTGCCTTCTTCTTGCTCAGTAACCATATCCTAGGCACTGTGATTTGCACCTTACTGGAACTACAACAGTTATTCTTGTTCCTGGTTTTGCTCATTTAAATGTTCTTGACATATGCCTGACACACATGATTGGGCATTCTGGACGTGAGTTTCACATCTGGTCTACAGCTGGGGAGATCTGCTCAAGTGCAACTGGTGGTTCACAGGTTGACTTACTGAAAATCTTACAGCAGTCGCAGCTGTAAGTAGTGAAAAGTCTGACTGCAGGACTTCTCTTGGGAGCATGCAGCAATAGTCTGTACTTCCATGACACCTTCCTGGCACCAACCCGTAAGTTTCTGTATTAAATCATCCCTTGGCTTTATTGCTGAATAGGCTTCTGCACATTTTCGGGAAGTAACCAGGTCCTTTGATCTAGATCCATGTCTTTACTTTGAGGTGGAAATTATGAATGGTTCTGACTGTGATGGTTTTCTGTGAAAGTGTGCCTGTAGTCCGATTCCCACTCTGGCCTCCTGTTCAGAGGGGAGCCTCTGACATTGTTATTAATGGACAGGAGGCCCAGAGTTAGAAGAGAGAGCCTTCAGGCCCTTCATGTTGGACTGAACAGCTGGCTAGTTTCATTGATTCCTCCAAATCTCATCGAAGGCCAGAGGATATGCGGTGAGGGAGGCATTATTTCATTCTGATTGTGTCAAGAATATGAATATGGTCTCTCTTCAATGCTTTCATTACTGTATGTCATCTGTGGAAGCATTAAGTTTTGAATGAAAAGAATAAGTTATTTTGCAAATCTATACAGGGTGGAGTTTTAAGCTTTTAGTTTTTTACCATTCAGGTTCACAGGGAAAAAGACGATTACAAAAATCTTGGTCGTGGTTCTGAAACAAGGCAAAGAAGACTCATTATTTCTCCCCCTGTATCCCAAAGCCCACGGAGTTTGAGACTAATTGCTATAATCATTTTTAAGGGGGTAAAACAAGCAAATAATGTAGTGCTACACTTTAATGAGGTACTGTACCTAATGTAGTACTACTTCAAATGTCAGGTATGAAATCACACTTTATTGCATTAGCTCAATGTAGGCTGACCATGAAACTGTGACCCAGGAAGTGTGAAGAATTACTCCCTAATACATGAAATGCTACAAACCAAAAGTGCCCCATGCTCCAGTTTCAACATGCAGAATTATTCACAGGACCAGGACTGATGAGGAAGCTAAACCAGTTCTTCTTTAATAGGGATCATTAGATCAACTACAGAGTTCTCCCAACCAGACACCTCTGCATTCCTATGAGAGATGGATCGCTGGCAATGCTTACAGAGAAAATACAGCACAGGGAGAGGTAAGACGTAAAAACAAGCAAAATTCTAAAGGACCAAAAACATGAAAAATAAATATCTTGTGGAAGACATAGCACTGTTATATTATATTTTGAAAAAATAAAGGTAGATCTTAACAAAAGAAGTGATCAAGCCACATTTTCCAAAGCAGAATTTCTAACGCATCTGATCTTAAGCATCTTGAGGGTCAGCTCTGATCTTCCAGCTCCAAATGGGCTGGTCTCATGTTTCTGTACGTCTTGCGCACTAAAGGTCGGGGGACTCCAAACACACCTGCTTCCAAAAGCTCCATCAGCACAGAAGCCATGGGAGGAGCTGGTGGGGATGAAGCTCAGCAGCACTCTGCCATCTGCCCCTGCCCAGGCCCGAGGACAGCAGGCCAGCGAAGGGCGCTGGACAAGGAGCGTGGCTGTGCCCCTCCAGCCTGACCACAGTCTGGGGGATTTCCACAGACAGAATGGCGAGCTTCAGCACAGAGTGTCCGAACTGGAGGAGAGAGTGAGGTGAGAGCGCCCACTCTTACAACAGCAGCTGTCTCATAAAAGAAGAACCTTTGGTCAAGGAGAAAGTTTGTATTCGCGCTGGAAAGCAACATCTTCATGTTGAGTTTTTGTTTTATATGAACAACTGCTGTTCCTCTATTTCAGGAGCTGCTTGCTAATGAAATTGAAGACTTTTTACATATTAAGTAGGTTCTCCCTGAAAAATCCCGGACTGCAGGGAATCAAGATATTCTTGCATTGTTCATGCCGGTTATTAAATTAGTAAACATGAAATTGGAACAACTGCTTTACCATTATGCTGTATCATGAGGCATTACACCTGTAAAACATTTTTCCGCGAAATTATTCAATAGTACGGTTCTATTTCCATTCTTCCTGTAGGTGTTCCTAATTTTAATTACTTTTCTGCTTGCAAATAAATGTCTGGCCTTTACACCACAGCCCAGATTCATTACAGCAGCAGATGGCCTTGTCTTCAGTGTTATTTCCCGCAAGGTAAGGCTAATGCCTTGACTGGTTCGGTGTGTGCAGGTTCCACCTTTCAATGCGAGAGGATGCAGAGCAGAGAGCCGCTGGCAGTGAGAAGAAGCTGGTGGATGTTACAGAAGGACTTGCATCAAGCCTAGGGCTGAGTGAAAAGGATCCAAAGAACTCCCTTGGTAACATGATACTGAGAGTGAGTATGTGTTACTGTACAGCACTACTGTTAGACAGTAGCCTGACATGAATGTTGAAATATGTTTATTCGTACACCCTGTAATTAGGCCTAACTTGTGCTGATTCATTGATTATGATGTTTTTCCCCGTAGCACTGCAAATATTCTCTTTCCATGGCTAAGTGGTCCGTGAAAGTGTGTGTCCAGATTGCAGAATAAACTGTATGGAGCAGAGGCAGTGCATTACCAGGCTTAAAGAACTAATTAATATTCCCACCCCCAATCCACAGATGGTTATAATAATCTTACGACTTTTCATCAATGTGGAAAAATACAACTATGGTGTATTAAACCACTCACAACCAATCACCACATGAATTTTCAACACTTTATAGCTGAGCAGAAAGTGAGATTATTAATTTATTATAGTGCTTTGCTACAGTAGGATACAGTACTTGGCTTGACTGAGACTGAGGGTTTCTGTCCCCAAATCTGCCAACATTGTTATTGTATTGTATTTTTTTAATGCTATTTTTTATTTTATGAGAAAGGTTTCTAAGTTGCGGGAGGAAAATTTGCAGCAGAAGGCGACGATAGGCAGCCTGAAGGAAGCTCTAGATAGTCAAGACCTGGAGTTCAAGACCAGTCGAGAAACGATCCTGAAGCTGGTGGGAGAAGTGAACCAGGAGCAGCGAGCTGCTGCCTCTCGAGCAGAGGAGCTCACTGCACTCAAGAGGGTAGGGCTCCCTGTCTGATGTTTTCTGTTTGGGTCTAGCCAGGGCTTGATTATTATAACGTCACTGACCTTTCGCAACATGTAGGAGACGGATGGGATTGGGAAGCTCAGGAGAAGAGACAGGTAGACCAGTTCTCATCATTTATCCAGCTACAAGATACAAACTCAGTTTTATGTTTTAGAAAGTGAGATGTTAAAACTGACTAAACATGTATGTGTCATGTTGTGCCTTCTATATTATTGAAGCCTCCAAAGTATTAAAAACTTTAAATACACATACAATCCTATCAAAATAAAATTGCATGAATTGAGAGGTCTGTTCCTGTTGTACTGCTCAGGCTAATGGAAAAGAGCTGATCCTCTGTACACAAGTTCATTAGAATGTGGGGGAGGCTTTTGCAAAGGGGAAATCTCTTAAATGAAATGAAACAGAATTTCATTTTGCTTTGCCATGTGTTAGTGGTACTCACTCAAGTTCCACGCACTTTTACTGAAAACAAATTCCTAGCTTTTTTTTTGCTTCCTTTATTGCTTTGTGCTTATTTGCAGCCCCAGGAGCCGTTAACATTTAACATTCTACTTATTGAGATGGCTCATTAAAATACATTTTGTTTTACAAATTATAGGATATGGGATGTTAACTAAAACTGTTTGTGAAAGACACATCCATTAGAACGTAAAAGGTTACACCAGAGAACGGGCTGTAGGATAATTGTTAAGCCATTATTAGCATGCGATTAATCCACAAATCAATCCATTGACCCATTCAATATCAGAAAGCTGCTTTTTCCTGTTAAGAGTTGCAGCAAATCAGACGCTAACCTGGAAGCAAAGAGCAGAAAGTGTACTGTAACTACACGCTGGACAGGACACCAGTACATGGAAGTGGACACACACACTGGACACACCAGTGGACAGGAGCCTACAGGGAAAAATTTACCTTTAACCTTTTCTAGTATGTCTTTGAGGAGTGAAAGGAAACCAGAGCACCTGGAAAAATTCCATTCCAGCTGTGGAAAACAAGTAATCACCATGCCTGGTTACAACTGAATCCAGGACAATTGAGCTGTGAGGCATCAGTACTGATTGCCTCACCACTCTGGTGCACAAATATTTTGTGATTCTTTGATTCTTAGTAAAAAAGGTGTTTGTGGTGATAATATTGTAATGTGTTATATGTGGGACAATCTCGCAAACATTCCAACTAAACACATCTTTACCTCACAAAGGACTTATTTAGCCTTCTACGTTCCTGGAATGCGAACTAGAACTGTCCATTTTTACCAAATCAGCTTTTTTAAAAGAAGAAATCCAATATCTCCATTGTCCTGTGTTTCGCTCTTCACGTTTTGCCATTAACATATTAAACACTGTTTCTGCCTTTCTTTATTTCCCCTGAGGTGTGTTTTAGCCGAACCTTGTGTTGCTCATTGCCTTAAGGCCTTAAAGTGACAAAAAAGAGCGTGACATTAGGGTGTCGTGTTCAGAGAGAAAGAGAGAGAAGGCAAGATCCAGACGGATTACAAATTGTATTTTTTAATCTAAATCAAAGAGCCAAAGCCATTCGTATTTGATATGTTCCTTTTTGTACTTTTTGTGTAATTGAGACAATTCCAAATAAGTTTCTGATTTCATTTTCAGTAACATCTGGGCTCTGTGAACCTTGCGCCTCGGAAGCCACAGAGCCCCTTCACAGTCACAATGAGTTTCTCCGGCTCGTCTCTGACCATGTTGACCTCTCCCTCCTCCATTGTTGCTGATAGAGCAGACTCGGAGGCAAGAAATCCGCCGCTGAATGGGACTCGAACACCATTTACGATTCCCCAGCTGCATTTCAGTGCCTGTCCTCAATGAGAGTACACGTGGAAGAGGGCTGCAGGGTTTTTTTTTCCTCAGAATACAACAGTTAAATTACGAAATCCCTGGCTTAATTCTGTGCCTTCTTTAAATCCGCTTTTCATAAGAGAATCAAATAAAAAAGAGCTGTTGTTCTTCCTTGTAAATGCCTGAGCCTGGGTATGAATATTCAATTTCATTCCAGCAGTGCTGAAAAACAGGATAAAGGTATTTTTTTAATAAAGTTAAGATTTTGCTTAGATTATAAAGATAAAAGTAATAAAGCCAATCTTATCTAAATTGACGATTTAACCAGATAATAATGTTTCCAGACTTTTTTTAAAAAAAGAAGATTGATATTGCTCTGCTTTTCTGTCATTTTCAGCAACGTTGTTTTTCATGAGTCTTTGTGCCAACTCCCATGAGATCATAATCCGTCCATAAAGTATTAAAAATCATGAGTTTCACTCTTCTGTCTACCCCTCCATGTTAGGCTGTTTTATTTTGCCATGATACCTCCCTAATTACAAATAGCATAATTATCCTAATTTTATAGTCCTGTTCTGCAGCAGGGATAATCCTGACCTTGATCAAGGCCATGATTACCATGTACAAATTCCAGTTCTGAATGTAACCTGATCAGCCTTTGAAAAGGCTTTATTACAAAGTGGAATTATGCTTTTTTTTGGTATTTGATTTATGTTTGCACTAACAACTGACTACATTGGGAAACTTTCAGGATATCAAATTTGAAAAGCTGCACACAATAAAAAAACAGAAAACAGTGGCTCGTTCTGTACTGTATATGTAGGGTGGTCACTGGGCTCCAGAAAAGCCACAGACCTTTGAGCTAGAACAATATTTTTAAGTTTCTCTAGGATTGAAAATCATCAGCTTTAAGTTGATGTCATCAGCTAACCTGAGGGCTAGATTGTAGCTGAATGTTCTCTGTTAATTAAGTGTCCTTATAAAATTACCTGATTTATAAAATACAGTAAATAAAATGAGATGTGTGGCCCTGCTTTCTCAGAGCTGCACACATTCTTCTCTGTTCTGGACACATCCTGAAAGACTGCAGGTCAACTGAACAAATGTAAGATGTTTGACGTGGCTCTCCAGGTAAAAGCCACTGCAATGTGTAACTCTACCTCTAAGAGGTGCCCATTCCAGACTAATGAAACAGGACATGGTGCCAAAGCAACGTCAGGGCAGTGTACCAGGTGTGAATCCATGATTCTGGAATTATTGCCAAACCAAACCAGTTAAGCCCTCCTTCTAGGAGGGGAAATGGGCTCTTTGTGTTGTAAAGATTAGGATTTAATTGAAGAGAGGCAGAGAAAACAACTGTACTGGGTTTGGGGAAACCCCCAGAATATCCAAGGGATTTTATTTAATAATTGAACTGCGATCTGAACAAAAGAATAACAGCTCATACTGTACCTGCACCTTGTACTTTTAAAGACACACTATAAACTGAAATGTATTATTAATAATATCTGCTAAAATAATGAACTACTGTAGTATTTCCCATAACTATCTTCAGGATTTGCGAGTTGGGGTACGCTTCTTCACAGGGCAGGATTTTGAAGATTATCCAGGTTTCCTCCAGTCTTTCAGCACACAGTGCAAAACATACCAACCTGCAACTCTGCAAGGGAAAGATATTTAGAAAGTAAGGAAATAGAAACAATGTATATACAGTATATGGAAGAAAGAACAAAAGAAAACATAAGGGAGGTATTCGCACACAGACTAGTGGATATTTACAACGCTACTTTTGCTGTCACAGCTGTCCCAGTGACCTGCGGACACAGGACTGTGTCGGAATAGTCATATGGACTGGTGTGTTTCCTTCGAGCAGGAGCAGGAACAGGAGCCAGATCAGCATAGGAAATCGAAGAGGACAAAACTATAACCAATCTCAGGCTCCAACAATCTGTCTGGAGCCTTTTACAAGCAATGAATCTGTCAGAATGCAATAAAAATAAAGGGAACGTACTCTTCAGATATTAAATATCTCTCAGTGTAATTTAGTCGCTGAACTAAATTGCTTTTAAATGAGGAAAATGTTTCTGTTGTGTTGGTTCATGCAGAGATCATTTCCTGTGCTCTAAGGTACATTCTGTTTCGATGCTATCTTCGACATCTTCTGCACTGCACGCTACGTGTCCAGCTGAACTGTCCATGGCATTACAAATCTGAATTTTGCTGTAACTTCCTCTGATGCAGGGAAGAGACGAGGCTCTTGCCGTCAAAACGGCCTTGGAGAGAGAAGCGAAGCTGCTGCGAGAGAGGCTGGAGCAGAGCCAGAAGGAGTGGGGGCAGAGCCACCGGGAGCTGCAGGCAGCCGCCGCGCAGGCCGAGCAGCTGGAGCTCAGCCTGCAGTCCCAGCGCTGCGAGAACCGGGCGGCCCGCACCCTCCACAGCTCCTTCCTGCACAAGCTCGCCGGCCTGCTGAGCGACAGCGTCCTCGCGGTGCCCGAGTCCGAGGAGGCAGTGATCGAGAGAGTCCAGGAGCTCTGCAGCGCCACGCGGGACTGGAGACAGGTGAGCGGGGGCTGACGGGGGCTGTTGCACTCTGCTGTCCATATCCAGGTGTCCCACGTAACCCATCTTGATGAATTTACTGTAGAACAACCATGTCAGAAATGTCTCTGTCCAGCCTCTTATGCTCTTTGCCATCAATGTCACGAGCAAGGAATGCAAAATACCATGGATATCTCTGGTCCACCTACAGTAGGTGCTCTAAACAAGTTAGTGATGCTCATGCTTTTTAAACTCGAAAATGTCAGTGATTTTCAACATCTGTGACACTCAGATTGATCAGGCACTTCCAGCATTTCAGTGCATTCAGAATAGTCATTTGTTGATGCTCAGTGTGGTACGTGGGTACTAACCGTGCCATACAAATGGACAGTGATTGCGCCTATTCAGCACATGAATATCAATCTCAATTACAGGGCTTGACCTTGGTCTGTCCAAACTCTCAGTGTGATCATGTTAAAGTAAAGTCTCTTGAGCTCGTCCGGTTTCTGGAAGTGTCACTCATTAACTTCGGTACACTGCAAGCTACGTGTCCATCTGAACTGTGCATGGCATTAAAAATCTGAATTTTGATGTAACTTTCTCTGATGCAGGGAAGAGACGAGGCTCTTGCTGTCACCTGCAAGACAATCAATTGTTTTTTTAGGCACACGCTCACTTTAAAGTGTGGCATAAAGCCCATAGAAAAAGGTTAACCCCCAGCTCCTAAACCGACAGATTTTATCCTTGTGTAAAACTCTAAACTAGCTTACTCTCAACACAGAAATTAGAACATGAGTGAGAACAGGAGGGAGAAGTGCAGCACAGAAAATAGATGAGCAACAACAAACTAAAATGAGCTCCACTGAAGCCAAACTATTAGTAAATCACGTAGACCTTGAGAAATATGAGCTTCCTGGTAAATAGAGCTCTACATTACAGTACCAGCTGTAAAAAAAATGTTAGTTTGGAAGAGTCAAAGTCTTTCATTTCATTCGTTTTTTTTTGAGATAATGACTTACTTGAAAAATACGTAAGGAGTACCTTCCAATGATTCCAAATGAAATGATTTGTGCCACTGCAATGCTAAAGGTCAAATGGATAAATACAACTCATTTCTGGAATGTTTAATTGCGCTTCATAGCTGGACAGATACTCCCTATCACGAAATGTACCGACACAGAATGTGAAGTACAGTACGGTCATAAATATCATCCAAGGTTTCCTTTAAAGCAGCAGTACAGCTCGAAAGTTGCTCAACTCAGAGCTGCGTCTCGCCTCCAGCCTGTGTAGCTCAGCTTCCAGCTCTGATTCCACTACCTGGCTGGTGTCCTTCTCAGGTGTTTCGCATCACTGCTGCAATGAGGAGTGGAACAAAGAGGCTTGTTCAGATGACTTTGAGAAGGAAATGCTCAGCTATGCACAGCTCCTAGAGCTTCATCTGCCTACCTCTTAAGAACAGTGGAGGGAATCAATCAATTGCCCTACTTTAGATAGCTTTAGTGCATTAAAGAAGAAAAATAATGTGTCAGCATCTATTTTGACTATGGAAAAACATGTACAGTACAAAAGCATATACAATTAAGAGTACATAATGGTTCCTTGGAGTATAATATGTATTAGCCTATGTGGTACAGTATATAATGTTCATTAAAGGGATGAAAAAAAACAAGCACGCAATCAAAAAGGAGCATTGCAGGATTATACAGCAGTAATTTAATTAGGCTATTAATTTGAAACAAATTATTTGCGGAGTCAATCACTGTTCTGCTTTTCTATTGAGCCTGTTTCCTCCCGTCGGAGTGGAGCTCGTAAAGCGCGCGTGGTAATCCCAGCCGGACTGGCTGTC
The DNA here is from genome assembly GCF_040954835.1 of Lepisosteus oculatus. Lineage (NCBI taxonomy): Eukaryota > Metazoa > Chordata > Actinopteri > Semionotiformes > Lepisosteidae > Lepisosteus > Lepisosteus oculatus. Next base: position 7,991,286 of record NC_090703.1, on the reverse strand, counting down.
TTGTCGTCCGGTGCCCAGAGGGAGGAGGAGTACGAGCGCAGGCTGCAGGGCATGAGCCGGCAGCTGGGGCAGCACTGCGAGCTCTACCAGCAGAGCGTGAGCCACAGCCAGAGCACGCAGGAGCTCCTGCGCCAGCACCGCGACACGCTGCGCCACGTGGAGGGGAGCCTGGCGGCGAAAAGCATGCTGAACGACGGCCTTTCCTTCGAGAAGCAAAAGGTGAAAGTCCGGGACCTTGGGATTACGTTAGAAAGGATTTTACAGTTACCTCTTAAGATGTGCATGTCTAATGGGGAAAGGTATCGTCTTGTTAAAGTACCCATCTTCCTTTTCTGTATTCTACGTTTTGTAAGATATTGTGATATCTTTGCTCTCCAGCTCTCTGAATTTTCGGACTACGTTGCCATTATTGTAGATAGTAGAAGGGTGATGGAAGTCTTGATCAACTGAGAATAACAATAACATCACCTCGATATCACTAGGTGAAACCATGAAATGAATTGGGTTTCTGTTCTTTTTTTCCCTCGTAATCTCTTAAAAGGAGCTCCAAATGAGCTCTTTGTCAGCTTATAGCCCCGTTGTAGAGTGTTCCTCCTTCTGTTGATCTATCCTCAGATGTACAGTATTACACAGTTGAAATGTCATGCCATCCACAGATTCATGCATTCTATTAATGCTACACATAAAGATGAATTGTTTATGCACCTTGTCTGTGTTTTATTGCAAATGAGAAGTAGAAAGGGAGACCAAAAAGAAATCGTGGTGTTGCTGATTCAACAGCGGATTGATGGCAGCTGACTCCACCAGTCAACCACATGGTGATACTCATATCCCACGATACAGCAGGCTTGATGCTAGTTGGGAAAAGATGTATTGTAGCTACTGTAGGTTTGTCCTCTCTGCTCTTCCGGATAGTCCCTGGCCTTTCAAGACACCAGGGACACTGGAATCATGTCTGTTGTCGGCACTGAAAAACAGGGAATATTGGAAAACATAAATTGGGTTGGTGAATGGTCAATAGTTACAGTATTAGTGGGCAACTACGTGAGACAGTTTGTGCCTTTTTGTGAGGTTTATTGGGCATTATTTAAATATTTTCTGCTTCTTTTATTTGGCCTCCATTCCACTGTACTATGCAATAAATCTGGTGCGATGTGATTTGGCTGCTTGGTTCTGAAACCCTCAAGTGCTGAAATTCCTCCATCGTCTCTTTCCGTTTTCCAGCAGACAGCACAACAAATCACTTGCAGTTATTAAATATACCGCTTTGTGTTTAACTTCTAGAAAATCTGTGATACATCATTTCTGAATAATCTCAGAAACTATGGTAGTTTCATGAAGAAATTAAGCATTTGATTATTGAGCTATTTGTGTGTTTTTGTAAAGGACTGTAAAGATGGATTTTTTAAGAAAGCACATTTGTATTTATGTATTTGGTAAAAGTGTCTATTTGGATAGATATTAGTCCCCAAGGGACAAAGGAGTTACCTGTGCTTTCCACTTTCCTAACTGTTGTAATAAAGGCTTGTGTCCCTTTGCAGCACATAATGTTTGTGAATGAGATGGCGCAGAAGCTGAATGTGGAGGAGGAGATCTCTGGCAAGCCCCTGCAGACTCAGTACAACGTACTGCTGTCCCGCGCAGAGCGGCTGTCCAGTTTGGGCAGCCAGTCCATCAGTGACTGCAGGGAGCTCATCCATACCCTACAGCACAAGGTGGGCGTCCTCACCCTGAACATATGTCAAAAAAACATGTCCAATAGCACTGTATTTTACAAATGGGTTGGCACATGTGTTGGTTAATGAAAGGAGACCTAATCAGGGTATAAAAGGCTTTCTGAGCCTTTCCCACCCCTTTGTGAGTTTCACACTGTATCCATACCAGGTTTCTTCTCAGAAAGAGAAGCTGGACAGAAAGAAGGCAGAGATCGAGAGCCTCCAGCAGAAGCTGAAGCTGAGGGAAGAAGAGAAGGACCTGTCTGCCCTGCTCCTGAGAGAGAAGATGGGGAGCAGAGAGACTGTCCTGCAGCTGGAGAGGAACATAGTGATGCTGCAGGGGCAGCTGAGTGACTTAGAGAGCACCAACCGCAGCCTGCAGGCACAGCTCGCTGAGGCCAGGCTTCTCCAGGTGACTTAGCAAACGAGTTACAGGAACTGAGCAACTGACACATCAGTGTGTTATTACTTTGAACTGCAGGGTCTTGAAACACAAATCTTCTCTACAAATTATCAGGTGCAAAAATCTATTCAGTACTATCCACTACTAATCCGAACAAATCTTATCAGTTCCTATCCACTATATTCCTACTGCATAACTCTAAAGTTGTATTGTGTGCAGTGAATATAGAGAAGGAATGCACTGTTAAAGGTGAATTGTGAATACTGCTTTGTGTAACAGCAAATCGATAGAGCAGACTTTATAACCTGTGCATACCTGACATACTGTATAGGTAGTAGTGTCTTTTCTGTCTCAGTTTTGTTTTTGTGACAAAAGGACACTCTTGGTTCATGTGGTCAACCGACAGCGTTCTCTCACATAGGTGAAGAAGGACGAAAAGACCAGAAACATCGAGGGGCTGAAAAAGTCGCTATCGGAGAGTAGGAGATTGAAAGAGCTGGCAGAGGAGACGGTGGCGTGCGTAAGAGAAGACCTGCAGCAGGAGAGCGAGGAGAGGCAGAGGGCTCAGACCACACTGCAGGCCATGTCCAATGAGCTCCGAATGACGAAGAGAGCCCTGCGTGAGGTGGCCAGGAGAGAGAGAGAGGTGAGACACAAGCCACAAAAGAAACGCTCAGCTGCCTTTACACCAGTACAGACAGACATCTGGAATTATGTTTTCACTTCTTTTGCCACATAACATTTACATAAAATGAAGTTCAGGAATGGACGGTTTGGTTTATTCAGTGTATGAATTGCAGACACCATGATGATTGACTAAAAAGGCTAAACCTTCACACTACAGTATACAGTATATGATTTGGCAGAGGTTCTATATTCTAAAAGTATTGAAGTAAATAAAATCATGGAAATTGCACTCTTGTGTTCATATTTTAGCATTTCAATGCTGCCTAAAACTGAACCAGGGTAGTTAATGACTGAAACCTAGACACTGTCTTTTCTAAAAAAACCCACAGCTGGTGGATTTTAAAGAATGCATCTTGAAGCTGCTGGGTCTGAATGTCAACACCATGGTCGCGCAGGAGAGCGACATTCTGGCTCAGCTGGAGAGGCGTCTGCGAGACTCACAAGGGGGCGACGGGGGCCAGGTGAGGAGAGACAGGCCTCCAGGAGGGACAGCCCCGAGCGACCCCACACCTGGCAGGGCTCAGCCGAAGGCACCGGGCCTGGCCCCCAACCCCAGCGCCACAGTCCAGCACGTCATCTCTGCCAAAGCTGCGCTTCCAGCGAGCGAGTGGTGAATACAAAGCACAGAACGACACCTCCCTCGTTCTGGATGTGCAAAAGTACAGTTCAGCCCTCATTTCAATCACTCAGATGGACAGACTACAGAAGAATGGCTGGCATCAAACACTTGTCCAACAAATGCATTACAGATGCACAGAGACTAACATTTTTATTACCCATCCATTTAGCTTCAGTGTGATTCTAATGCAACTGCAGGTCACTAAGAAGTATGTCTAATTTTAGCTGGTGTGTATTTTCACCCTTAAATAAAGAGTGACAACGAATGCAACATTTAAAGCGAATAGATCTGAGTGAAGGTGTCTACTGTATCTTTAAAAAAATGATTTACATTTAAGATCAGTATACTAATAGTCCCAGTCATATCTATAAGCATATTGCTGGTAATGATAAATCTCTTCCTCCTTTGATCACAAAACTCCTGCTGCAATATTGCAAACCATTGTTGTTTATAAAGGAAAATGGTGAAAGTGGTGAATTACTTCTGAGATAGATGCCTGCCTTTACAAATGTCCAGATACTCTTCACATTCTCCTCCACAGGCTGCGATTATTGAAATTGTAGATACAGTGTGGCAGAAGCCTGTAATTCAGAAATGATTAGGGCAGAATCCTCCGTTTCAACCTGCACATGATGTAATGAAAGACACACCGCATTGCAGATAGCAAATGGAATTCAATTTGCTTTTTGGTTCTGTATCTTCAATGATTAAGGCAAAATGCGTAATTTATGGAACAAATTACTTACCTGAAAGATAAATTATTTCTTGTCTGAATTAAACTGAATGGGAACAGAAGTGAATGTGGAACTAAGAACAGACTGTTACTTTCTTTTGCCATTGTACTGCACAGCTAGGTTCACAAAAATACAATTCCAGTTAACCCAGGTTGAAATACTTGTTCAATTTCTGAATAAAATAAAAAAAAATGGAGATGTCATAATATTTTCAAAGTGGGACCCCATCTGTCCAACGAAATGACTGATATTGAAATACTTAGTTTCATTCTTCCAGCATTAAGTACTGTGATGGAGACAAAACACAAAATAATCCCTAAAAATTGACTAACCTGTGTCTGATGTTACTCACAGCAATTCTGGAAAGATTGGCATCCCTTCATGGGTCACACCACATTTATGCTTACAGTATTACATTCCATGTGTTTATACTGTATGTGTCTGTCATTTTTGTTGTCCGGCTGTTAAAATATACCTTACAAATAAACAGGGAATATTGGGTTCCCTGCTAAGATCCCCCTAAACTTGGCTAATAGAAATGTAGGACATTTATCAAGAATATTGTCTTGCCAGACCTCTAACAGAGGGGGCCTGAGACGAAACAATGCAGTTCTTTCACACTTCATCGGGCTACATGGGCTGTAAATATACAGCCGATAAAGAGCCAAGTCCATCAGTAAAACACCAGAAGAATAAAGCAAAGAGTGAAGAGGGAATCCTCCTCTCAGAGCTCACAGTTCTCCTGGGCATGGCTCCCAAACCACCCAAACAGTTTCAGGTTAGCAAACGGGTTCCGAGTCCCAGGATCCACTGGATTCCTTCTTTTCGGAGTTCCAGATGTTTCCAACAAGTCTATGTATTCTAAGAGCTTCAGTCAAATTACCTGGATCATTTCATTCATCTTCATGTGGTGTTCTCCTTGAATTCTGGCAACATATTTCATTAAAGCCAGTTGTTATATAGTTCTTACCGGGTGTTTTTCTGTATTTCTGGGAGTATTTCTCCCAGATTCGTTTCTCTTTCTATTTGTTTTGAATGGCTAAAATATAAGGTAAAGGAGAACTCTTTAAACCAGGGGTGGCAAATTCCATTTTTAAACTTATTAAAACCTACAGTATATTAGATTAACCCAGCATTAATACATTGAATAACCCACTAGGAATTGATCCCTGAAAATCATTAATATTTTCAGACAAACTTCAGACTGTTGTCTTATATTAATGTTTTGTTTTTCATTTTCTACTTTGTGGGAACTGCTAGGCATTTATAACGAGCATCATGTGCAGAGCCTAACCTAAATCTTATATATTTTCTAAGTCCCTACCACTTCCACATGTTCAACTTTAAGAGCCAAAAAAGACATTCATTTCATATGCAGGTATCAGCCACTAAAAGCAGCCTCTCTCTGAACTAAACACCCAGGAGACCACTTATCCCCCAGGAAATCTAATTCTGCCCTTGGAGAGAAGCTCAAGAGCCAAAGCTTCTTCCTGAACCCGAGATTACTCCAAAAATTGCTGATCAGAAAATAACAAAGCAAAACCAAAAAAAAAATAGAATTAATGAAACATTTACTTCTTTCCTGTTTTCCGGGAAAGAAGAATTTACCTTCTAGCCTTTCTGGGGAGCAGGTTTTTATTTAATGTTTCAGAGAGAGAGAGAGAACAGAGTGCTGCCATCTTTTGGAAGACAACTGTACCAACAAATGGCTTTGACCAAAAATAACTGTACCCTATATCAGACAGACACTATCATTCCTAAAGTAATTTAATAATCTTGTTGTGATTTAAAATCCACTGTCTCTCTGTGAACGAGCTAGCTTTCCTTTTTTCTAAGCAATGCAACATATTTATTCTAAAGACTCACGGGTTGGGCGACTGGTGGCACAGTGGTTTGCATGGGCCCTGGCTGGAGATTGTATTTTCTGCCTGTGTTCATGTGGGTTTCCTCCCACAGTCCAAGGACATGCCTGTAGATTAATGGGTGTGTGTCTCTGTGTGCCCTGAGAGGGACTGGCGTCCCATCCAGGGTGTACCCTGCCTTGCACCCGTTGCTTGCTTAAATAGGCCCTGGCTCCCCTTAGACTCTGAATTGGAAGACGATGTCAGAAAACAGATGGATATCCTGGAGAGACAGTATTTTCCTTCTACTGTTTTTTTCTATACTTGTAACAATCTGAAATGCATAGTGCATTCTCATAGAGCTTGGAATTGTGGATAAAACATAATAATTGAAGACATTCTTGTACTAGGGTATTTTTATATTTGTATCCACAAGGACCGTGAGCACAAGGGAATATAACAGACCCTCCAAACAGTTCAGTTACAGTACAGTATGTGAAAAGTCGCTGGTGTTCACTGCTTTGGCTGGTCTGAGGATCGCTGGAAAAGTTGTTTTTTTTAATGTTGAGGAAGAATATCTTCTAGCTGGTCACATGAAGGCATCTCCTTCGACTGTCTGGAGTGTCAGGAGGGAGTTACTATTGCGAAGAGCATTGCTACTTTTCTCCAAACAAGTGATGAGAACTTGGCCATCTGCACAAGGCAGATCAGTCACTCCATTAACATTGTATCTCTTTCAAAAATAAAAGAAAGGCTTTTATAGATATCGGTCCAGTTCTATAGGAACTCTGTAGAGAATTGGGACATTTCTATTTAAAACTATAAGTCATCTACTGTATATGGTTATTTACATAATGTGGCTGTCTATTTATTAGTGCCAACTCTGAACATATTCTTTTTGCTACATATTCTTTGAGCCCCCTTTGCGCTGTCGCGTGGTTTAGACCTCAGACTGAACACAAACAGCTTTCTATTAAGAGCAAAGCGGAATATGCGTCCCATTCCTCGTTGCAAAAAAGGTCGCAAGTTCAAGGGATGTAGAGGGCGGGTTTTGGAGGGTGTGGGAGACCGTGACGGCAGCGGCCGTCTCTTAAGTGAATGAAGTATTACAGAAAGCAGCAGAGTTACAAGCAAAAAGGGCTGTTTGAGCATCTCGGAGAGAGAGGGAGACTGCGCGCAGCCTGAGCCGCGCAGCTCTGAGTGAGACACGCCGTGAGAATCCTCTCAGCGCTCTCCCGTCTTACCGGTCCTAGGTAGTAGTGCCAGTTAGCGGCTGATATACTTTTTGTTTTACTACGCTGTACAGCTGGACACGGGAGAGCGGGACCTGCTGTTGCTCAAGAAGATACAGTAGTTGTGTACTGTTTCATCCTCCTGCTGAAGGGAATATACCACAGTACAGTGGCCGTTCCTTCAGGTGTGCGAGAAGGCAGGTATGTTCGCTGGCTGCATCTCCGTCACGCACAGAGATTGATTAATCGCCGTTTGTCAGTTTTCAATGGACTCGTACTACGGTTGTGTTTACTTAGTATTTCAGACAGAGTTCAGTCGGTACCAGCATTTTTAACACCGGCAAACATGGCAAGGGAAGTTCTCGTTGAATTGCATTTCAATTGTACTTTAAAAAAAAAAAAGAAAAGCCGTAATATAAATGAGAGAAATATAAATGGTTTACACCTATGCGCAATTCAACCATATACTGTATCTTTTAGGGCTGCCGACTGCGATTCACATGAAGAAATACTGTAGGGTGGTTTTCCTGCTACGATTCACAATATCACAAAATTGAACTTTTCTCGTTTCTTTTAGCTTTGGATATGCTTAGTTGGAGCAAACAAATCCTGTAACCAGTGCAGTGGGTTACTGACTCGTGTGCGTTCTCATTTTTGTTCATATCTTATCTTATATTATGTGTATCTTATGTGATATTCCTTGCGATTTAAGAAAATGAAACATGTGTTGCCCTGTAAGTAGGAAATAAAACAGCTTTATAAATGACGTTCACGATCAGTGTGGCAGAACAAACCGTTATTTATATTAACGAAACCTCCTTGCCGATTCCTCCTGCAGTAGCGAAGTAGTAAAAACTTTAATGTTCTTGTAACTGTACGAGGTTTTTCCGTTATCGATTGGTAATGACGTTGCACACGCGACTAAGTAGCAGTTCACCACCAAGGGCTATCCGTTTTCAGCCCAGTCTCTTCTGAGGCTGAACTGTAAAGTTGTTGCTGTTTCTGACTGGGCTGTTAGAACATGGCAAGATGTTCAACCCGGAGACCGCACGAAAGGGTTGAGAGCAGATTTCTTTTTAATTTATGTAAAAACTCTACACTCCGGGTAGTCAAAAGAAACAGGAAATCGCCCATTTCTGTCATTCCCCCTAACTGTTTTTACAACTGAACCGCTTATTTCGTACAGGAGTTTATTAGTACACTGTTTTAGTCGTTGTGGTCGCTTTCTCTGCTTTTTTAAAGAAACACTTATCGTGTTTCTATTTAGAGTGTTACGGCACTGCTTTGACAGCATTGTTACCCTCTCTTTTTAATTAACCAATTCGTAATGCTAACTCTATGTTACGTTTAGCTCTTTTTTCTCTTTCTTAAAGCAGCAGTTTAAAAGTTGCAGATTATTATTTTTTTAGATCTGGGCCATACACGTTTTATGCTCAGTTGCTTTAAATCAAAGATACATGTTTACTGCGAGGTGTAACAGCCAGCTGCACAGTAATGTGTACAATACCACGGATCAGTGAGTCCTACACCTTTATCGGTTGGAATACAGGTTTTATGATAATTCATCTGGACAACCTGTTATTTCTGAATGCCTCTGCATTCCCAGTGCCTCCCCTTGAGTCAGTGGTATGTAACAGTGCCTGGTTCCTGAACATTTAGTATGTCGGCGAATATTTATTTTTACATTTTAGTTATTTGCCACAACAAAGTTTAACTTTTCCGGTTCCGAAAGAAATAATTCTCGCCGTGAAGTGTGCTCATTTTAGCGGGCGCTGTGAAACAGTCTTCAATGTTTCGCTCACAAAGAGCAGTGAGTTTCCAGTGCTGCTTAAACCTTGGTTTCATTTCCTAGAATGTCTTGCTGTTTGAGTAGAGTAAAATAAGGCGTAGAGTAAAAAAAGGTCTTCGTAAAAAAATGGAACCGTTTAATTCTGTAACTTGTAACAAATTGATTTGGTAGGGAAAACAGCTTTCATTTCCGAGTGTTTTTTTTCTTCAAAAGCACAAAACACTCGACACTCGACACTGGACTTGTCCGAAATTATTGGTTTATTACAGCTTTCCTGCTTTGCAGCGCACTACCTTTTAGAAGCTCATGGATTCAGTGAATTACAAAAGGTGTGGAAATGGTTCTGGACATGGAGTTTGCAGTTTTTGAAATATTAAGAACAAATTAATGCGGTTTTGGAGACGTTTGGTTTTCATACGGCGTACCTCTGCGTGTCCTGAGCAGTTTCCTGTGAAAGCGTGGTGCAGATGGGTGATATGTACTGTAATATCACTTGCAGGCTCCCGGGATGCCCGAATTTGTTTAAATTGGAAGGTCCTTGTCTTTTCCTCTCACCCATGTTTTGTGAAGATAACTATCTACAGGCAAAGTTTCACTTTTTCATTATTATTTCAGTTTATGAAGACGGGGAAACAATGGTTTTGGGGAAAATATGACCCAGGGGTATACACTTTATGTATTGTTTCTGTTCTTTTTTTGAATGTTTCGTCTGTGTGAGTATTTTTTTGTGTCTAATTGATCAAGGACATCATTCACAAGAACTGCATTGTGTCTTCATAATCCACAGCTACAGGTAATGAAACCAAAACGAAGTTCCAACAACTTACACCAATACGTGGGTTATTTAGTAGACGTACTCTATCAGAATCATAAAAATGACACTGGTCAGCAGATCAACTGTTGGGGCTTATGAGAATGATTTATTATCGTTACCATTTCTCTTTTCATCAGATCCGATATAGGCATTGGAGTGTTAGAGGCTGAAACAGGTTTCTGGGAGAGGGACTGAAAACACACAAGTCTCATAATCTGAATACTCTACACCTCCTCCTGAGCATCTCACATAAATTAGAACTGTGGTTCCCCACCCTGGTTCTGGATGAACACTTTGTCTTCTGGTTTTTGCTCCAGTCCATATTCTTAGTCACAGGTTAATGAGAATTACAGGAGTCTGCTTTCTGAAATTAAAGGTCAAATCGGATTTGGAACTGAAATCAACCATGTTCCCATTTCTGAGTTGCAGGGACTGCCCTACAGTACATTCAGGGATGTTGCTTGAAATATCACAAAAAGAACCTCTGCGGGAGAAAATGCTCATTGTGGCGTGACAGATGCTGTCTCATTCTGACATGTGGGTGTGTCTGATACAGTGCCATTCCCACATATGGGCACATCTGATACAGTGTTATTCCTACCTGTGGGCGTGTCAGATACTGTGTCATTCCTGCCTGTGGGCGTGTCAGACTGACTGAAGGAACAAGTTAAATAAAAATGTAAACAAGCAAGAAGCTTAATGAAATCAAGAATTTGCATTTGAGGTGTAAAGCTCAGCTAGACAAAAAAAACAGTGGACACAAGGTTCCTCTAACAGTGCAATCCTCCATCGGTTTAAAGGTTGATGATTTTGATTCTCAGTTACAGAAGCACAAGCACAGTGCCATACAACACTGATAGAGTTAAGCGCTCATAACCACAGTTTTGAAAACAAAGTCCTTTAAACACTGATTAACTGTGAAAAGATTTTTCAACATTGCGTAGCTGCATTTTGAAGGTTAGCCCTGGTCATGTATTCACACCCTTTAGTACTGGTAGTAAATCCTTATTCCAGATGTATCAGCTCTGATGAGGAGTAAAATTTCTCAGCGTAGTTGCAGGAGACATGTGCCTTATATGAGTATGAAACGTATGCGGAATACTGAAACGTATTCCAAGAAGTCACATTTTTTCCACGTCAGTTTTCCCATATCCCTGTTCACTTACTTCGCAGCTAAAAACTAAGCATTGATTTCCCTCCTAGGATACCTGGCCTGTTGTCAGGTGTTTATATGGTTGTGTGACCACTATTTTAAAAGGTAGCTAGATGGCAGCATGGTTTGCTGGAGAAACTGGTCTCTTCAAGAAGCTCTGAACAAACAGATCCTCCCATAAATTGATAATTGAAGGAAAAACAGCCTAAGTCTCTTGTATATAATAATGCAGGGTTTTATTGTCTCGGCTATAGTGAAAACAATCAGAAGGGAGGTGATTTTTACTGGGTTTGTTTTTTTTGATGATGAGCCCGCTAATCAAATATTTATATGCACTCCTTTCAGATAATATGGAGTTAAAGTCCATACATTAATAAAAAACACTGATGAATCTGTGTCAAGCAAACATCACTGGGTTTTGCAAAAAAATCACCATGGGAAGGCTTACATTGAGTAATAAGTTGTCATTATTATTTCAGGGATAATTTACTGCAGCACCACAAACTAAACGCTTCAAATGCATGTTGTTCCTTTTAAGAACACAAACGTTTAAACCGTGTTGTCTGATTAACAGACTTGGCACGGGCCTTCAACCCGTGCAGTGTAGCTGGCATTACTGGGGCAGGTTTCTGTGGAAGGCTGCCAGAGTCTGCATTCAAAAAGCCCAACACATGCTCCCTCTGTCCAAAGAACAGGGCAGTCGGGCATGTTTCCTCCACTCCCTGCTTTTTCTTTCTTTTTCTCAAGAGCAGCAGGAAAGCTAACGCTTGGAATGAAGTTCAGTTGGGTTCAACACGGAAACGTAAGTGCTCTATTGTGGAACTATTGCTTTTAGTGCAAAATCTTAATGTTCCAGTTCTTTCAGCATCTTTACATCTACAAGTAAATCCTAAAGAGCCTCATTCATGTTTTTTACCTGTACTTTATCTTAAAACTGTATGTGAGAGTGTAGTTTAAAATTATAAGCCAATGGAAAACTAACTTACGTGACCTATTGTATTTATAGCACAGCTCTCTTTGTCTTTAAAGGTTATGTGGAGTAAGAACTCCATTCTCTGAGAATACAGTGTTTTGATGCCACTATGTATTTAAGATCTTGAGCTAACATACTTAAGACATTTAATTAAAACCATTCTAAACTTAATCCTTGGGAAAAAAACACTCAAAAAGGCATGAGTAAAATTTGAGAGGCTAAAATTAAGAAGGTGTACTATTAAAATGACTGATCTGAAAGGTCACAATGCGGGCTGTATTTTGCAGGGGTTCGCAGTTCTGCATTGTGTTCACGGAATACAGTCGTCTATAAAGAGCAATTTCTCCTAAACGTGATGACGAGTGGTAGAGGTCGAAGAGCTAAAGGCTCCAGTCTATGTTTTGTCCACCCGCTGTTCTTGGATAATGCCTTAAGGTTGTGGTTTTGCTTGTGATCGCAAAGATAAACTTCTTGCACTCTGTTATACACAGGCAGAGCCCAGACAGACTATGGACCTTGGCAGTCTGGTATGTAATTAGAGCCATCCTGATCCGAGCTCACGCCTCAGGTCAATAGACCTGTGGACCCAACTCTGAGAAGGCAGCCCCAACACCAGGGTGACAAGGTTGCGACATTTAATAGAGTTCTATTCAGTTGATGGTAGTTTAATGGAAAGGCTTCACGGATGTGAGAACTGTAAGAGATTCTGATCCTTTGATTAGACTACCCTGGATTTCAGTTTAAAACTGCAAGGTGTCATCAAGCTAGTCTAAAGAAAAAGACAATTATTTTAATTTGCCAGTGCATCAGGGCTTTCCCATTGGGAAAACAAAATAGATTTTCAGCCATTACTGTATGTTTATTCTTTTATTTTCACTGGTCCGTTTTCTTGGTATTTATACAGTGTGTATAACATTCATTTTTACAATTACACATTTTTGTGCTCTAACTATTTATTGTGTTGTCCCTTCCTACTGTTTCAGACATGCACATTCAAGTCATTTAGATAAATGGCACAATGACAGGAGACATTTCGCTCCACAGAGCATGTTGGTATTTATTTCTGTGTCATCCCATAGACAACATGAGTTGTACTGGAAGTAACACCAATTACCCGCCACCAAGTGTTAAAATCACACTGGAACTCTTTCACCCAACCCCAAACGGAATAAGTTAGAGAAACTAGAGCACCTGGAGTGAACACAGGGAGAACAGCAAGCTCCACACAAACAGGTTCTCTGAGCTAGAATTGAACTCAGAAACCTGAATCTGTGAGGCACTTATCCTAACCACCGCGTTTCCTAACTTTTTTCTTGTAATGTCAGTTAAAAAAAAAATGTTAAAGCTTGCCTGTATTGGCAGAGAAGCTGCACTGCAATTCCAGAGTATTGTGCTCTGCATTAATATTTCCTGCTTACGGTCTCCCTACTCAGACTGACTGAGGGTGCCAAGATACAGCACATGGCCTTTAAGCCAGGAAAGGGGCTGAGCCAACAGTAGAGAAGTCACAGACTCCTTAGACCACATGGATCGGAAAGCAGAATTCTTGAAGGCAGTGGCTTTGTCTTGGTCTCAATGGATTTGCTTGTCTAAATAGAACAGCCTTTTTCCCATGATTGTGATGATATCCAGGTGAAAGCTCAGGTTCAAGCTGACCTTGGAGATCACTGTTCCATGGAGGTTGTGATCAGGAAAGCAGGTGTATGGCTTTCTTCGGTATGGTGCCACACTGCAGAAAATCAGTCAAGCAGCAGAATCATACATGATGCTTTCCAACACCCGCTCAGACAGTTGATCCTGACTGTCCCCATATGGAGGCAATGTGCATTGTAAAGTGAAGCAGAATTTTAATGGAACCCAGAGTAAATTGAATATAATTATTTCTGACCCCTGAACAACCTGAGAATGAAAACATCAAAAGGCAGAGAAAACCCTAAAAAAAACAACAACTAACATCGAAATGTTAGCTTTTTATATATATATTTTTTCATAGTTAACATACTTATTACTTCTGGTCTGGCCAAATTTGAGAGAAAGAAAGTGTGAGATGGAGACCTCTGTTGTCAAGCTTATTTAAAATGGTAATTGTCCTTCTGAAAAGCCAGATTACTTAAATGAAGTGTTATAGTGAAAACATCACCTTCAGATGCCCTGCTTATTTTAGAACTTTTATCTGTTTAGTTTTGAGAAACCACCATTTGGGGCAGAAACTGGCCTCAGATTGGTGCCTCTGGTGCCTCTGGTCCTAATATTCACTACTCTACATTGCTAGAAATCTGAAGATTGGGTTCTTCCTGCACAGCCACACAGTAAAGCATTTTCTCTGAAAGTTTAAGATTTTCAAAAAATATATTTTTGTTAGCATTTATTTTATACAGTATATATACTGTAAGTAGTTCAGGTGGGTAGCTGCGTCAGCATGCGTAGGCTGCAAAGGAACAAGTAATAGGTTTATTCCATGCTGAAAAAAAGAAGCATCTTCTTTTTTTCAGCATGGAATAAACCTATTACTTGTTCCTTATATACTGTAAGTATGCATCCTGTGTTGTTTCAGGGTTAAAAGAATCAACACTGAGTGTTTCTATTACTGACAAAATTGCCCAGTAGAGTTTGACAATGATTAATCTGATCATGACAACGATCTTATTTTTCTTCTGAAATGTTTGAGATTAACATAATAAGATTGTGTATTTGCATTCAATGGTGATCTGACAAACGTGTGTTTGCAGGTCTTCAGCACAGAATGTACAGAGGCCCTTTAATTAGAGTCAGGGAAGAGCTTTTAACTTTTATGGCTTCATTGTGCAATAATTGTGTTGGCAACACTGTGTATTTGTGGTTAAAAAAAGTTGGAGTTGCTTTTCCACGAACTTTCCATAATGGATACGCTGGTTGAATTGATGTCTGAAATGTCAGTAGTTGTAAATAATTTTATGAGACACATGAACCAGAACAACAAACAAGAAAAAAAACAGCCAGAAGCCTAACAGGTTATAAGATCTGCGAGTGGTTTAAAAATGGAAAAAGGAAATGACTAACATATGCTGTATATATATGGTATACATGAGCATTAGCAGTTTTTCAAATAGATCTGAAGAAAGATTCCAAAATAATCAAAGATATTATTCCCTTAATTCTTGAATATTGCACAGGATAATGGTGTTCCTTTATACTGTATGCAGCAGTTAAATTTACAAAAATACTGTAGTTAAGCTTAAATATTTATTTTGTCATTGATTGAAAAATGCATTCTTAAAATATCAGATGTAGTTTCATGCATCTCAATCAGGAAGAGGATGGCCAAAACAGCACTGTTCTATCTGCGATCCGGCGATTTCATTGAACAGGGACAGCTCTTAAGCTGCATCAGAATTAGCTAAAAAGCTCATTTACATGTAGTCCCTGGGTAGGAGAGAGCCCAGAATATGTAAGACATAGACATAAAAAAATACACTGAAACATATCATATGATAGAGAATAGATATTATAAGTGGTAAAGTGCAGAGAAATGATGGCATGTTAAATTAATACATGACATATCTAACAGGTAATTAATAAATAACATTCTGAACAGGAAATTAGGAGGATGTTGCACATGATGTGCCAGAGACTGTTCTTAAAAACCGTACTGCAGTTTGCCTTTGGTTACCTGGTCCATGCCAGTGAGAGCTGTTCTGTGTGCTGTGCTGGGTGCTGCTCTGCAGTAGTGCTTAAACACACGATGGTTCCCTGGCATGGAGCTCTTCCTGGGCTGTCAGCTCTGATGGCTAAACAAATGGATTGTGCAGTGCTCTGCATGATAAAAAGATCTCGAAATCTAGGAGCTAGTTCATCCCGAACAGGCAGGGGATGAGATTAATTTGTCTCTAAGTAATAAGTTGGACTGAACTAGTCTAGTCATATGTACTGAGGAATTTATTGTTTGTGTTTTCGAAAGATTCCTAATGGATGATGGTTTGAGATCTGTAGGGCGACCTTGAGCCTACATGTCTGATCAGAGTACTTCCTTTACCAGTACTAAAGTCTGTTCCAATTCTCAGCGCACAGCAGCAGGCCAGACCTCAGTTTGTGCTACAGTATCTGCAATTGGAGCTGCAATGCAATGGTTCTTGCAGTGTTTTTGAATTTCACTGCTCATTCTTTTGACTTGGAATTCATACAATACTGCAATACCAAGCAATTAACGATACTGTATGGTTGATGTAGAATTCACAGTTATACCATAACAGCATTGTATATATTGTATTCACATGTGATATCAGGGGTAAATGAGGGTAAAGTGCATCTTTAAAAAAATGTTTGTTTTCCTAATGTACAGTAATTTTGCCAATTGGTAAAAGCCATGCAGAACATTTTCGTTATTGTTTTTTCTTGGTATGTATATGGAAAATTATTTAATATTATTTAAAACAATTGATTGTATTGTTGCTAACAAACACACAAATCAGATTAATGGCTTTCATGTTGTGTCCTTTTTATAAGTTTGTATTTTGTGTATGGGCATATACAGTTGGAAATAAAAAGTTTGTGAACCCTTTGGAATAACCTGGATTTCTGCATTAATTCTAATTAATCTGACCTTCAACTAAGTCACAATAACAGACAAACACAATTAAACACAATCTGCTTAAACTAATAATACACAAACAATTGCACTTCCTCTTGTCAGTACTGAACACATCATTTAAACGTTCACAGTCTAGGTTGGAAAAAGTATGTGAACCTCCAGGCTAATGATTTCTCCAAAAGCTAATTGGAGTCAGGGGTTCCAATCAGTGAGATGAGATTGGAATTGTGTGTTGGAGGTGCCCTGCCCTAAAAAAAAGCATCACAAAGGTTGGTTATTGACAGAGTCTGCTCTTCTCAAGAAAGAGCTGTTCATGTGAACCATGCCCTGATCAAAAGAAATATCAGAGGACCGAAGAAGAAGAATTGTAGAGATGGGTAAAGCTGGAAAAGGCTACTAAAGCATTTCTAAAGGCCTGCGTGTTCATCAATCCACAGTAATACTAATTGTCTACAAATGGAGGCAATTCAGTACTGTTGCTACTCTCCCTAGGAGTGGGCATCCTGCAAATTCACAGCCAATGTGCAGCGTGCAATGCTGAAGGAGGTGGAAAAAAAAACCCTAGGGTACAGCATAGGACCTGCAGAAATCTCTTGAACTTGCCAAAGTCTCTCTTCATGTGTCCACTATAAGAAAAACACTGAACAAGAAGGGTGTTCATGGAAGGACACCATGGAGGAAACCACTGCTCTCCAAAAAAAAAAAAAGCATTGCTGCACACCTCAAGTTTGCAAAAGACCACCTGGATGTTCCACAACGTGTCTGGGACAATGTTCTGTGGATGGATGAGACAAAAGTTGAACTCTTTGGCTGAATCACGCAACGCTATGTTTGTTGGCAAAAAAGCACTGCACCCCAACACCAAAACCTCATCCCAACCATGAAGCATAGGGGAAGGAGCATCCTGGCTTGGTGCTGCTTTGCTGCCTCAGGGCCTAGACAGCTTGCTATCATAGAGGGAACAATAAATTCAAAATTGTATCAAGAAATTTTACAGGAGAATGTCAGGGTAGCGGTCCATCACCTGAAGCTTAATAGAAGTTGGTTGATGCAACAAGACAATGACCCGGAACACAGGAGTAAATCAACAACAGAATGGCTTAAACAGAAGGAAATGTGTGTTCTGGAATGGCCAAGTCAGAGTCCAGACCTCAACCCAGTTGAGATGCTATGGCATGACTTGAAGAGAACTGTTCACGCAAAGAATCCCAGAAATATCAATGAACTGAAACAGTTTTGTAAGGAGGAATGGTCTAAAATTCCTCCTTACCAATGTGCACGTCTCATCAGCAGCTATAGGAAATGTTTCTACCAGTTACTAAATACAAGGGTTCACATACTTTTTCCAGTCTGGACTGTGAATGTTTAAATGATGATGTATTCAATATTGACAAGAAGTACAATTATGTGTTATTAGTTTATTAGTTTATTGTTTTTGTCTATTATTGGGACTTTGTTGCAGATCAGACCACATTTTTATGTGTAATTAATGCAGAAATCCAGGTAATTCCAAAGGGTTCACAAACTTTCTTACAACTATATACATACTGTATATGTACTGTATTTAAAAAAAAAAATTGTTCCAATGTAAAAAAGTGTGCAATTAATGAGCTCAAAAGGTGTCAGGCATTTTGATCATGATACAGAAGGTACCAGTTACAACCCACTGTGGAAGATAGTTTAACAGAAATACTACCTTGAAGTTGCTAACTATAGCTTTTAATGCCTTGTAAATGTAAAAAGAAAAATTGGTATTGAAGGACACCCGTTGGTGTGCTGTAGTGCAAAAATTGTCTACATGATTTGACATTCAGTGATTGTGCTGCATAACAGTAACTCTTCCACAGCCTGTTCCTACACTCCGATTGCCTTCAATAGAGCATCTTGTATTTCTCTGTCCTATTCTGGTTTCTCCAGAGCAATCTTCTCTCTTATTTTATTGTTTTACTTCGAAGGAATAAGAGCCTTTAATTTAAAACTTTCCTGTTGAACACTATCATTTACTCCTCTTTTAACACAGTGCAATAATGAGACTTTTCAATTTAAAACATAGAATTTATTTCCCTTTTCGACGTTGGGTTTTGATGACGGTTCCAATGTTTAATGTGATTGGGTTGTCGGTTAAGTGATGCCTTTGTTAATCGGCATTTCCTACCTGCTTCAGCCTTTAACAATGAGCTTTCCAAACACTGCTAGTTCTGGTCATGAAAACACATTGCAGCTGAATTGATGACATAAGAAAGAAATCAAATATCAAAATCAGCCTTCTTAATTCTGGATTGATTTCCCCTTCTCATAATAAGACTTGAAATTTTGCAAAGCAGACTGGAGATCACACAGAAAAATGTCCAATGTCCTGAGATGGACTGGAGTTCCATCCAGGGTGTGGTCCTGCCTCCTGCCCTGTGTTTCCAGGACAGACTTCAGGCCCTCATAGTCCTTACCAAGACCATTCCCTACAGTCTAACCGTTTGGCAGGAGTGTAGTAATCATGCAGACATGACATTTTTAAACCTGTTTTATGCTTTTATTTTATCTCTATATTTTTTTATTTAATACCCTCTTCAGTTTTGTTTTGCTCTTCAAAATGATCTGGAAAAGTTGCATGATAGAAAGAGACAACTGAGCTCTGTACAATCAAAGGGGTTTGTAAATATTTGCGTTTTTTTTCCTTCTGTTATGTACCGCGTGCAGTGGGTCACCACGAAAAGAGCTTTAGAAAAAGGATGTTGTCGTACACTATCTCTAGCAAAAGAACCCGAATTCATGTCTCCAGTTTGGTTTTCTGCTGTCGCTCATCCTGCGTTCTGTGCTTTCAGCTGAAACCGCCTGTGGCTGTGAATGGGAAGATGAGATAAAGTCACCTGTCTGCCGGCTCCGTATTCTACAGCATGGCAAGCTCTCCCAACAAAGAGCTGTCATTGCTCCAGCTGGAGGAGCTGGGCTGCAGCAAGGCCACTGCAAGGACATGCTCCCCTGGGATCATGACCCCGGCACACTACAGCAGTGCTCTCCCTGCACTGGCCGTAGAGCGCCATCCGGTGTGCATCCCCTCCCCATACATGGAGAGAAGCCATGACTACACCGCTGTGGCCTTCTACAGCCCCACACTTCTAGGCTACAATGGCCACAGCAATGGCAGCCTGCCTGAAAGCCCCACTGTCAGACAGTCGCTCAGCCCCTCCATGTTCTGGCCGGCTCCCAGCCACGTCTCGTCGCTGGCTATTCACTGCCAGCAGTCTCTAATGTACTCTGAGCCTCCTAGGAGCCCCTGGAGTGAGCCGCAACCCAGAGAGCCAGTGATGGTAGAAAACAGGTAAACCTTAAAAACTGAAAAGCCAACCATTTCCTTTATGCATTCTCTGTACTTAAAATAAAGCTTTGCATGAAATCCCTGGCAGGCATTTTAATGTTTCACAGTCTGCCTGTGCAGTCGACAGAATGTTTCTGTGCGGTCACAGAAAACTCGAGAGCAAATACAAGCAGTTTTTCCAGCATTGCAAAATAACAGCTGGCTATCTAATTTCAGCTGTATGCATCTGTGAGTTCTTCACTGACCCTGTCTCACTCTGCAATTTTTGAAACCCCCATTAAAAATCAGAAAGAATGTCAAGTAAAACGCATCTGGGTTTTGAATCGAGGCTTTGGAAGGTGTGAGCTAAACTGGCTTTCTTTGTGTGCAGCAAACTGTCTGTCCGAAGAAGAGAAGACTGTGAAGATATTGTGAATCCGTCCGGGGGTTGCCCGACAGGAAAGATGGACACACACTACTGTGCTGTCTGCAGCGACTACGCCTCAGGGTACCACTACGGAGTCTGGTCCTGTGAAGGATGCAAAGCCTTCTTCAAAAGGAGCATCCAAGGTACAGTAGCTGATCAAAGCCCATTATTCACCAATTAATTCTCTGGAAAACGCCCGATTACTGTAATTTAGTGTAGTTATAATACAGGTGCAACGAAGGCAAGCACAGGCAAGCATGGGCCAGGCAAACACAGTCCAGAGCCATAAACAGCAACAAGCAAAGTACAAAACCAAGAGACTCAGTATATGCAGCAGAGGAGAATCTAGAGAACGATTTCGGAGCGAGGCAAGGTTCCGGGAAGAAAACACAAGAGAGAACTCTGGGCAAAGCATGAATCATAGCAGACTGTATGAAAGAGTCCCCACCAGATTGCAGCTTAATTAGTCCTGAACCACCTGAGGGGGGCATGGTGGATAATTTCCTCCAGGTGGTACAAGGCACCTGTTGATTTAGTTATTTGGTAACTGGTACTGAATGACAGGTGGCCTGCTACTGTTTAAATACTATCTGCAGTAACGAGCATGACATAAACGAGTGCTCTTCTTCACCTGCATCCAGGACACAATGACTACATCTGTCCGGCAACCAACCAGTGCACCATTGACAGAAACCGCAGAAAGAGCTGCCAGGCCTGCCGGCTCAGGAAGTGCTATGAAGTGGGGATGATGAAGTGTGGTAGGCCCTGATTCACCTAAACACCCCAGAGCTCTGTCCTCTATGTTGTACTTTATCAGTCACTCAACTTACAGTACTTATCATAATAAAGTGCGAGTCAGTGCACTCTCCAATCAAACCAGGTTAAGTCTAAGCTGAGTTCAGTGAGAAATTCAGTTCATATGACCTATATACTTAAAAAAAAACATTTGTATTTGTATTAGCACATTGATACAGTATTTGTGACTCTGCACCCAGGGCACAAGGGGACCCAAACTGCATGCAGGCATTAAAAACACTATATATTCCCAGCTTTAGTTACATGTTGATATACAGTAGTGGGCAAATAGATTCACATAAAAAAATTAATATAAAAATTAACAAAGATAATCGTAGTGTCCTCAACAAAAATGGCATAGATTTTGGCAAGAATTAAAAGGTTAACATATTTGAATTGATTAATTACTGCACAAGTGTTACTTAAACTTTTCAAGCACTGTGAGACTAGTCACAGAAATTGTTTTTTCATAAGTTTGCTGAAGAAATAGAAATGTAATAGAAGAAATGTAGTTGGACTCCAGAAGAGTATAGAAACATTGGACTTTTGCTGAATTATGCCCAGCTGGAAACTACAACTGTAAATATTTTAATGACTGACTCTGGTAGTTCCTCAATCTCTGTTTCTACAGCACTGTTGTGAAAATTGCTGTGTTGGCCAGGTACGAGGAGAGAGCGTTGCAGTTACCGGGTGGTGCGGCACCGGCGTCTGTCCCAGGGCCAGGAGCCCCCTGGGGGGCGGGCCAGGAGGCGCAGCGAGGGCAGTTTCCCGCAGATCAGAGAGATCCACTCCTTTTCTCTCAGCCCCGAGCAGCTCATGTCCTCCATCGCTGAGGCTGAGCCGCCTGATGTCTATCTCATGGACTACCCCAAGAAGCCCTTCACCGAGGCCACCATGATGATGTCACTCACCAACCTGGCTGACAAGGAGCTGGTCCACATGATCACCTGGGCCAAGAAGATCCCAGGTAGGCCAGAGGCCCAGGGCTGCTGCAGCTCTCCTCCGAAAGTACCCACGGGCGGTGTTCCGCTTGCCCCGGAGGCTAAATTTGTTTCAACTCTTGCTAGAGGCAACATTCTTTTCTTTAAAAAACAATTGAGTTGTAGCTGTATTGTAAGCTGGTGTTTTTCTTTAATGGAAAAACAAATGGAGAAAAATGGCTTTGAAAGTTGCTGTGTGGGTAGCAAAATGTATTTGATACATTCCTGGTGCCGAGCCAGTACCTTGAGAAAGATAAACTGAATGTGTCTAATTAATTGTGCAGTGCAGATGTAAAGATATTAGTGTTGTTTACTTTTTATATATTCATGTTTTAATATTTTTTGGTTTATGGGTTATCACTACCAAGTTAGCCAGGGGAATAATTTGGATACCTGGGCTTCAAAAGGAAAACGTTAATTGAGTGTCTGGTACGTGTCTTTGTAAAAGCGCTGAATGTCAGAAGAAAGGTGTGTACAGTACATGATGGAAAGTGGAGCTCCATGTACAGGACCCCTGAGAAAAGACAGCCCCTCACCCTTCCTGCACTTTACATACTGCAAAGAAATCACAGCATCAAGTGTGGAACAAACAGGGCTCAGTGGAGGCTTTTCTGAAGCTTTAAGGGTACAGGATTAGCAGAATTAACATCCCACAAAAAAAAGAGGAGAGGAAATATGAGATCTTGAATTTTGAAGATTTTAATGGAGATCAAGGACTCAAGGACATGGTGAATATTGAATCCTATTAGTATGGTTAAGGGGACCCTTTTTCTTCATGGCACATTCTGTATTCTTAGATTTACAAGGTAAAGTTTCTGATGAGAGGTAATAGGACAGTGCGCTCTTGAAATGTCTCCACCCTAAGTCCCTCCACCACATCGAGAGAGACCCTGTTTCTGCACTGCTGTGCAACTTGAGAGATTTGGCTTTTTTGGTGGTAAACCCATCTGTGCCTTTCTTATTCTAAAGAGGGCCTGTAATTGAAAGTCTGTCTGGTTTATTCAATCTGGCAGGATGATTACCTCTCCCTCCAGGTCTGCTTTATTGTTCCTTCCTTATTCACCTTCACAAAGTGGGTCTTGTAATGCGTGTCATTTGAAGTAGTTGAGCGCGAATTACACAATTACACAAAGAGTGTGACTAAAAGGTGTGAAGGCTCTTGTCTCAGAAATTCAGGACTGCTCTTTGTATTAGTGTGAAATTACAGGTGAGTGTATTCAAATGTTAAGATTCAATGATGTGAAAATTAACCTTCATCACCTTCATAATGAGCAAGAAGTTACTGGATCTATATATAGTGATTTTTTTGCCAGTTTGAAGGGCATGGTACATTGGATTTAACAACTACTGCATTGATGGGGAGTAAAGTCATGAAGTTGCAGAACACCTCTGAGAATAGTGTTCTATTTTGATTGTTTTTTGAAAAGCAGCAATTTAATAGATGTTAAGGCATCTTAACAGTTTAACAAAAGGGGCAAAACAAAAGCCAAAATTATTACCACTCAGATGTTACAGGTGCTATGTAATTGTCTTTCCCTTTCCTTAAGGTTATATAAAAATTCAGGCTAATACAAACATTGTACTGAAGTTTTCTCTGAACAAAACAAAAGTTTAGAGGTGGTACACCACATTAACCAGAATTAAGATAGGATAGCTTTTATAAAAAAACAGTGATGAGTGTCTGTGTGCATGTGACAGGGATGTGTTGGGTCTCCCCCAGTGTTGTTCTGAATACTTATCATGTTATCCAGTGTGACTGGGCTGTGTGTTGGGGTGCACTCAGTTTGTGACTGGGCTGTGTCTTGGGGGTGCGCTCAGTTTGTGACTGGGCTGTGTGTTGGGGGTGCGCTCAGTTTGTGACTGGGCTGTGTGTTGGGGTGCGCTCAGTTTGTGACTGGGCTGTGTGTTGGGGGTGCGCTCAGTTTGTGACTGGGCTGTGTGTTGGGGGTGCGCTCAGTTTGTGACTGGGCTGTGTGTTGGGGGTGCGCTCAGTTTGTGACTGGGCTGTGTGTTGGGGGTGTGCTCAGTTTGTGACTGGGCTGTGTGTTGGGGGTGCGCTCAGTTTGTGACTGGGCTGTGTCTTGGGGGTGCGCTCAGTTTGTGACTGGGCTGTGTCTTGGGGGTGTGCTCAGTTTGTGACTGGGCTGTGTGTTGGGGTGCACTCGGTCTCTGACGGGGCTGTGTCTTGGGGGTGCGCTCGGTCTCTGATGGGGCTGTGTGTGTCTCTGCCACAGGGTTTATGGAATTCAGTCTGTATGACCAGGTGCGCCTCCTGGAGTGCTGCTGGCTGGAAGTCCTGATGATAGGGCTGATGTGGAGATCAGTGGATCACCCTGGGAAGCTCATTTTCTCTCGTGACCTCATCTTGAACAGGTACTATGCCTCCTTCTCTGCTATCTCATGTCTGTATTTGCCCACTATGCTAACAGAATGAAAACTCTGCACTTATTTGTTCGTTAGTCTTAATGGTACAGTAAAGTTACCAGGTCAACAACCTTCATTATGCTGTGGAGACCCTACTCTTGTGGACTGATGGAGTATTTCAATCTTTATACATTTCCCAGATAGTGCTTTTTCTTCTAATGTTACAATGTGCACTGTTCTGCTTTTCATTTAAAAACACTCTTGTACTGTATGCCCATTTTATACTGAAAGTAATTGTCTATATAATGTAAAATCCATACATTTTTAGCTGCTTTACCCAATACAGCGTTACAGGGGAGTCAGGGCCTATCCAGCATGCAATGGGCAGAAGGCAGGGTGCCTCCTGTATGGGACTCCAGTCCATTGCAGAGCACACACAGACGCAAACAAACACTTTCACACCAGGGACAATTTTCCCAGAATCCAGTTAACCCACCAGCATGTCTCTGGACTGTGGTAGGAAACTGGAGCACCCAGGGGAAACCCATGCAAACAAGGGGGAACACAACAATCTCCGCACAGATTGCACCCCAGAAATTAAACCCAGGGCATGAATGCTGCAAGGCAGCAAAGTTAACCACTGTACCACCCGTAATGTCAAATTAATTTTTAAAACTTAGTGCTATTTGGATCGAACCCTTAGTTCTGTTTGGGATCCCCGTGATGATAGATGGAAAACATGTAGCCTCTCAGTTTGAGTTCTGTTCCAGTTTGAGACCATTTAAACCAGAGGTGAAATAAGAAGCTGTAGACCTGATAATGAGACCCACGTTTCCATTGTGCCACCATCTCAGAGCCTCAGACCATCTCCCTGTGTCTCATACTTTATCAGTCTGTAAAATGTCTTTGTCTTATACGTCCTTGTGTCAATATTGTACTAAATGTAATATAAAAAGCAGTAAAGCAATTTCAAATCAATAACTACTGGGAAACTCAAAGAGCAATACTGAAAAGGGTTTGAGCGTTTCGGGCCTGATATGTTTCATAATTCATTAAACGGGCAAATACATCCAAACCTCTGTGTAAAGAAGAGTTAAGTATACGTCTTGCCGTAATGGTATGTATTGTAGGCGGTATATATATACAGTATGTAGTTGGTTTTTCAAAAATAAAAATAGTGATGCTTGAAAACAGAAGACGAGATGCATATATTCTCAAACATCGTTTTGTGTTTGTTTTTTTCAAGAGTAGAGAGTAGAGAGCTTTATAATGGTTCTGTAGAAGAGGTAAGAGAAATTATGCATTTTGTCCTGTTTTGGCTTGTCTGCAAGATTTTAAGGGCTATGAATAATGTGGTTTAATGGAAAACAAATTTTTAGTTCTGGTCTGCTTTTATTTTTAGCCATCTTGATATACTGCTGACTGTTTAACAAACCTGCTCCTCATACCCCCTGCTAATCACATTCCTGTGGGAGTGCCCTCTCACTCTCTCTGGCTCACAAGAAGATGCGCTCCATTGTGCTTCAGCTGAACAAACAACTCTGTAAATGGAGAACTAGTTTTGAAGCCGAGATATTTCATGGACATGCTGTTCCTTTTCTCTGGGTGCCGAAATGATGTACTGCTGCCTCAATCTCATGCTGCTGCAGAGTTAGAAAGAGAAATCATTCAGCCTTCTCAAGCCCTAATTGTCACATAGGCTAGACAGCTTCAGTCAGCACCTGAAAGATGTTAGAATATATGAGATTCATTCATTTTCCCTCAAGACTGCAAACGTAATTTTCACAGATTTTCAAGATTATATTTTACCTCTTACAATATGTTCGAAGGATCATTCACGATAATTCTATGGCAAAAGACCTTTTGAGCTTCCCAGCGTGTTTATTAACGTGTGTATTCGATTTTTCTCTGTCTTTATTTTATCAGTGAATGTTAATATTTAACACAGGTGACCCGTGACTTCTTTTTAACTGAGAAAGCAGTCTGACAATTGTTGACCTCTGTGCTCTGGACTGTGTGTTGGTGTGTATTTTGTTTCAGGTGCTTCACAGAGACCTGGTGATTATCTATGGTGAGCTTTTCTGACCTTGGCATGTATTGTACCCATTACTGTTTTTAGACTGCTTTGGGTTTTTTGAAAGGCACTTATTAAAAATTGTAGGCCTATTATATATAATAATCCAAATGTAGGGAGCACATTTGTGTGGCACTAACAGGAACCCTGCTACCTCTCAGTTCCAGGGTCTTGAGCTTGGTTCTGGACTTGGGCTCCTTCTGTGCTGACTATGTTATAGTGCTTCTACCCTTCGTGTGCACTTTCCGATGGAGTGGCATTTTCTTCCAGAGCGTAATCCAACCTTCTTTCCTTTACTGCCAGGAAGGGCTTTGTTTTTCATGTGGTCCTTTACCAGTAAAAAGGGGCTTTCAGATAATGGATGCATATATTTCCAAATTTGGTTTGTTCCTCCAAGATCAGAATGCTCCAACCAACGTTTGCTCTTTAAGTAATACAAAAGACTCTGCAACAAATAATCTGTTTTTAATCAGTAATAACTCAGACAGTAACTCCGTCTGTAACACCATTGACTTTTCCTGCTACATTTGTACCTTTAAATGTTCATATTTTGTTTCAGGGAAATTGAATTAATTTTTGCAAAAGGTTTTGATCGTCTCCCAGGCTCTCATTTCTCCTGGAGCTGGGGAGTGGGTTAAGAAATAAGAGAAGCACACTGGAGAGGTTTACTGTTCTTGGATTTCAGGGCAGTTGAATAGCAACAATGTTATCCAACAGTAACTCCATCTGGCTATGGAGCATCACAACATACTAAGATGTTTTTCACTTCATGACATTAAATGTCTATCTGTGACTAATATGCCAGGCAGTAAGTGCAGAGGGGCACATCAAACTCATAAAAATACAGGTGAGACAAAAATAGTGCAGAAAGTGTCAGTTTACTGAAAGTGCTCTTGTGCAAGAGAAATATTTACAAAAGAGAAAGACTTTCAAGAAAATAATAAACTGCAGCATCTGCAAAGAATTTCCTACTACCTGTTTAAAGTCATCATGCCTCCAAACATCCAGACTGCACAATAACACAGACAAGGATACAACATGGAGGCTAAGACAAGTTTAGGCCAGGTTTAATACCCTAAACTCCACTCCAGCCCCTCCTGATGGCCAGGTGACTGGGCTCTGAAAATTTACACAATATGATGGGACAAACAGATAAGGAGAACAGTGTGGATTCATAACAAGTATAATATAAACAGTCAATACACAGATGAGAAAAAAACAGTATGCTTTTGCAATACTTGCATACAAAGATAAATAAACAAAGGCCATAATTGTTTTCCAGAATGAAAAGTAAATAATGAGACCTCAACAGAGGTAATGCGATGAAGACTTGCTACAGCCCTTTGTCACAGTAGCACGACTAAAGTTATGTTCCCACATTATGAATGATTCTATCATCATGAACGTCAATCAGGACACCTGGATTCTAAGCAATGCTGAGTTAGACTTTTCTTTATGACTAATGAAGTGCTGAAGCTGGTGCAGCTATTTTTACACACAAAAAGAATTACTCTCCTATTCACGATCTTTATCAACAAACTAGCATTCTTCCACAGCCTTGTAGACTGAGTAAGAAGTACTGTCTTTGTGATGGCACTGTGAAAAGTGGGAGAGAAGAGATGAACGAAACTCAGGAACTGTGTCTGAAGGGTTTTCTGCTTGCGGGACCGGTGTCTGTGAAACAGATCTCTCACCGTGAATTGTGCTCACCGCAGGGACGAAGGCAACTGTGTGGAGGGGATTGTTGAAATTTTCGACATGCTCCTGGCGGCCACCTCCAGATTCCGCGAGCTGAAGCTTCAAAGAGAAGAGTATCTCTGTCTCAAAGCCATGATCCTTCTCAACTCAAGTAAGTCTCGCTTGGCGTCGTGCAGGACTCCTTAGTGTGGTGTTCCCCAGTGCCAGCACTTCTTCGAGCATGGGCAAAGCACAGCCTCATGATAAAGTGTCCTTGAGACATGTGTTGACAGATAAGAAAGATGTACTGCTTTGTGAACAGCAAGAAGCAAACATAAGAGTAACACTGCACGCTGTGGTCTGTGTACCAGAGCTCACTCTAGAACTGAAGGACAGCACACGAGGGATGTGCCTAAGGTGTCTGAGATTGTGAGTTATCTAGGGTGGTTTCATGTCATTAAGATTGTAGTATTTTGTGTGGTCTTTTGAGGTATTTGGAGCACGTGGTTATGGATGTATAACAAAAACTGTTTAGAGCAGAAGATGTGAACATTGCGGGTAAAAATGCTTGGGTGAGTGAAGAGGGTGGAAAGGAGTCTCTTTGAAAAAGATGGATTGATTAGTTAAAATTTAGCTAAGACTCATAGTCTTTTTTTTTGGTTTACAGTCCAAATGAAAGGCATATTTCCTATTTCGTAAGTCACACCCAGTTCACGGTGTTCTTTAGCGCTCCTCTATACAGATCACATTGGTTCTGGAGCACTGGAGCATGAGGAACACGGTCTACTCCTCCAGTCATGCTTCTCATTTTACCAGAGGGCAAACTATTCATTCTGTTGTCTTTTATTTTGCTTTTATCTCAGTTATTTAAAACATTCTACACAAGTAGGGCGCTACCAAAGCCAAAGTTTACTTTTTTGGATTTTTCACAGTTGAAAGATTTCAAAATGGCTGAATGCAGCAGAATATACAGTAGCAGTGTTGCTCAGAATTGCTCACGGTTTTCCCTTCCTGAAGGGGATGGCTGGCTATAAACCTGTGAGAGAATCTTCTGTCATTCCCCATCTCTGTAGTCAAAATACCTGTCTGCATGTAGACAGTTTTCTGTGCCTCAGTGAAGTTCTGTACTGTTGGAAACAGAGAGCATATACTGTACTCAGATGGAAAAAGACAAATGTTAAAAAAAATGAATAATAATAACAACATAATAACAAGCACTCAGATTCAATTTCAAATATAAGTACAAATGAAATCTATGAAACACGGACAAACACATAACCATAAAAACTATCTGACAGTCAGGCTGAAAACAATGTTGATTTTTTTTTATCCAACACTAAAAATATAATAATGTTTTGTTTTTTTTCAGAAGTAGAAAATACAGGCTCTGAAAATCTGGCGATATGGTGTGATTTTTAATGAAGCTTGAATTAATATCAAAATACATTTCACCTTAGAAAGCTCTTAGTTGCTATCATTGCTGTGATGTATAAATTCACTACTTGTACTGTATACAATATGTTACATCTTAATGGAGTCAACTGCCTACTGTATCTACTGTCTTGCTGAGGTAGTTCTTGCTCAAGATTGAAATTTTCTTCCTAATTCCAGTAGGTAATTATAGTTCTTTGAAAGTTATGGAGCTGTGGTAGGGATGGAAAATAGCCGCTAAAGTGGTCTATATTGGATTTTTTTAAAAGCAGATTTTTGTAAAACTACCTGTAGCTCACTTGGCGTTAGACAAAGAGCATCCAGTTTTTCTGGTGTGTGAATGGCTCAGGAAGTCCTTTTGCACGTGCGTGAGTACTTCCTGTGTGAATAAATGAACTTCCTGTTTTGATAGGTAAAGAGAGTCTCTGCTCTGTCCTCTTAGACATGTGCCTGAACTCTGCGGAGAACTCTGAGGAGCTGGAGAGCCGGGCCAAGGTGCTGCAGCTGCTGGACTCGCTGACAGACACTCTGGTCTGGGTTATCGCCAAGAAGGGCCTGTCCTTCCAGCAGCAGTCCACGCGACTGGCCAACCTGCTCATGCTGCTGTCGCACATCCGCCACTTCAGGTACCACAGTCTCCCCGGCTGGCAAGCATGTCCCAGAGCCAGAGAAACAGCATCAGGCACAGGTGTTATTCATAACATAACATCAGCTTACACTCCCTGTGCTGCACAAAATCAGCTTAAAATGGCACCTTCGACTGACAAGTTATGTTCTTTAAAAATAGTCTACGGTATATGTACTTTCTCTATCATAGAAATGTTGCTTATTTACCGAATGCTTCAGCTGTGGCTTGAGGTGAAATGATTCCACAAAGCAAGTTGATGTTAATGAAAGTTCATGTTTTTGCACCATAAGTGCTATGAGCTCACCCTGCCAATGTAGTTCATTCCTTACAATGTCCCCTAAGGAAGTCAAATTGTCCCACTAGTCAAATTTGTCAAATAATAAAAATGAGAATGTGCTTTAATAGTTCCATTTGGTCTTTCAACTGATATGTGATGACCAGATGGCTTCATTAAAGGACACATTGTACGTGTTAACGTTCACCACTCCCTCCATGTTATACATGCAGCTACAGACGGTGTGTTGTTAATAATAATTGCTTTCACTTATATAGCGCTTTTCTGGACACTCCACTCAAAGCGCTTTACAGATAATGAGGACTCCCCTCCACCAACGCCAATGTGCAGCCCCACCTGGATGATGCGACGGCAGCCATAGTGCGCCAGAACGCTCCCCACACACCAGCTCTCAGTGGGGAGGAGGGCTGAGTAATGAAACCAGTTCATAGATGGGGATTTTTAGGAGGCCATGATTGGTAAAGGCCAATGGGAAATTTGGCCAGGAGCCGGGGATACGCCCCTACTCTTTTCGAGAAACGCCCTGGGATTTTTAATGACCACAGAGAGTCGGGACCTCGGTTTTAAGTCTCATCCGAAGGACGGCGCCTGCATACAGTTTAATATCCCCGTCAATACTGGGGCATTAGGACCCACATGGACCGCAGGGTGAGTGCCCCTTGCTGGCCCCACTAACAACTCTTCCAGCAGCAACCTTAGTTTTTTAAAAATAAGAAATTTAGAGTTTTTGGGGCCTAAGTTAAAAACTATTAACTTGTAAACTTTTAGTGTCTTAAATACTTCTATATTCCTATAAACATACATGAAGAGGCAGCACAGTCCTGATTCTTAAGGGACAGAATCGAGCAGCTTTTCTTGTCTCTTCATTTCATCTAAGACTGACCTTTGAAAATAGTTAAATTGGTCCAGTAAAGCAAACGATTGGCTCAATTAGGTCAAAAATAACCTGGTATTAATCAGGATTGAAAACCTATAGACACTGCAACCCTCCCAGATTGGAGTTCTTCCCCACGGCTCTAACATAACAGAAAGGCCTGTCTTCCTTTCGGGTGTTCCTCTGTTCCTCCACTCAGTTGAAATCAGCCTATAGTTCAACAGCCACTAAATTCCATTGGTGTAGTCATACCATTTTCCTTGAGGAGGTCTTCTAAATCCCTTGGCGGAACAGCACAAGCTGGCACAGCAGTGCTAGGGCTGTACACTTGGGGAAAAACAGGAAATCAATAAATTTCAGAGTACGTCACCGCAGGAGCTGTGTAAGCACTGTATCTGTGGAGTGAAGCTGACTGTAAGCGGCATTATTTATTGCAAGAGCTCTTATTTGGTTTCCATCAGCCTACTTTTTAAACCCCAATACCTTTTGTGTTTTGCCAAACAAGTAGAAGCGTGGCCAATGTGATTGTGGCTGAAAGAGCCAGTCAAGGACCTGTAACGCAGAGACACCAGCTCACTTCCACCCCCAGTCTTTCTTCCTAGGGGCCTGTAATGTTTTGGATTGGAATTTCTACTGGCAGATAACCTTAAGTCTTAAACCTTTGCCTCAAGAGGTTCAGAGGAAAACCTCTCCTTCTCATCCATCACATCCCATGTTTTCCAGTATAATTCACGCGGCTCTCTTTTGACTAGTTTTTATGTTCAGTTTCTCGCAACCCCCAGCATTCCCCATAGGTAATGTGGGGATTGGTTGCTGGCAAATATCCCTCTTTCCGACCTCACCTGACCACAATGTCACTCAGCCCCTGTTAAGAGGCAGAAATCAAACAGAATCAAGGCCAGGACAAGCACCCCGACTGTGATTATACCTGCAGCTCACCCTCTTATTCGAGCAACTGTATCCCCCAAAATCCCATTTTGTCTCTGTCTCCTGTTTGTAACGCTTCTCGAAAAGATTGCCCAAGTGCTTCTCTTGTGCATCCTCAGTAACAAAGGTATGGAGCACCTGTACAGCATGAAACGGAAGAACGTCGTGCCCCTCTACGATCTTCTCCTGGAGATGCTGGATGCCCATATCGTGCGCAGCTCCCATGTGCCCATGCCCGCCACCATGCACCACAGCCCCTCGGAAAGCATCTGCCCTCCCGTGGCCAGCAACCCCTGTGCACAGCCCCTCTCCCAGTCTGCGGATGGGTCCAAGGATACACCCGTGCTGTGAGTGTGGCTGACCTGTCCGGCAGTCTTCCTCATGGGTTCGCCTGTTAGTTTCTGTGCATCAGAATCAATGCCCAGCCTTTATCCTAGACAATTAAAACGTCATTTTTTTCAAATTATTTTTGAATGCATTTTATCAAGCGTTTGACTTAACAGGGGCAAGTTCCCAGTTTCAAGACTGATGGTGGGTTTCAAGTTGCCTAAAAAAAAGCCGCCTCTGCAAAATGCTAAAAAAATGTCCTTCAGGCACTAGTTATTATAATATGACTAGATTATCAAAATATAGTTTTAACTAGTTTTATCAGATGTTATTGGATAAAATACGGTAGGTCTGAGTATTGTCCATATGAGTGTTGGTCTCGGCTCTGATAAAACTGAAAAAAATGAGAAAGAGAAATAATGCTGGTGATTCTCCTCCTCTCTCCAGGTAAATCAGATTAATCCTTGAGAATGGACCTTGAGAGCAGCCTGTATCAAAAACAGACTGATCGCACTTAAGGTACAACTGTGAAACAGGACACTGCTAACATGACAGTTGTGTTCAAAAAAGACTAAATGCAGAACAAAGCTGCAGGTTTCTGAGGTAAAACGCAGCCTTTTACTTATAATCCAGACTGTTATTTCATAACAGCGAAGCTCTCATAATAACCCAGGGAAAAGGTTGATTTAAGATAAAGAGTTTACTTTGAGTTACGTAGAAAATATGTGACACATTTTGTCGTCTGCAGGGGGATTTTAGTACAAAGAATTTAGAGAATATTGTGCCCTCCAGCATATTAAATAGTGCCGGAATCTTTTTGTACCTGTTCAAATTATTCAAGAAGAGAAATTCAGACTTATTTTTGAATGCCTTAATCCTCCTTCATCCCTGTTATTAACCGTAAATAGGACAGGAGAACATTGGTGTCTAGGGCAGAAATACTGTATGTCAGTAAAATTATACAGGGCTTCATTTTTTCCACACCTTTAAACATAGGTTTGATGGATTTTACGATAGGTTCTGCACTTTCAGAGTAATCCTATCTCTCTCTCCTCTTTGAAATGATTCTACTGTGCATCAGTAAATCCATGGATTCTGTAAAGGATGAGTTAAATGCACATACAAAGTATCAATGGTACTGTTTCAGAACAGAATGAGTAATCTGTTTCTTTAAGCTGAAACTTGGAAAATGAGGTGCTTTCTGATACTTGTGCATTTAAAATGTATTTATGAATGTGTCTGATCCCTGGTGATTACTGGTCCCATCTGCACTGCTTAGTAATTTGATGCCAGCCTAGAAGGTCATTACAGATGTTTTTCCCATTCAGACAGCAGAAGACATAAACAGGGAAGCTGGAAGTGTGGTGCTGAGTGCTTCTCATGTACTGGTGTGGTGTAGAGGTTGGATCACGCTGGGGTATCGCAGCTGGAGTTCAGGAAGCAGAAGCAGCAGTACCAAAGTGAACCTCTGTGAGAGGCACTCGTGTGACAAAATCATTCCGGCTCTGTTTACTCAGTCGAGTTTCAGCACGCTGCAAGTGCCATCGCTGATCTCCTACCACCCAGTTGCACGTCTTGTCCTATCTCTCTGTTTCTTTGGAACTGTAGTGCAAATTACATCAATTTTATGGAAAGGTTGATCTCTGATTGGCTACCCACCCATCAGCTGACTCCCTAAGAAATATTTGCTTGTTTTTTGAGCGGTGAGATCTTTGTTACCATACTCCTTTCCTAATGCCCCCTCACATTAGGCTGGAGCCCCTTTTTTAAAATAGCATTTGGGACTTCAGTTTCCAACATTTCACAGTACTTCCTGTCAATTTCCCTATTAACTCTGTTGTATATGAGATATTGCTACTGTACCTTGCTCCAATGCACAACACCAGGGTGCATCCACTCTCCCTATTGGTCATATTAAGAATCAGGAAGGTTTTCAGTGTTTCACAGCTGAGCGGCTTTCAGGGGAGCCTTTATGCACTTCCTCATTCTTGCTTCTTTGTTGTCAGCCGAAAAAAAGACACAACTGGCAATCAGAAACCAAATGCTATGTCAGGTGGACAAGTTCAGGACTGCAGGCAGTTTTGGTCTGTGGAACCTGTGAATATTTCACGACGGAGTGTAAGAGCTTTTCTCTCAGAGACAGCTGCACGGCCTTCTGAAAATGGCAAATATCCCCCCTAGGAACTTACTGTAGATTCACTCAGTCCACGAAAGAGGAAATAACACACCTACGCACTAACTTGCTCTTCACTTTCTCCTTTCTGAACGATGTAGACGATTATTTGATTCCCAGAAGACATCGAGGTCTCTGGCCAAACACCTTGCTCAGCTTCTTAAGCTTTATGGCTCTAACTGGTGTCACAGCACAGACCTCTGTCCCTATAGTTAAAGAACCTCTTTGCTTCCCCCAGTGAGCTCTTTTCCTATGTCATTCCGAGGCACAGCAGAACTCCACCCAGTGCCTCTCAATATTCTGTTTGTTGAAGTTTTGGACTGTTAGAAAGATATAGTTTGGACAGCCTTTGAAAAACCGCAAGTTGTTACGGAAAATAATTATGTACATTATTTTGCATTATACAGTTGTTTACAAAGAAACAGTACTATTTAGCTACATACTGTATATAAAAGGGAAATTTGAATGCAAAGGTATGCAAAGGGTATGCATAGCTTTAACAGTGTTTAGTATAACGTATTTATCTTTGCAAGTTAACAACAAACAAAAACAAAGACAGATTGGTAATGAGGATTGTTTGTGCTTCTTGTGTAGTTGGAGTAATGTACACTCCTAATGTCACAGATGGCATTTGATGTTCAATCATTTTTAAAACCACTCTGAAGCCAGAGGGGATGAAATAAATGGTTTTGTAGAGAAAGAGAAATATCCTGATGTCAGACAGCTCTTTATTTCATAATTGGCATGCATGTGCTTTTAAAAAGATGTCCAAGCCAGCAGTCCTCCCTACCCGTCCCCATCTGTAGATAAGAGATCTGTGGGCCATAGTTGTGCGGTTAGTTTATTTCCAGTAAATGACTCATTTATCCTAAAATGCTTGTCATGTCAAAAGTTTTGACAGATGAGTGAAAAACTTCTAGTGGCTGACTTGTTTGTCCAGTAGGACACAGAGGCTTCTACATTGGTGTGCTTAATTGCTTATAGACTGCTAGGCTGGAAAAACACAATTATTTTCTTCACAAAGTTAATGTACTATATAGCATTGAACCTCAAGGTTAAAACATCAAAGTTTATTTTATTATGTTGGAGGAGGGAAAGGAAACACACAATTGTGGTTGTTTTATCCTGGAGTAAAGTAATCCACAATCTTATCAGAAAAGACCTTTAATGTTTTCAAAATGAAATTAGCATGGATTAAAATACAAAAAAAAAACATTTGTACAACTTTTTTATGGATGGATTCCATTAATATCAGAACATTCCTAAAACAGGTGCATAGTCCTTTATACAGCATGCTTTACAGAAGGACACAGCTTTCTTTTCCTTTTTAAAAGCAAAAATGTTATGAGTTCTAAATTGTTGTTGTGTCGTGCCTCATCCCTGTGATAATTGGCTGTAACGACATCTGTAGGCTCTGTGCACGGCGAGCCATGTCCTTGATGAAGTGTAAATTATGGTCTGCTGTCAAAAAGGTGTATAAAATGTATCTCAAATGTTTTCAGCTGCTCTGTTGCAATTATCCCACTCAACAGTGAAAATGAAAAGTGACTTATTTAAAGCATGCCAAAGGATTGAACGATTATACCGTCTACTTACTTTCAATTACTTTGTAAATGTTTAGATGTTCTTATGCCAATTGCTGCTCTTTCAAAGCAAAAAAAGTGTATTTTAAACAGTCAAAACCAAAAATTAGCTATTTCCTGTGTTTGATAGATTGAATGTGTTAATCTTGCTGCATGGCGCAGGGTGATTACATTTGTTCATTTTGAACTTTATAAATTTGCCAGAAATTTTTACAGATATATTGTGGAGATATAAATGCACAATCAAAGATTTTATTTTGAAATGCAATGTAAATGTATTTTAACTGACCACAAAATGAAAAAGCATAATTTGCATTTTCAGTGTGCCTCTTGGAATTAATAGGCTCAAGTGCATTACAGAGTAAAAATGCTGAAACCATTTCAATTGTTTCAGGTATGCTGTGAGTTCTGTCTCATGTGCATTTTACAATCCCTTGACCAGGGGGTTGTGAAAAGCAGGGACTGGAATGAAACAGCTTGGTAATGAAGTTGAGAGATTCCACTCTTCAACTAAAAATCTGTATATTGGTGTTTAAAACATGCATTTATACTTGTCAACAGCAATTATTTCCTAGAATATAAGGAAGAGGGAATCATCTCAGTTAATTGTTCTGTACCCAGTAATTAAAAAGCTCTCAATTTCATAATTGGTTGCAGTCTACAGTCTATGTTGCCTGGTTGAGGCTATACTATGCCATTACCTGATAGTCATAACTCCCTAAGTCTTACTAAGTGGACAGGTTTTACCTTTGAAACACTATTTTTACCTTTGCTTTATTTGGAAGTTAAAAAGGACATTAGATTATGATCTAGAGTAAAAAGCTCTGACAGTCATCCTCAGAGCAACAAACCATAGGCTTTTAAAAATTGCTTAGGTGAATATTGGAAATGTATACATAATAAATAAAACTAATTCCAAGGAGCATATTGAAATTGTTAACCTTTTGAAAGAAAAATGCCGCAACTATATTTTTGTGTACTTGAAGAGCAAACAGCTTACTCTTTATGCAAATCCTGACAATGTTATTGGCTCTGATGTGTTTTGTTTACACTTTTGACTTTTAATTTTTTTCCAGCACTGATGTGTGTTTAACTAGATGTACAGTATGTGCACACACAGGTAAATGTTGAGGAGTGAAATAAAAATTTTAAAAAGCATAATTCGATCTTCTATCTTCCTTGCTTTCTCCAAAGTTTCCATCTATGAAACTGTTTCACAGTTCTTGGCAATTCGTGGTCCCATTGCTAGAGTTCATTTATAACAGAATAAATGTGTCTCTTTGCATGAAACATTCTGTGTCCATGGGAAGTTAAGAAGTTTTTTTTCTTTTCATTAATAAAATGGTATGTAACAATTCAGGCTTTTAGGTGAAGCATCTACCTTACTGAAGGCAGCTCACAAGACAGAACCTGTAGTAAACAGGAATGTAAAACACAGTACATCTACAAAGAACTATAAATACTGAAAAGAACTAATGTATGTATCTGTATATTCATGGAACAAGCAAAGGTTTATTCCATGCTGAAAAGAGAAGCCAATGAATTACGAAATCTTATTGTCGTTGCTGTTTGAATGATTTGTCAATGTTGATGAAGGCTTTCATTAAGAAAGAGGTTCAAGTAGGGTGCTGCATCAGCAAGCAAACTTGCTTTTAATTAAGAAAGTATGCATTTCATATTAAGACTCTTGCCGGGCATCAGCAGTGTCCAGGCATTTAAAATCTAACCAGGATCTATGGTCTGATTCAAAGAGAGTACAATCAGTTTTTTGTCTCGTTCAGTTGGTAAAAGTGATGGGAGTCTTGAGGTTCTTGTACAGTATGTGACTCAGATTGTTTGACTGCATCAGTGTTTTTATCTGCCAGAACAAATTTATCAATATACAGACAGGACACTAGAAGCACTGGTAAGAGGATTGGGTACTCTGTGGTTGTGCAAGGCAGAATTACAGTACCGTTCAGTACTTGTATGGGCTACATTAGCATACTTAGCCTTTGGGACTGAATCCCATTCCCAACACTTAATCTGAGGGATTCTCAGGAATCATGTTAATTGAGAAGAATTTCTGAGGTGGGGGCAGTGTACAGTGTGTGACTAGGATATGGAAGAGTGGAGATGCTGTGTGTGGTTGATTTGTCTAGTCTCCAGCAGAGTAAATGAATGTCTGTGGGAGTGCACATTGTCTAGGATCTCTGGGCTTTATACAGTGCTAGTACTGAAAGCACAAATTGGTATATCGTGTTCTTCCTTTCCAGCCATGATTTGTACGCTGTCAAGGAAAATTATTTTTTTTATTAAGATTGCCGCACAGCTCTGGCCAGTTCAACTCAAAGCCTTCAGTAATACATGATGTCCTTGAAGCATTTTTGGTCTAGAGATAGGGGGCTGCCAAGCAGTTCTTCCTGTCTCATCTCAGCTCAGCCAGCCCCTTTTCTAATGATCAAAGGGGAAAAGCGTACTTTTATCTAATGAACAATACGTCCCCAGATTCATTCCAAATTCTTCTAAGCACATTGCAAATGCTGCCTACTAAATATACAGTATATGCTACAGTGTTAATTCATAACATACATTGTTATACATTCATAATACTTATATAACATAATATTTTAAAATTTAGTTGACAAATGTTTGGAATAAAAAAAATGTTCTGGATTCAGGAACGTGCTGTACAGTCTGTCACTGTCACATTTTTTTAAAATTACGTTTACATTTAAAAAGTTATTTTAAATCAATTCTCTACTTTTTGTATTAAAATACATACCATTTAAACAAAAACTGCACTCAATTAAGGATTGCGTTTCTGTAATTTCGTAGAAGAATTTGTGATCTGAGCTTTGGCCTAGCTTACATGTTCATGTGTCCGAAGGTAATTTATGTGGGAAAATAGCTGAACTATTACACATCGGAGCTTGAGCAAAAGGAATGCATTTGCACGCTGGATTTTATTATTGGCATTAAGATTTAGGCACTACGGTAATGTAACACTTTCTGTTATGCTTCTGCCATTTTGCTCCATAGCAAAACCTGGCACAGAAATGGCCATCCTGAATTGAGAGGTTTTTAACACATATAGTAGGATGTCTGAACAGGACTTCCAAATCACAGGTTGGCTGCTGTGAATGCAAAGTACAAGTCAGCAGCATAGCGCAAAGGAACATAGAAATTGTTGCAAACAAGAGGTGGATCTTTGGTGCATCTAATCCACTTGGTAGTTAGTAGTGAATTGATTCAAGCATCTCATCTAGCCATTTCCAGTAGTGAATTGATTCAAGAATTTCATCTATCTGTTTCCTTATTTTCAGAACAACGACCATCAGAGTTGACACTTTTTTCTTTATTCTACTATATAATCACTTGTGACATTTTGCTGAATAACTAATTCCACAGGGGTTATACAGTATCCATTATCAGTAAGTCATTTGTTCTGCAGCAAGCTGAATGCTATCACTGAAGAAGAGATTGCAAGGCAGGACTAAACTCTGAGTCGGATACCGGCACACGGGGACAATTGAAGGGAGTAATTTCCAGTTTGGCGACCCACACAGTTGACTTCTTCTTCCATTTGAGCCCTCAGTTTACACCATCAAACCCTTCATGATCATTTTTTGTTTTGTTCCCGGCTCTTAAACATGGCAGAGCTTGAACTATTGTATTTTGTTAGTGAAATAAAATCTAAAAACACACAAATATTCCAATGAAGCAACTACTTAGATCAATCAAGGCTTCAATTACCCAATTAAGGCGGGATGGAATGAAAACCACCAGCTGTTTGGGTCCTAAGGTGCAGGATTCGGAATCACTGATTTAGAAGCACCAGCTTCATCCTACCATCTAAAGCCATGCTGCTGAAAGAAACCAGGGCATCAGCTTCAACAACAGGGCTGGGTAACTTGTTCCAGACTCTCACAACCATAGGGGTAAAGAAGTGTCTCCTGTTCTCAGTTTTTAATGTTTTCAATTTCTTCTTTGCGTTCATTTGATATTGAACACCTCAAGTAAACTGGGGTCTTAGAAAATCAAATTGAAAAAAATGTTAAACTCTCTCTTGCTTTAAAGCATGAAAAGGTAAGGAATAATCCTATTTAATGGTCCTTTCAGAGAATAACACTCTATATCTTAGTGCAGATATTTTAGAACATAAATGATCTAGGATGTCATAGATGTTAAATTACCTTATGTAAACAGGCCTTTGACCTTGTATGAGGTGCAGAGCTATGGTTACAGATGTGCATTTAGGAACAGGAACAGACGCAGCCATGGAAACCTTATCTCAGCAGTTTAATCCAGAAGAAGGAAGAGTCTGGCCCCCTGGCTCCTGTCACCTATCTCCTATCACACTATCCTGTTCACCAGTGGCCTTGACTCCAAGTTCCAATCACATGGCTCCTCCTGCTTTTTTTCAGGACTTGCACTGTTTCAAGCAAGGTTTACTGTCTACTTACTGTACAAAAAGAATATACACAAACTCTATAATTGCACACTAGTTGTACTGCATATTACATGTATAGTATCTACTATACAGTATATAGCAAATTAATATCTGTAAATGGCATGGTAGATAGCATTTCTGCCTTACAGTTCTGCATTGAGTCTTCATGTTCTCCTTATGTCCAAATAATAATTCTCTAAATTGCTTCCCCATATTCTTCCATACCTGTGCTATACAGGTGTACTGGAACAGGATGAAGTCCAGCCAGGATCTGGCCTGTTCCTGACAGGTTAGACTCCTGCTCACCTGTATCCTGTAATGTTAAACTGGTTACTGAAAATGACAGTTGTTCATATACCCAAACATCTGTTGCACAGTGGGCGTAATAGCTAGATTGTGGGCACATTGAAAAGAACATTCAGGTCTGTCATGATGAACATGGCAAACAATGTTTATTGTCAAGTAGAAAGAGTTTACACTGTACATCCCATAAATAGTTTTAAAATAGAAATCAAATATTGTACACACCATCTTCTATAAACTCCTTAGTCTTTTTTGTTACAGTGCAGCAGTTGGCATAGAAATTCTAAATACAGTAATGCAGGATAGAAAATGTACAATGTTCAAGACACCACCATTTTTACACTTTTTTACACTTTGTGCCATTAATTGCAACATAAAGAAAACTAAATGTCCTGCAGTACGGTACAGCGTGCCAGACCTCATGCGAATAAAAAGGAATCAACATAAATACTAAAAACTAGAAAACTCTTCATAAGCCCAGTGAAAGCTTCCATTTTACACTCTACAGTGCCTCCCATTTGTCACCTTGAAAGTTCACTCTTGAGCACTGCTGGAAATGAGAGGAGGAAAACAAATTTAAAACCAGGCTTGGCTCACAAAACAGAAGAAAAAATATGCCCAGATCTTTCTAATGCCAATACTGTCAATAAATGTTTTGTTCTTAATCTCTGAAGAAAGGAGGCTAAGCTCTTTACAATCACAAATTCTTAACTAAACCTTTTTAAATATTACAGCCTAAACAAAATTTATCATTATGTGTGTATAGTATTCAAAGTTTTACTTTAAGAAAAATGCTAAACTGTTGATTCAAAACCAAATTTTTTTAAAAAAGGACTTTGGATATTTTTGCACTGGCTTTAGCGGTGCATCTCTGTCACTTCACAGAGCCTCCCGATATCCAACAAAGCAGTCCACCCTCACTCCAGTTCCTTCTAGCAAGTCTAAGGAGTGGAATAACTTGACACGCTTAACATTTCTCTTCAAAATTGCGTTAAATCATTTTATGTTTTTTTTTTTAAAATTCCTGCCTTGAAAAGACTACTTTTAAACCATCAGCTTTAAAATACTTGAGAAAATACTATGCATGTCCAGTTGGGCCATAATTCACCAGTTGGGTCATAATACAGCTGCAGGCTAAAGTGGAAGCCGGTGGGGGATACACGCTCCCTGTGCTGCAGGGACAAAAGAGCGTTTTAAAACAAATAAAAACAGAACCACTCATTCCAGCCACACCCAGTACGTACAAAATTTTAAAAATAGAGGCTACTCTCTAGGCGCCATACAAAAAAGAAAATGGTTTAGTATCGGCTGTGAATAGGCTTTTGCAGCCTCAGGGCGCCCTGTGAGGTAAGTCCATAGGGATCCAAGGTGCTTCAAGGTGAGGCAGTTGAGTACCAAGCTCTGCCAAGCTGATCCAGTGATTCTGTGACTCGCCCATGACTTCAGACCCCCCAAACATGACATCAACACCACAGGAGAGGACTCTCCAGGTGAAGGGGGAGAATCAGAGCCTTGCCGGCACTGGCCAACGTGTCTGTGAGCGGTGAGGACTCTGCGCTCGTCAGCCGGGAGGAGGGCGAAGACGTGGACCAGTTCAGAAGGACAGCTTGGCGAGGGCACCGGGGGGGGGGGGTCTCACGTGGGCGGAGGGCCGTTGGTGTAGCGCAGCATGGGGTAGAAGGAGCGGGCGAAGTTGTTGGAGAGGGTGCAGCTGTAGTCCTCCTCCGACAGCGGCACCAGGCAGGCCAGCACCAGCAGCAGGAGGAAGAGCAGGTGGAGGGGGAAGGCCGCCCTCAGCACCCGGTAGAAGAAGGAGCGTGGCGGGGAGCCCTCCTCCTTCACCGTCCTGCGGAGAGAGGCCACACATCAGCACAACCCCCCCTGAGAAACAACACAGCATTACCACAACAAGACCAGAGCGGCACCTGAGTTCCACTGTACTGCTGCACAAAGAGAGCTGGGGGGGGCTGTCGGTACGATACATGTTCTGAATACATGTGATGAGCAGGTGCTTTGCTCCTCACTGACCATATGTAAAAGCATTTTACCTCTGAATTTAACATTTCATTTATTTTGTGTTTGGCAATGTCGATGGAAGACAGCAGGGAGG
The DNA here is from genome assembly GCF_040954835.1 of Lepisosteus oculatus. Taxonomy (NCBI): domain Eukaryota; kingdom Metazoa; phylum Chordata; class Actinopteri; order Semionotiformes; family Lepisosteidae; genus Lepisosteus; species Lepisosteus oculatus. Next base: position 7,948,067 of record NC_090703.1, on the reverse strand, counting down.
CCTGCTGGCAGGGATTCACTGTAACAAATGTGGATTTATCGCTTTGGAATGATGTGCATCAACAGGCTGTTCCACAGCATCTGGGATTGCACTGACTTGAAGAGGGACTTGTACTGGGAGAACTGCTCCGCAGGAGAAAAATGGGAGCACATTTCACACCAGCTGGGGACTCAATATTTGCGCAGAGCATTCAATCCACTCAGTTGCACATTAATTGGTAAATAAAGAACTACTGCCATGGTGTTGCTGTGTGCTGTATGTAAAATGTACTCCTACAAAATTAAATATCTGTACTTAGGGCCGTGTTGTCTCTGCACGTTTCTAAATTTATGAGTTTGTGCAGTTCTCGATCAAATACATTTTCCAAAACAGAAGCAGGAATGTTTCAAATCTACAATCCACAGATCTAACAGCTTGCTGAAGATTGATGGTCTCGGGAAATAATTCTCTAGATGCTAAAACAGATTTTAAGCTAAGGTCAGTAAAATACAAGCACAGGGTTTAAAACAGAAAAAGGAAACTTGTCTCACTTGTTGCTTCCAGCCTGGGCAGCATCTGACTTCTCTCCACTGGTGTCCTGCACACACACCACAGTGACATTAATGCTTGGTGAACAAAACACAGCAGAGGTGCTGTTTGCCAAATAAGAACGATATGGTGACATTTTTAAAAATCTTACTTTAGATTGGGAAAGTAAGGTGCCAGCTGCTACCAGACCGTCTTCTTCATCGGTTGACTCAAAGGGAGAGCACGAGTCCTGCGAATGAATATGAATCGCTCCATTTAAGCTCAGGTCGATAAATGCATAAACAATTTTAAGATGTGTTTATCTTAATCCATCTTCTGGCTCCCTGGAATTTTGGGCAGTTCATAATCAAATGCGATTGTACATGAATGAAAGAGCAATAAATGGGGAAAGTAATTTCTAGGAGGTTCTGATTATAGACCTTTCCTGAATTGTTAAAGCTAGCTTTCCGTCCTAGTGAAATATGCTTTGCGTCCTAGTGAAATATGACGCAAGTGATTTCTCAATCCTAAAAAATCAAATAGAAAAGCCTTTGAACGGCTCTCTTTTCCCAAGAGCTTTTCATTGCCTGTGGTATGAATATCTGCTTCCCTCCGTCACGAGGGCTTGTGACCAGACTCTGCGTCACGAACAAGGCCAGATTCCACCACATTCAGCTCTTGTCTTTATCTCCGTGTCAAGGAGAGTCCTTTAATCCTGGCTGGCAGGCGTCTTGAACGCTGATGCCCCCTGCCAGAGGCTCGGCAGACGCGGGTGGCACGCCGGGTTGGTACGCACCAGCCTGCCCTGCGCGGTCTGCAGGTCCGCGGCCACCTGGCGCAGCAGCAGCTTGAGCTTGTTGGCGATGACGTGCACCCGCTCCCTGGCCTCAGTGCAGTCCTCCTCCCCGGGGCCCAGCAGGAGGTGGGCGGAGATCTCCTGCAGGGAGGACACCTGCTGCTGCCTCTCCAGCAGCTCCGCCTCGAGGACCTGCAACACAAGGGCAGGCCACAGGGGGGCGCTCCTGTCAGCTCAGGCACCGCAGGGCCGCGGCGCTCCCCAACGTCTGCGCGGGAAGAGGCTTTGCCCTGCAAGACTGAGGCCGATCTTTCACCAATCCTTTAGGGACTGAAGGTGAATTCTTTCAGCATTGGAAATGGAGCTCCCACACAAGGCCAACGACTCTAAAACTAAACGGCGCTGAAACACTAAACAGGCTCATATCGTAAAAAAAAAAGGATTTAAGCAAATAAATCACCTTCTGAAACCTTGATGTAAAACCTTGGCCTGTCTGGGCTGTTTGTGAGGCAGCTGCACAACTTTATTTATTCACTTTATTCTGACTGCAGCTGGATGACGATCCAGTACATAGTGGGTTGTTGTGGCCAAACAATTATAAAAATATCCATTCTGGGCAGTGCTGCAAATAAAGATATGTGCTTGTGCTGGAGAATGATTCGGCTCACAGATAATTACAAGGACAGCTGCCCTAAAATCCATGTCTTTTCTCCCGCTGTGCTTAATGTGAAAGTTATGTAGCTGGGAAATGTTGGGCATAAAGGTATTCCTTCTCCACTCTGTCCCCATATTCTCCAGATGCCTACACCTGCCTGGACTTGGACAGAGTAGCAGGGAAGCTGTATGCATGCAAGCTCATGCCAGTCATAGTCGCACAGCTTCTGTCAGGGTCAGTTTACAAAACCACTTCAATGGCTTTGGAAAGGAATCACAAAGAGTGTTGAGGGAGGTTCTGTGGTACAGAACAATGAAGGTTAACCTATTAAATTTAATTAACCAAAGGCAAACAGTAAATGAAAGTCTGTTGAACAAAACCTCTTCTTAGGCTGTTACTTGAGACAAATAGGAAAGAAGAGGAGAATTAAGAGAATGATTGTAAGAAAAGTTTACTTTCTGAGCTTTGTTTTCCTGGAATTTAGTCCCTTTTCCCTGTGTATTCCTATTGCCTGCAGATTACAGCGTGTTTTGGAAGAGCTGCCTCACCAGGAGTGCCTTGCGATGCTTGGCGGGGTCATGGATGTCCAGAGCGTACCGCCGGCTGTCGGCGTGGGCCAGCCACAGCAGCAGGGAGTGTGTGGTCTCGTGGAACTCCTGTGGAGACAAACCAGCTGTCAGGCTTACCAGTCACACTTCTCTAAAGCAGCAGCCGTTCCTTATAAAGGACACAGTCCTGCACTGACACTCACTGTGGGTTTTCCTGCCAGTACAATTCATGAATGAACATGTTAATGGCAAGAAAGTGTGACGCAGAGGCATGAACACCTTTACACAGCTAACAAAAAGTCTTAAATGAGAAACAAATTTTAAAGAAACACATATCCAGATATCATAGGCCACGGGATAAATGAACAAAGCGAGTCTCAAAGCTGAAATGAATGAATGATATGCGTAAGAGAAAATGATGCATTTGGGAAGCAGTGGTTAGGGTTCTAGTCTGCTAATTGGAAGATTGTGGGTCCTGATCCTGGTTGGAGCACTGCTTCTGTACCCCGGAGCAAGGTACCTCATGAAGATCGCTCCAGTAAAATGCCACCTTGGGAACAGCCAAGTACTCTGGATAAAAGTGTCAGCCAAATAAATGAAAAATGATCAAATAAGTTCCTTTAAAACAAGAAGCCACCCAAAAGGCGCTCAAATAAGTCGGTACATTGTTAAGATCTTGTCTTTTTGTGATCTCCTAAATCCTGCAAAGTTCTTCAACAGCCCAGTGGTACTCAAAGACCAGAATTCTGAATTGTGTTCAGTGCAGGTCTTTGCTTCAACAAGCTTCGTTGCTTCGTTGCACATGATGGGAAAAACTAGATAGGCGAAATCCCTGCAGACAGAACCGTTCCAGTACTTCCTTACTCCAGCCCTTACACTCAGTACCTGTGCTGAGGAGCTGAAGCAGTACAGCAGTGATCTGCGGCTGTAGGTACCTGGCACTGCATCAGAGCGTTCTGCAGCCCCTCCTCCCAGTGCTCCAAGTCACTGGACGCCTGCACCCAGCTCTGGTTCATCTCCTTCAGGCCAGCCTGCAGCTCCTGGGACTCAATGCTGTCGCCCTGTTGGAAGTCCTTGCTGCTCAGGTTGATGGAGATCATCACTGCCTTGTAGTTGGCGAACGCTTTCTGCATCTCCTGCAAATTGCATCACGCCTTCATGAGTTTCCGACACAAGGAAACGAACACAGACATCTTTCCCAACAGACAGTAGGAGAGTGTCGACCTGAGATTCTCTTAAGTTAAAACTGAAAGTTTATCTTTATTTGTTTGTACCTCAGGTGCATAAAATAGAAAGTTCTTCCTGGTTTCTTAATAATCTATAGGGTTCTATGGAATATCTTCACTTGAAGAGTTTTACATAAAAAAGAGACCTGTATTGTATGTCTTGCTGTTCTCTTCTAAGGCAAGAAGCCAACATTGCACTGCATTCCTTGTCCTCCTGCAGGTCTAACTGCAGTTAATGGGGAAAACCTACTTTAAGCTTCTTAATGTTGTTCTCCATGTCCCGGATGCTAGCTGAGGACTCCAGCTTCTGCAGCTGCTCCAGCTGGGGCCGGACCTGGTTCAGCCAGGTCGTGATGTCACAGAGGTCAGAGTTGAGCTGCTGCCACTGCTGGAGGTTCTGCTTGATGCGGATCTCCTCGCTCAACGCCTGGGCCTGGAACAGCTCCCAGCGCTCAATCACTCCTGAGGAACCACACAGACAGACTGGGACTTATTACTTGGGCCCTCACACAGAGGGAAATTATCAGGCCCAACAGGCATGTTTTTTTTTTTCCCCGCTGTGAACAAACAAGCCAACTAATTCAGGTACCATGGAGCTGTCAGTTACAAACAACTTCCTTAAAAAAAACAGAGCTAAATGGAAAAAATAAAAAACAGAAATATCTAGTCCATATTGTACCTTTTTCCTCTTTACCTACATGTTATCGTCCATTTCTGGCCTGACAATGCCATAACCGTTCCTCCTGCTCTTGTGATGCAGCTCAAAACTAAATAATTTGCCCCTTCCTGCCCGCCTCTAGCTGTGCAGCACAGTGCTGCTCTCTGGGTACCTGACTGGGTGTCGGCCGCGCTCAGCCCTGTCAGGCCCTGCTCCTCGGGCAGCAGCTCCTCGTCGTTCAGGATGAGCTTCACGCGCTTCACGCTGTCGATGCTGCCACTGCACTCAGACATCAGCTGCACCTGAAACACCATGGGCACCGTTAGTGGCCACTCAGTGCATTCCCGACACCGACACGGGTACGGCATTTGTAACAGACGAAGGAAACAGAGGCAGGAGTCGGGCTGGGTCATCTGCATTACTGACTGCCTCACAGTGAATCTGTGTTAGCCCTGTGTCTGTTAGCAGGCTCGGCTTTGCGTGTACAGTGGATCATGATATAGGAGGGAGAGTCAGATTTTCACGCTGGAAAATCAGCTCTCTTTTATACTGTCTTAGTTTTTGCACATCCTTTTATAATCTTGTGTTTTGAGGTATTGTACAAATGTTTTTTAGTGTGTTAAATGTATTTACTAAATAAAAATGCTCTTGGCGGGAAACTAAAATTTATTCGGTGTTGCCACTGGAATTCCTTCACGAAATGGTGGGGATATGCGTTTTCCTGTTCCAGGGGTGATATGTCACCCGTAGCTCAATCAAATAGCATGCCTGGTGTTGTGTTCTGCACAGTGTGGTGCCCAATCGCCAGACTGGCGAAAATAGCTCGTTGTTTGCTGGGCAGTGTCAGATTGGCTGTGACCCCTGGAAAGTGCCGGAGACTGGACACTCACTCGCCAAATAATTTACGTTCTACCCTAGTTAGAAAAGTCAGCTGAATCTGCTGATGCACAGAGAAAGCGTTACGGAAAACTTCCAGAAATCTCAACAATCCCCGTTTTTCACAGAGAGTGTCCAGTATGTTACTTCTTTAGACAGCCGATGAATGAGGGTATGTAAAACCAAATTACAAAGCAACAAACAGCAGCACCAAGCATAATACTGTTGGAAACTATTATTATTTTAAAGACGCCAAGCGTCTTTAAAGTTGAGCTGAGCAATAAAAAGACCTCTATTTCTCTGACCTTGGTTCAAAAAACCCTGGAAACAGCAAAAGGACGCACGGAATTGAAAGGCAAGAGGCTGATCATGCACCTTATTCATGAACTCTTTGGAATGTGGTTCTGTAGCTAAATTGTAGCCAGTAGTTACTGAAGAGACAGAAAGCAGCAGACTCACATAGCCGGGCTTGTAGGGGGTGCTGGTGTCCAGGGTCTGGGAGTGGAAGCCCTGGAGGATCTCTCGGTGGAAGCGCTGCTTCCTGCTGTCCACGGGCTCAGGGGAGTGCCAGCTGGGGGGCTCCGAGCCAGCTTTACCTGCAACACACGGGCACACCATTACCCACAGCACCCTAATAGTGCAGAACCACACTGGAGCTCAGCACCAAGCGCCTCGTCTCAGTCCACCTCAACATCTGGTCAGTCATGAAGGGGGAAACGAAAACTTCCAGTGGTTGTATTTGCAAGGGAATCAGTGGCAGAAAAAAATATTGCAAATGAAATGAAATGAAATTTCCCTTTCCTTAATCAGATGAGTCAATTTGAAACATCTCTGGTAAAAAAAATGAAGGAACTAAGGAAGTAGGAATTGCAGAAAGAAATAAAAAACAAAGCAATGCACTACCATAAATTAGTAAGATACATAAAAGATATTTGCAATTACCATGACTCAATAACTTAAGACCCCTTTGGAACATGATTCTAAGGATCTGAACTCAGTCCAGGCAAACTCATTTTACCACATGCAGCAATACATCACAGAAACAATGGCGGTGTTTTTATGCATTTCCTTATCATGCAAGGAAATGCACTCGGTGATCAAACTGTATTGAGCAGCCACAAACATTGCTGTAGGACAGTGGTTCACAGTCCTGGACTGACTGTGGCTGCTGGTTTTCATTCCACATGGCTATTCATCACGAGTGCTAACTGGTACTGTACCTCTACCTGATCCGCTTGCTTGTTTAGACTTTTGTACACTATTTTTTTGTTAAAAAGATTAGGTTAATAATTCAATTTCCAATAACATTATCACACAGAACTTTATGCAGTCTCTCCTCAGTTGGCTAATTTACTTGCTAACTAAAATAATGTGCTGCCTTAGACCCAAATAAGAAGCTCTCAATAGGAGATCAGTTAACGAACAGACACAGGTGAGAATGTATTGCACATTGCCAGTGTTTTCCTCCTGCTTTAGTCAGACTTTCTACATTTCAGCTAACACACCTGAATAAAGGGAGTGCCAATTACAAAATCTAGACACCCTTTTGGACAGAAAGCACACCTAAATCAGACATTTAAACTTCATCTGCTATTCAGAATTTAGCAGGAGCAAAAGCCAGAAGACAGAGCTGTGCCTCAGGATGAGGATTGCGAACCACTGCTGTAGCACACCACTGCTCCACAGTGCAGCAGGAAGCCATACCCAGTGTCAACTGCGTGCACATGGCCAGACCACCCCCAAACACAGCTTTAAACCACAGCATCCCCCTGGACCTTTGATCCTCAACATTTCAGCAGCTTTTCAGTTTAAGATCAGAGCTCCGGAATCTCAAACTATTAGTGGCTGGTTGCTTCAATACGTTAGTAAGAGAGGAAGCAAAAAAACAAGACATGGAAATGTCAGAAGAGCTTTAATGTGGACAGTTGTTCCGGCCTCTGTCCTCTCCCAGTAGCCCCAGGAACCAGGGAGAGAAAGAGCAAATAATAGGGAGCAGGGAGATGGAGGGAATGGGACACAGGGCAGTGAGGCGTGCGGGGACGAGGGATGGCTCATCGAGAGTTTATTTCATGCCTTGCCATGATCAGACCACAGCAAAGACACATGCATGGAGCAAGTGCCTACCAGAGGTTTCCTTCAACGTTTTTGCCGTCGTTTTAACAAAGGACTCTGGATTTTCTGTGATTTCTACATCTGAAAGAAAAGAATTCATTACGTCGGTCTCCACTTCATGGATCTTCTGTACTGGCAGTTCTACAAAGCATCCGTTCTCTGGGATTCCAGGGAAAGGGGGAGGCAGGACGAATGAAAATAACGCCTTTCAATCTGCAACCACAGACTGTCCAAGGCCAGGCAGATACATGGAGCGCGGCATCACACCAGCTGCAACAAGCTGGTTAGGAAAAAGCCCAGATGTCGGATACCAATATGTGAAAAAAAACCTCCCTATAAACAAGTTTCCATTGTGAAAAATGATATAAAATTCCTAAATGCAACACTTTTCACAACTTGAAGATAAAAGAAATAAAAAAGATGACTACCTTTCCCAAAACCTGGAAATGAGTCTAACTGAAGAGGTGATAAAACTGTTTCAAATAAGAGCCTGATTATGTTGTCTTTACCGCCAGGCAGCTCCAGCTGAGAGGAGGAAAGAAGTCCCACAGGACATGGTGCTGACAGATTTATACTGTACTGACAGCTCTGCTTTCAATAAGGCAAAGTAAAAACAACGCAGAGTTGCAGAATGTTCTGCCTTGTCTTTAATCCTGTAATGTGGAACACATGGGCTACACCTCAGGAATGAGACAGTCTTGGTAAAGACATTGTAGTGTAGGCTGTCTGCTGTCATAAGGCCAAGCCCCTGTAGAACATCCAACTGGATCTAACTAGGAATAATCAAGGGATGATTTTCCTTTAATGAACTAGGTTCTTAAAGAGAGTTTAATTAACAGTTTCGAAGCCTTCCAACTTTTTCCATTGGATGCACTCAGACTGTGTCAAACCTGTGGTACAGTACATCCTCTGCTACATGTAAACATCGGAGGTGCCAATTCTGAACGTCCAGCCAGTGCAAGCACCCTAACATTTTTTATTTTTGCTGAAACATCTGCCGAAAGGGTCTAAACATATTGAAGCAGTCTGGTACCTTCACTGAAAAACCTGCAATAGCAACTGGAGTTGACATGTGGGGAATACCACCACTGTTGCAGGAAGATAAGTGTAAAATTTAGGGGAAAAAATGTAAAATAGTAAGAACATGGGTTCTGCATTAGTGGAAGAAAGGCTGTGTGTACTTTGTTTAGGTCAAAGCTAGGAAGAGGAATATAACTGGTACTGTGTGCTTCCTGATTTCCATCATATCATAAAGAACAGATCATGTTAAAATTTGCTATGGACTGCACCACAGCTATAAAAGTGAATTACCCCCTGGTATATTCAAACAGTTTTGTAGTTAGTGCCTAATTAGTGCCTGTTTTGTAATTAGGGGATACTTAAACATAAAGGATACTTATACAATTAAGGAGTAATTCAGCAACAGAAGCTCTGGAAGGCCTGAAGTCTTTCAATAGGTACACACACCCCTGGTGTAGACAATGTCCATTAAGCAGAGAGTAGGGTACCTGACAGTGCGCTGTAGTAAGTAGCCTCCTCCTCATCCTCGTGTGACGAAGATCCCCCCACGTCCACGGTGTGGTCCCACTCCAGGGGAATGGAGTCGACGCTGACGGGCGTCTCCCTGCCCGAGCGCTCCTGGCCAGGGGCTGGGGGCATCAGGTGGCACATGGCCTGGTGACTGGGCGAGGTCTCGGGACCCTCCTTTCCCCCTTCCCAGCACACCCCCTGCAGCTCTGAGGATTCGTCCAGGTCAGTGTCACGGTCAGAAAGCTCCCGTTCCTCCTCCGACATCTGGGCACAGGGGGGACAAGGGCGTCATCACACGAGGCAGACAGCGAGAGACAGAAACCCACAATATCAATCCCCTTCCCGTACTGTTTCAATAGAAGAGAAAGGATTCGCTTCTCTGCCATGCGCGCATTTTCTCCTCCATTCAGCATACCTCTCCCAAATTTCACCGGGCTTCACGACCCATGATAAATACCCAGGATTTTCCAGAATAAAGTTTCACAAAGCTGTACACAACCCCTTCCAATCCAACACTGTTCCCGCCACGTAGAGCACAGCGCAGAACCTTCAAGCACACCGATCTGGGAACAAGAGGTAAGCAGTCTGGCCTGGCAGGGGCCAATGCCTACAAGGTTTGTGGGCAGCCCTTAATTAATGCCTGATTAGGACTGCAGTTGGGCCAGATTAAGTAACTGTGCAGGACTCCTCCCAACCCCTGCAGACACTCACAAGCCCTCGGCTGGTCAGGCGGTGGTGGAAGCGCGCCACCCTGCCGAAGACCTCCTGGCAGTAGGAGTGCAGCTCCTCCAGCTCGTCCTCGATCAGCACGGCGTCAATGGGCTCGCTCTTCTGGATCAGGTTCTCCCCGAACACGATCAGCTGGTCGATCTTGTTGGTGTGCAGCATGATCTCCTGCTGGAACCCCTGCGTGCACGCAAACGCAAACACAAACCTGCTAGAACAGCATGCGATTGCTGGGCTTTACCCTGCCTAGCGCTGTGGACCTTACTAGTCCAGGTGCTGTGGTGTGAGGATTTAGAGACCTTCTGGATTCACAGCACTCTACAACCTGCAGATACAGTGGGTGAAAACTGTATAACTGTACTCCCTGGAAACAGTTTAAACAGCCCAGTATGTGATCTCCTGTCACAGCCTGAGGAACAGTGAGTCTGTCTCCCAATAATGCGCCTTCTGTCTACAGTATATGTAAATATTTTAAAATATGTCATTGTTGTAAATGTCTGTAGATTTTATATTAATTTTATTTTTTGTTTTGTTTCATGTGAATTTCATTATTTTATTTGCTTTGGCAACACTGATTGTACCCATCGGTCATGCTAATAAAGCACCTTGAATTGAAAACAGGGATGATCGGCTGTAGCCCATCTATCTCACTGTGGGCCTTTTACATTCAACAATTTCCACCCGTGTGTTTCCTAATACCTTTTCCAAATAAGGAAAGAACCCCAGTTTAAAAACCCTGGCAGCTCTGGCACCCCTGTGAGCAGTTTAACCACAGGCAGACGGGAGCGAGCGAGCGAGCCGCGCTGGAGCCTCACATTGAGCTGTCTCATCTTGTCCTCGATGTCGCTCTCGGAGAAGTGCTCCACGTTGGTCAGCTGCAGGTCCATCTCCGTCAGCCACACCAGGATCCCGTCGCGCGTGGACTCAAACTCCTCCCGCTGGGACGTGAAGTGCTGTGGGCGGGAAAGGGCGGAGAAGGAGCGAGATGAAAGTGGTGCTCTCTGGGGTCTGGAGCGGGCAGGCAGCGTGGCGATCCAGGACAGGAACTGCTCAAATACTTTCTGTCTGATATTCCGATGGATATCCTATGCCCACCCACACAACCAGAGGAACTGCATCTAAAGAAACTAACAATCTTTCAATAGTTATTCTTTACACACCACATCTGAAGGATTCTGATAAGGAGTAGTCAGGGAGGCGTGAGAAGCAGGGAAACACAGCCAGAGGGTCCAATACACAGTCTTCCAGCAGGCTATATTATAGATATGTGTCTGCATCAGCTCCACCTGAGAGACTAGCCCAAATCAATGAAAACATTCTGCAGATTTCATCAGTCAAAATGAACGTACCCCCTTGATTATTATACCAATGTGAGGCAAGGCTTTTCTAAAATTGTTTCTCTTTCACTTGATTTGATAAAAAGCAAAAAAAAAACTTTTTAAAAAAGCGTGGAAAAGGTCAAGTTCAGACTATGTCCCACAGAGGTTCATAAAAGAAAAGTGCTTATAGTAAACATAATGAAACATTGCATTTTAATTCTGACAGTTCAGGCAGTACAAATATAGATCAGTAAAAGCAACTGCTTGAATCTCAGCTGATGTGGACTGGGCTGCCTTGATATTTCAACAGGATATCCCCTAGTGGCAGGACAAAGTAGGACATCTTTCAACATTGACAGCAACATGAATTAATTTGACGTACTGCTGGACCTGTTCTGAACACGGTTCAGGATTCCTAAAAGAAAGTATGGGATCAATCTAGTAATCTTTAGAAGTATTTTTCTGAATGTGCTCTCTGTGACCTCTGTGGGTTACTTGAGTAATTGTCACCAGAAAATTCTACCTGTTTTAACTGTAATCTCTATATTAATACGGGTTCCTGAGCTAATGTATAACAATTTAAAAAATATAAGCACTAAAAGGTTCCAGGTTTTGAAACTTATTTGCTAAATATACTGTATATCTTTTAATTGACATATTTTCACTGAGATACATTGAGTACATACTTCCATCACAGTTTTCAAACTGGTTGAACAAAATTCAACCAGGTCTTTACATCTTCTCTGGAAGGGTGTGGACAGACAGAATGGTATTGAAGTCAGAGATGGCTGGAGATCTAGAGATGAGACATGTCTGGCACATTCCTCCTCTGCCCATGTTGTACTGTAGTACAGGGGCTTCTATACTTACCTCAACACCACCAGGAACTTGACAGGAACAGAACCCACAGACATCTTTCATCCGTCCTGACCAGTGATGAGGTATACAAGAACGACAGACTTTAGGACAGTCCCTGGGTTGCCAGCTGCCAGGAGGGGAGAAAGACCCACCTTCAGCCTCCTCAGGATGGCGGACACCCTCTTCTGCAGGTTGTCCCAGCGCTGGTTCCCCTCGTGGACCATGAGCTTGAGGCGGCTGGCCGCGTCGGTGCGGTTCTCTCGGGCCAGGCGCCGGTACTGCTTGTTGACCAGCTCCAGCTGGGTCAGACGCTCATGGACCTGCCTCTGGAATGCCTGGGAGAGAGGGGAGGAAGGGAGATGAGTGACCTCCGTCAGGCCAAGGGAAGGGAACAGGAGCAATCGTTCGCTCCCTGGCAGAATCCAGACTTCCCATGAGAGCTCAACTGGAGGTCCCGTCTGTGATTCTGGCTCCCCTTAGGAACTGACTGTACAGTAGCTGAAGGCTCATTGCCTACACATGCAATGACTGTGACCAACATGTGTGACATTCCTGCCCCACACTCCTTGACTTTACAACTCCTGTATGCTTGCGAAACAAATCCAGATCACAGGGATTTGGAGCGGTCACATGTGGGCATGTGGATGTTTTAAATTTTCCTTCCAAAGACAAGGAAGACAGTTCCCTTGCGGTTAAAATATTCACTAAGACCAGACATTTTAACAGATTTTATTGTAAAAGGGTCCAGAACATTTACTGATCAAAACAGATACAGGCTGAAAAAAAGATCTCAGTTTTTTTTTTTTAAACAATCTCACTCTGAAAGCATCTGCAGAAACATGCAGAAGTGCCTTGCTTGTCGAAGAGGGATGTTGTTATGATCAGATGAATATCCAAATCCGTGAATCTCTAGCTTTATAGTGACACCAAGAGAATAGGATTTCTCCCGAGAGTAACCTCCTCTCTAATCAGTATCAAGTTATTTTCTCCTTAACTTTTCAAATCCTTCTCTCTGCTGTATGCGAGGTCTAACAGAACACAGAAAGTGTCTAATTTCTGAGCGAATGCAGAGCAAACGGCAGTTCCTTCAGACTCACACAGCAGAATAAAGAGGACAAGAAATAAGGCGATGATGAACTCATGTGTAAAAGAGGGTTTTTATAATCCACTACTTGTTGAGTTGTTGAAAGTTGAGGTTGACCACAAATACTGTTTTCACCAGCATCACACTAGTCATAAATGTCTGCAATTGTATTTATTAATAGGATGGTCTGGTGCATACGCAGTAAACACCCCAACAGGTAGAGGGCTTTCTGTCCTAGAAGAGGCCCGCTGTGTTTCGAGCGGTTTTTAAACAAGGTGCTACCTCGAATTTCTTCAGCTCCTCCTTGGCGTTGGTGTAGAGGACCTCCGCGGAGTTGGGAGAGGCCGCCGTCCTCTCGGCGGTCTTCAGCCAATCCTCGAAGCGCGAATAGTCCTCCAGGAACCTGCACCACAGCCTCCAGGTGTCCTCGATCCTGGGGTGGCACAAAGTAGGTCAACTATTTTATAGCTTTGGGGTCCTCGCTGTTTACAGCCTTCCAAAGTACAGTAAACCCTCGGGTCAGCGGACTTCAGATTTCACAGATAAAAAAATTGCTAAAAGGGGAATTTTATCTGTAAAATCAGAAATACAGCCGGCCTTTCCCTGGAACAATGAGAAAATAGTAAAAACAAGTTAAAAATAGAACGCTACATAAGTTTAACATTCAGGAATATCAATGGTGCCCTGTAAGAGAAGGTCAGATACTTATGATGGGCGTTGATGGTTTTGATACAATACTGTATGTTTCTGACACGTGAAATAAACCGCTTGTATATTTATGTTACAGAAGGCACAGGGACACTCTTCATTGACTGTGTTACTTGCAATTGTTTGAAGAATAAGTGAAGGAGTTCCATTAAACACACAAATACCTATGTTTTCATATGATAGTGTGATAGTGTGTTTTTTACCTGAAAAAAACATAATTTGTGATGTAACAGACATTTGGAAAAAATGGACATCCCTTCCCCCTTATCAGTCCATTAAACAGAGGGTTTACTGTACTGTACATCAATGTGAAAACGTGTGTCGAGTTTTGCACAAAAGGAAAATTAAAGGGAGGATAGAGATGTCGGAATAATTTCTGCTCCCTGCTTCGCTCCGGCTCTGTTCAAGCCCCACCCATCTCCATATCTGAACAGGAATCTCTCAGCCATCGAGCCAACATGCCCCGCATCAAGACCATGCTATCGAGCAGCCCTGTGCAGAAGGTGTGGGTGATGGGGCCGAGTGTCCCCAGACAAGGCGGCACCACGCACTTAAACCTCCTCTCCATGGACATGGCGCAGATGTTCCTCCAGCGGCGGTCCAGGCTGCGGGTGGTCTGCTGGATGGAGTCGCACTCCGTCTCGCTGGTGCAGGCGTCCGTGTCGTGCAGGAGGACGTCGCACAGGTTCAGGACCGACGTCACGCCCTCCGAGTGCTGCTCAATGTCTCGCTGCAGGTCCTGGGACACACGCGCGCGCACGAACGCAGAGGAAGTTTACAAGTCTGCAGACCCCGCTGATGCATAAGGGCGACAGAGTGGATTCCCTTCATGTTCACCTGAAGAGCAGTTCTGCAATGTCCCTTCATCTAGCCCCGCATTCTGCACATTGTGGAGTCTAGTGTATACTCACCCTGCACTATGTGAGCAACTACTCATCCAGCTCTTTTACTCCAAGACTCCAATACAGTTTAAAACACACTGATGTGCATGAGCCTTTCCTAATAGTTACAGTTTATTGCTTGCTGACCTGCTGTGAGGTGAAGAGCTTTTGGAATCATTTTTTAAATGTATTTATGCTACGTAAGTAAATGTAATTTAGTATAATATTAGTTGTTGTTGTTATTCTTACTCTGCAGATACCCATACTCTACGTGCACAAAGACCTACAAGTCTAACAAGAGGATCTTGCTGGCGGAACAGCTATTTCACTCTGCAGGAAGTACAGCTTTTACATATCTTTCACTTCTAGCCACGTCTGATGAAATGAGAGCGTGGTGTGAAGATGCCCAATGAGACCAAGACTTTGTTTACTCGGTAAAGTGCCTTTTGGCAACTGTCTTCCTGGCCTTCATGATCCCTGCACAGCCACAGGCCTGCAGGAGACTGAACCTCCAGTTACAAGCAAAATGAACCCAGTGAGCATCTGTGTTAAACTCTTAAAACCGCCCTTCAAAAAGAGAAACTTACACTTGACAAATTACACATAGTGCAACTAGAAACTGAAGTGGAGGAGAGGCACCGAGAACCAGATGTAAAAATGGTTTACTGCTCTTAGTTAGGAGATTAACTGTGCTTAAATAAATATTTTGCAAATGCACCGTATTATCAAGTTTTAATACTTCATGCATAAACATTCTCATGTCCTTACCATCATCTGAGCGAGAGGAACATCTTCTGCAAGTTGCTTTGAGGAAGTTGCACCCTCAGAGGCTCTGTTGAGCTATAGCACCCAATAACCCCATTTCACTGTAGCAGATATCACTTATATAACTTATATAATATAACTTCACAAGGGCTTAAACAGGCTCTCTGGGTGGCAAACTATGTTAAGAAATCTGGATAACACGTAAATACCGAAGCATAATCCCTTTTGCTCCAGTCAAAATCTTTACACTGGGTCATTAGATGTATTGCACCAAGGCCAAGTTCACTTTCCTACAAGGTAATTAAGATTGGCTTTGTAAAGCTGAGGGGCTACCCAGTTTGTTTTGAGATGTTAATGAGTATTAATAAGCAATGGAGCAGAAAGAGACATGGGTGCACTCCATCTCTGACCCAGGATTAAAAACATGCAAATCACCTTACAGGAGTTCGCAAGCAACCAGTGCAATTAACCCTTCTGCTGCTCATTTCCACACTGACGGTGTTAATTAAACATGAGAATCTTTGGATATCTGCTGTGTTGTTCTCTGCTGTCAGTGCTTGTAGCATCTTTCTTTCTTTAGGGATTTTACAGCCAAGATTATGTTAGCCACAACAGCTAACGGAATGAAGATGGATAGACTACCAGCAACAGCAATAAGTACTCCATTATTGTCACAGAAGGCCAGTACTCCCTTTGCTGGGGGTGCAGAATTACTAGGGACCCCAACAATTAGTAGTAATAAGATGTCTACACAGTGCAGGAGGTGAAATAGGATGTTAATGTATTCCTTGTCTATTTGCCATCCGTCACTGCAGTAATGGAACCTGTGACACTTCCTCCCTCTGCAGAGGCCCACTGCTGTCACGATCAAAGTTGTTTTTTGCCCTTGTCCAAGTACTTCTGCCCGTCTTGGCTTCTCAGCCATCAGACAAGATGTACTGCAAAATGCAGAAGACTGTGACTTATTTTCTTCTAATTAACATCTATTAAGAGACAGTAGGTGAACCATCCCTCCTGCAAAAGTCCCATACAAGTCTGTTCAGTGGAAATCTCTCCTGCTGGCCATAAGTACAATCTCTCTATAGCACAGCTGCCTCCTGCAACCCATTAAGATCACAGGACAGGAGCCCACCACAGATCAGCCTTCTGGCTGTACGAAATATGCCAGCTTTTGAAGATACCTGTTGAATAAATATTTGTTTTTTTAATCTGTTTGTTCTAGGAAATAAAAAACAAGGTCCTTGCGAGTCCTCCACCCACCTGCTGTTCTGCTAGTTTCCTCTGGATCTCCTCATCGCCGCAGATGGTGTAGATCACAGGCTTGGCCAGCTCTGCCTCGATGCGGGACAGCCAGGTGCGCAGGTTACTCATGTTCTTGTCCAGCTGCTGTACCGTGGCCAGTGTATCCTTCAGCTTCTTCACCCTGCAACCATTCAGGCCATCAAGCATTGCTGCTCGCAGGGCCTGTGCCTGGAAATCACCCTCACCAAGTGTTGTCCATGTTCAAACAAAGGCAGGGACTCTGAGCAATGGAGCTCTGGAGTCAGAGGCCAGATGTACAGACACTTTAAGAAGCAGTAGAATGTGTGATCTGTGAACTGTGCGACTCACCCAGATATTGGAGAGGGAGGAGCTATGTACTGAATTATCTGTTCCAGCAATCCCTTGAGAAATCATACTTTTCATGTCTGAATGTGCGATCTAGTTTAGACCAACCAATATATTGTTAGAATATTGCCAGATAAAAATAGTGAGAGAGAATGCTTTTGTCACTGTCACGGACAAAATTAAAATGATTTAAGACTAATGTAAGATTCATGGAAGATGACTTGACAGCATAATGTATATGCACCGATATGATATTAAATCCTAGGTCCCAATCCATATGTGCTAACAACAGAGCAGGGAAAAACTCCAAATGAACAAGATGAGATGAAAGGCCTCTTTCTATGTGTAACTGTTCTTGTGTTCTAAAAGCTCACCACTAAGCCAAGCACTGTCACATAATTCAGCCTACATTTTAATGGGAAAAGCCCCAAATCCCTCTTAAAACGGGATTATTTCCGTCTGCTCTGAGAAGCACATCAGCTCGTTTGCTACATCTGGGGAGATCAGAGAAGTGCACACTGCTCTACCTGTGTCACAGTGAACAACGCGCATTACAATTCAGCAGCAGTTTGTAGTCCCTCTTCCTGCGACTGTTAAGTTCAGGGAGCATGATTTATCCTTTTACAGGAGGGTGCTTGTTTCTGACAATATAAATTGCATGCCTAAAAAAAATGGAAGCAAATATTAGCCCCAGGTTCCCCAGGTTAACTATGAACTATTTCGTTGGAATATTTAGACAGGCTCTGCTACGGAAATGAACCATTTCTCAACTGTATATGACATTCTCTGAGCAGATCCCCTGCATGCCACAGAAACCAGACAGACTCAGCCATACTTGACAAATTCTGTAGTACATATATTGGTACTATATATCATTTACTATATTCTGTGATTATCTCTGCAAGTCTTGACTGAAAACATGCCCCGTGCAGTATTTAGCAGGCCAGTAGATTACGCTTATTATTCTGTACGATAATCAGATGACAAGAAATGCTTTCATTTTCAGGCGCCTTTGAAAGCCTCTTATTTTCATATAATACAACAGTCAAATGAAGACATCAGGTCAGCCAATCAAGTTCAGTTTAGATGCTACTGTCAATTTATACTCATTAGTGGAAGGCCATGACTTGATAAGCCTTGTTTAAGTGAACCTGCTACTAGATTTTATGCCTTGATCTCTGCTCTGCATTTTTTTTTTACATTTTAAATTTGTGTGACTTTGCTGCCTGGTTAAATGTGTTGACTTTAAGGTCTCCAGATTTTTCCCCATCAAGGGCTTCCTTGTCTTTGTGAAAGGTGAAGCTTGCACTGCATGCAGCAACACAGGCAACATGAGATGTCCTAAGCTCATGTGTCAAGACTAGTGGGGCTGTACCATTTTCATAACAGCCTGTTAGCTCAGTCCATCGCACTGATCTCTCTGCAGCGAACAATGCACCTAAAACGGTGATTTCATTCAGGTAGTAGATCTCTGCTTCATGCAATTGAAAAAAATGTTGGGGGTGGTGGTAGGCAAAACAGGTTTCTCTCATCTTCCGCCCTGCACGGAGAAAGTCTCTCTGTATCAGCCTGGTAGTGGCAGGCAGGCACCCATACATGCTGACAAAGCAGAGCCCATCCCCCTCCTTCTCTCTCCATCTCTGCACCTCCTCACTCACACTGCACGCTAAACGTTCACTAATCTCGCCGCCAATTTCTATTCTTAATCGATACCGCACCAGTGTAAAAGAGCTAGGATTACTGCAAAAAAACAAAACCTACTTACTGCTCTACGAGGCTAGTCCATGTCACCCAGCTGAGAGTCCTTGCCTTGGCTCTGCCTCCTTCATGCTCTGCACACTGCTAGTCCCCTCCCCCCTGCTAATGGCCTCCTTACTCACTGGCCCAGCTCCTCTCGGGCCGGCCACAGGCTCGTTCGCCCGCCTATCACAGCGACGGCAGCCGCTCTTCACACCAGGGGAAGGAAAAAGGAGGGAAAAGTCTCGGAAAGCGGACGACCTGTCGGGCTAATTAAGTCACGCGCGGAGGCCGCCGTGAGTTCGCAAGGGGTGTCGCAAGGAGAGGCCGGCTTTGTGCTAGACAAAAAATCCGACACGGACTAAACCGCTACTGTCCCTGCCCACAGCTCCAAGGACAAAAAAAAAAAACATGCTTTGAGCAACTTTAATGGACCGACTAAACATCAGGTGCAAGGTTAACGTTCATTTTGTCAACGCAAGTAGTTTGGTAAAAAAACTTGAAGGGGGCTCTGTAAACATAAAACACTGTGTTACACCGATATAAAGTCAAATTGAATGTGAGCTCATCCGGTGCAACGACATCGGTAGTTGATTTACCAGCAGAGAGAGAGCCAGAGCAGAGAGGATCAATTATAAATTCCCCTGAGCTTATTAAACACTTGCTTCATGTATCACTCATCAGTCTCACAAATGAAAAAATGGAGTACCTGAACATAATTCTCAGTGCAGGAGAAATACTTCTGTTCTTTCCCTCCTTTTCACACTTAATCTTTCACCTTGCCGGGACCTCAGACCTTAACCAGGCAGCTGACCCTCTTTTTCTAAGGCAGCTGACCCTCTCTCAGGCCCACGTCACTGTTGCCGTTTTGAAATGCCTCTCCTATAATGGTTGCTATGCAGAAGGAGGAAACAACTAAAGTTTCCTTGCACCCGATTAACACTTAATGCGGGTGAACAGAAAGAGAAGGCTTGCAGAAGATCAGTGTGGTGTAAGTTGATAAGCTATACACCTGAGTAGCCATGGAAGAATCAAATAAGACATTCACAGCACCTCAACAACAGCCCCGCACAGAGTACTGTAGTATGGCCGTTACAATGATATAAAGGATGGAAGGATAAAAAAATGTACCGTGTGTCATCTTTTCAAGCTGCAACAGCAGAACATATGAAATGAATTCACTGATTCGCTTATGTTACAGAACAGCTCACATGTGCCTCTGAAACAGGACTCTTCTTCGCCTTGTCAGTGGGCTCTCAAACTCAAAATAGCTCAACCTTAGGATAAACAGTGGGCCCTGAAGAGCACACTATTTAATTGATAGGCTCCTGTGTAAGGATGAAATATCAGTCTGCAGTTAATCTGTGAGTCACAGATTAATTGCAGGCTGATAGTTTATCCTTACCAGGAGATGGAACCCAGAGCTAAATAAAAGAAACCGCATGCCCGCCAGTGTGGAATTAACATCTTTTTTTCTCCCTCTTTGCAAGAGAGGGGTGAAAACAATCTGAAGTCACCCTATAGCAAGGTCCTCTGCGAATAAGACTTCAACACCAAGCAGGAGCACTTCACCTCCGCAGTGCTCACAGGAAAGCAAGCAGAGAGAGTAAGGCCAGAGAGAAAGGGACAAATACAGAGTCCTCCACCCCAAGAGGAAGCGTCAGCATTTTACGACGGAGAAACAGCTCAACGAAACCGACTGGCTTGAAGGACGGGTCCCGAGACATGCCTATCACTGGCAGTCCCTGGGGGCGAGGATTAAGAGGCAAGGAGAGCCAAGAACAGTGCCCTCCCAAGGCTGCGCCCTCCACTGGCAGACATGAGAGGCAGCTTGAAGGGCCAAACACAGAGCCACTTCTAACCAGCCACTTGGAACAGGCACATCAGACCCATTTTTACTGTCTGCAGTTTTATAGCCCTCATTCATCAACTCATGGAGCTGGTAACTGCAGGTGTAAATTCCAAAGTTATGATTCTGACTATCAAACCCTACTAATCTTTGATCTGGAGACTTGATTTTTCCCTCTCGAGGTAAATGATGTAAGTTCCTTAAACAGGAAATGGTCTTTAGAATGAAATTGTTGACACGACAAAAGAAAAAAAAGTACTGTAACAATATATTTACAGCTTGATGTGGAAGATCCCACATGTCCAGATATTCGGAAAAGAAAAGCTTTCACATTCCTGGCCATCAGAGAACGGGCCAGGCCCTCCCTGACCCACACGATTTCAGGACTCAGTCAGGTGTCCCATTCCCTGCCCTGAGCTTCTGGGTAACCATGACAACTGAGAAGCACCATAATGCCATATTTCTCCAGCACAAATATGTAGCCATAGCAACATAAACTCCACATAATAAGTAAGTCTAGGCTTAAATTTAAAGCAGTGTCACATTATAGGCAGCTTTTTCACCCTCATTAGTCTGTTGGCTAAATACAACACATAAAGTAGAGGTTAATTGTGTGCTGAATAGCAAAATTAAAGAAAAAAAAGTTTCATTAAGTTGTACTTTTTCTTTTGCAGCTCACACACACAACTCCCAACTCTAATGATAATGCTTCATTATATTTATAAAAATAATTTCATCATACACATCCAACTTCTGAGGATTCCAAAAAAAGATGCTGAAAAGTAACGAGCAGCTCAAAACAAACCTCTCTTTCCACGTACTTTGTTGACACAGAGGTTTCAAACAGCAGCCAGCCTTAAATCAGAGACTGACAAAGAAGGATATGAGCAACAGCCAGAAACCCAGGCCAGAAAGGTCAGGAAACTGGATAACAGGGGACACGAGCATCTGCTTAGAACACGATTCGTTCAGACAATCTGGACCCCATCTAGCAGCAGTCTGGCCTGCAGCACAATGACAAGAGCGCGCAGACAGCAGCTGCAGGCGTGGAGCCAACCGCAACCGCTTATGTTTTGGAACAAAAGATGGCTGCAAAATATTGCCCCCCCCCGGCAGACGACTTCCAGGGCTGTCTCCCCATGTCGTGCTGGGAGACGCAGGGTGCAGACTCACGGTGATCCCGGTTCCGTTTCTCCCAGGGTACGATATGTACTATATATCAGAAATCTTACAAAAGATTGTCTACAGTACGTATAATATATCATTAAAAATCACATCTTTGAAATACGTAAAAATGTTTTTTCTTTTTTATAATTTAAAAATCTGTTTTAATTAAATATTTAAGTTAACACACGCCCCCGTATATCCTATGTCAAAGCCACCTCCACAGTAGCAGGACAGGCACAGTGAAATCTTGCTGTAACGTGCAGCATGTTCATCCCTAAAACAATTGGGGATTACTCAGCGTGAGGGCCTCCTAAGATCGCAGACAGAGTGATTTCCATAGACTCAAAGGGGAAAATGGCCCACAGAGACTCCCGCAATTCCAGCACACTCCCAAACGTCCAGCGACGTCCCCTGGCATCCTGCCAGCACACTGGGAAACGGCAGAAGCCGTCAGGAAATGGAAGGGCCTGACCCTCACCTTTCTCTTCACCGTACGACTTCGAAACATGAGTGGGAAGGGTCATTACCAGATTTTCCACTCAAATTGGAGCATGCGGACACCGCTCACAGGCTATTGCACAAGTCCTCCCTATATGTAGCTATACTGGTGACGAGAAGTTAACAGGAAATTCAGAGCGATCGTACTGGGCAGATGATTTAATACCGCCTGCGGAGTGAGTTCAGACAACACTGGGAGGCTGGGAAAAACATTTGCAGGTTTGAAGGGAATTCAGCACGGGTCCAGTCTCTGACACTGAAACAAGCAAGGGCCAGCAGAGTCGGTCAGGGTAACAGACGCTCTGAGCGAGAGAAAGGTCAACATGGGAAAGCACCACGACAGCAGGCATTCCTGCTTAACTTCACCTCAGGCACTGCAAACACATGGGCAGAGGCTTCAGGAAAAAGCAGGGTCTGGCGCATTAAAATAAGCTTGCTCTTCCAAAGTTTTCCCTTCAAACTGACCTACAGTTAAATATTTTACATAAAACAAGACCACGCTTCTATGACGACCAATCGCACGGTAATTAATAGGAATAGCAAATTGCTAAATAACGTTGAAACGGCAATGCACACTTCAAGAACTTTGACACTAAAACTGTAAAGATGCATCTTGTATGCTGTTTCATTTACAATGCAAAATTCTGGTACAGGGATTAGAATGAGCAAATGTACACACTCAATTAAGAGTGCTGAAAAGAAAGCCGTCATAGTGCATTGTTAAAACCAGTACGGAGAGCACTGCCTTGTCTGTCTAACTAGATAACAGATGTCCACTGCACGGCATTCTCAATAGAACAGGAGCAGAATGGCTTGTATGGAGAGTGTGGAATGCTGGCTAATCCTGGCCTCCAGCCCTCTTCTACTGCGTTCTAATGGAACTTCAGCGCTAATGTAATCGGACAGCCTCCGCCCACTGTCAGCCGGGGGGGGGGGGGGCATCTAAACAACTCTGGCAGCATGTGAGCGGCACTGTAGCCCCTGCCATATGGCAAATCTGACACTGTCGTCAACAAGAACAGAACAAGCATCACCGCTAAATCCCAGCTTCGGCTGCTTCGGCCATCTGCCTGGCGGGCACTTCAGAGAGTTCAGAGAGAACATCTGACCCCCTCGTGCACTTTCTTAATGACTGCCACCGTTTTCTGGGTGGATGTTTACATACAGTATATTGGGAAGATGCAGGGACCACTTCTGCTCAATCACGACAGTGTACTCATCAAGATCACCACGAAGAGGAAAGAGCTCTTCAAAGAAGCACTATTCTACTTCATAGCTACATACAGCACCAAGAACACGTGTGCTTGTTAGAAATCGAACTGGCTCAGAATTATAGAGACATATTTCCACTCAACTAAATTGGGAAGGAAAATGGGTGGGTAGGTTAGAGGCATGACAAGGGTAAAAATGAAAAGACAAGCAGCTAATACTTAAAATTCACTCTAAAGTAACAATGCTGAACGAAGAAAATTTACTTCGCAGAGACTCCGTAACCCATGATTTGCCTTCAGTCATGTTGATTTAAAAACTTTTGAACAATATTACAGACAGCTCAACTCTCTCCATGAATTAATCATTGGAGATTTCGCATTTTTATCATCGTGACAACAAGTAAAACCCTCTTAGCTCCAATTAATCACTTGAAAGCTAGCAGTCTTCCATAACTCAGCCCTGTGCTAAATATTGCCTCGATTCAGGCAATATAAATAACATAACAACAGTATTTTGGATGTGCTGAAGTAAAGGGCAGGACACAACGGTGGGGATTCTGAAGGCAGATCAGTGGAAAAACAGTTTATTGAACCTGTTTAGGGCTGTGAAAAGCGAGAGTTGAATACTCCATACCCCAGTGAAATTCCATTCTGACACAACTGCATGTGATTAATCACGAATTCCACATCACACAAAACAGTAGATCTGCTTCCTTCCAGTCATAAGATTAATCATTGCTACTAAATGGGAAAATGCATTTCACCTGGGCTCTTGACAGGGAATGACAGTCCCACTCCCATAGCTTCAGACAGACTCAGCCAGACATTACTATAACTATTTCTAAAAGACATGGGTGAGCACCACTGCAAACACTTCAATTCCCCATACGTTCCCACTGAGCTTCAGAGCACTGCGCAGCACTCATCTGTCTCCCCAACACTTTCTTGTCACTTTAATGAGCGGCTTCATATTATTATTAATGTATTATTGTAGGAGTTAGATAGAATGGCAGCACTTTAACCATTTAACCACAAAACCATCTTAGATGTGCACCACACACATCAAGCAATAAATTACTCTTTATAAGTGTTCTTGAGATTTCAACAGTGTGCAGTGTTAGGTGTTTCAGTAGCCCTGGTAGTGATTCCAAGGCTTGTGCATGCTACACCTCAGTCTGCAGTCAGCAGTGATGTCCTTACCTGGCCTCAATGTGGTCGAACAGGTGTTGCCAGCGGTCGTTGATGTCCTTCAGCTTGTCATTAACTTCTGTCTCCTTGGTCTTGTTGCTGGCCTTGATCAGCTGCTCTCCTAGCTGCTTCAGGTGAGTCTTGTTTTCACTAAAGAGGTTGATTTCTTCCATGCAGTCCTTAAAGAGCAACAGGAAGCAGGTACTTTTTTATCTTTTTTGTCCTCCAACGACACCCCCCTCCCCCCTTCTCCTCTCCCTTGGGTCTTTTCAAAGCACTGCTATGAGAAAGGGGGCCGTACCAACTCAAAGCAATTCCCTGCTGGCTTCAAGCACAACACTGCCTGAGTCTTGCTCCGAGAACTGAGGCACAAAGAAGAACATCAAATGTCTAATCCCAGTAAGGCAGCGTCTTCTGTGTGCAGTAGCACGGCAGACTCTGACACTTTATTGAATGGCCCTTCCTTTTTTAAAGTGAACTTTCATCCTCTGGTTATGTTGGTGTGGTATAAATCATAAAGCCAAGCTGATAAAGTCAGAGCCAAAGACTGACATAAACTCTGCATAAACTCTTCCTCTCCCACAACCCCCCAATTACAGTGTGCAATGTGTGTGCTGCAGAATCGTTTACACGGCAAACACTCACTAAGCATAAGAATTCATTAATTCTGTTTACAGAGCATTTTCCCAACATCCTAATCGCAGTCGAGGGGACCCACTACATCCACCAGTGAAGTGCAGCGCCTCCTGGATGACACAGGGCAGCCGTTCTGCACACGCTGCCCCAGTACACAGCACTTTGGGTGGAGAAATAAGATGAATTAAATTAACTAATAAAGGGAGGGGACCTTGAGCGAAGCCAGATTTTACAAACCCAGACTGGGATAAACCAGACCACCGGTTAACGTTAACGCCTCTACTTTTCCAACAGTGTTTTGGGTTATTTAATGGCCAAGTTGTCAGGACCTTCGTTTATGTCTGAAGAAAAAAAAAAGCCTCATACTGCCTCTTCAACTACTGGGATGAGCTACTCCCAGGGGCTCAGCCTTGTACTGTACATGAGCCACACGACAGTGGAAGTGTATAGCTAGAAGATGCAAAGAATGAGCAAAATTTCTCCTTCCTCCTTCTCATTTTTCAGACATCGAGGTGTCTGAAAAACAGTCATACATTATCACCGATACATGGAGCCTTTCTAGTGGTTTCCACCTTCAGTATAATCAGACTGACTTTGCAAAGCAGCCTCAAGCACAGTCCAGCATCAGTGCAGGTTTTGAACGTAACAACAGCCTGTGTGACACATCTGAACATTGCTTTCTGAGGAAACACAGTTGTTGTACAGACAACTTTGTGCCTCTATAGTTCTCTTCCGGGACACTGTCCATACAATCCATCAGAACTGTCAATTACGCAGGTGCCAGTCAGGGCTGTACATGACAGCTCTGTTCTAAGGAACTACCGTATCTACACAATGCAACAGAACCCATTTACTTTCTGCTAACACTGGGTTACAGACTAGATTAGCTCCATAATATTTAATAACCTAGCCTGCAGGTTAATTATAGACTCTGTCAATGTTGTATAACACAGATTAATTTCCTCCTGAGCTGGCTTTACCTTCTTGAGCTTCTCCACCATTTCTTCGATGCTGAGATCGGCATTGCGCGCCACTTTGTTTTCCATCTGTGTCAGCCATTCACAAAGCTCCTTGTTCTTTTCATTGAAGATGATCCAGGCGTTCAGCCGGTCAGCTATCTCCTGCTTGCGCAGAGACACCTGTGGAGCACAGCATATGGAATGTGAGCAGCCAGAAAGCAAACCACCCCCCAGTGCAATTCACTACTTTTAAGACAGGTAATGATCACTGGAAAACAAGGAGAATCTGAACACTTCATGGAGCTGTGCTAAGAGTAACTTGTTTCTCATTAATGCATTTAATGCTAATGATTTTTGCAGTTAGAAAATAAGCAATCAAAGTGTTCTGCTTCATACTATGAAATGCTGCTTCAGTATCATTAAATGAAGGTTTTGTACCTTGAAAATACCAGGACGTTGTTCCTGACACCAGGGTTAAAGTCAAAAGTAGCAAAGACATAATTAGCAGAAGAACTGAGTCTTAAAAATCCCGGATTGTAATGCAAAACTATGGGTTTGGAAGGGTTTAATAAATTTGTACAAAACACAATACAATAAATATTACATCAGTGCAATCTACCAGTGTGTTGTAGAGTTTTTAAAAAGTTACATTAGTCTACATTATTTTAATACTGCCAGACTAATACTAAAGAGGAATATTTAAGGGAGTATGCTTAATGCAAATCCCATAATTCACGCAGCCACTGCGTCCGATTAATCTGAAAGTCATTCTTATTGGAATTCAGAGAAGAGTGCTGTTGCACACTTAGAAACCTGTAATTGGCCCAGCTGGAGGTGACAGAGAGAGATGTACCTGCTGAGACACCACCGAAATCTCCTGCATTAGGCTGAGTAAACGACTGAGTTAAGTGTTAAAATCATTTAATGTCAAGACAGAGGCTTACTCTTCTTTAAAAGGGAGCGATCTTTTCTTTGACAAGAGACAAGAGATTGATATTGGGACGCAGTCTGAATCCACACGGCGCTCCCCAAAGGTCCCCAAACAAGCATCTGATCCCCAAAACAAAGAAGAGCAGCCTGGTGGTTCCCATGACAACCTAGCCATCTGCCTCTCCAAAGCACTTCCTGCAGAAGCTGAGGCCACCTGGCTTGCCAACCTGTTGTGCTTTTATTGTACCACTGCATCTAGACTAGAGCACTATCTCTGAACTCAGAAACCCCGTGCACCAGAAAGTGTGGACATCATCAGCAGCAGTATTTAGGTAACAAGTCAAAGACTGTTTAATTTTAGAAATGTAAGTCTACTCATCTCTATGTAGTTTGCCTGGAGATATTATTTCTAAGTTAATAATATCACTATAGCACTTTGCAAGACCGTATTAAAAAACGACTCTACACTCACAGCATTTATGATCGTTCAACGCAAGTGTATTGCGGTAGTGATTGTTTTTTTTATCTTCTCATTATCATTTGCTTCAATTATTCCTTTCAACACTTTTCTTTTAAATAAAGCACCATTCTTGCATTTCTAGGGTTCGTTTAACAATCTCTGTTGAACTGGCTTAAATGTTTTTCTTAAACATTTCTTAAAACACTAGAAACCTACAAAACAGGAAATCTGTGCACACTCCCACCCCTCCCCCAAAGCATTGGATACTTTTGGAACTCTTTGCAAATGGAGGCTTGCTTATAGCCACAACACTAGCCATACAGCAAACACTATTGCACCAGTCGCTGTCCTGCTTGACCAAAGGAAAATTTGCTGCCTTTCTCAACATGCTCCAGTGTTTGAAGCTGCTCAAGGGGCTGTAAACACACACACAGTAAAGTTTTGGTCTGCTCCCTCTTTGTCTGAGCACCCACAGCCCTGTCCCAGACTCACCTTCACACACAGTTCCTCCCACTGGCAGTGAAGGTGCTCGACCTGCTCCTGCAGCAGAAACACGTCGTCTGCGATGATGTACTGGGACACCTCGGTCTTCATGCTGGTGAGCTCCGTGAGGCTGCGAAACCAGTCCTCCAGCGATTCCTCTGTTGCCTGCATAACATCACAACAGCCACACAACCCCCAGTGTTAACTCCTGCCTCTTGCGAACTCTCAGGATTAAGGCCTGCTGGGCTGGGGGAGGGGATAATAACATAATGAGCCAGAGGGGATCATGCAGAGCGAGAGCCAAACCTGTTAGCAACTTCTCCCTGCTTTGTGTGCTAACTAACCTCTATCTCCCAGCCTTAGCCAGCTTTCATTGTTGCTAAGAAGTAAAGTACAGGTACAGAATTCATCCTGGAGCTCTGATCATTTTAACAGAAAAAAAGAACAATGACCAGAAACATACATCTCCACATGTAGGGGTGTAACCCCGGCGTCCTGGCCAAATTTCCCATTGGCCCTAACCAATCATGGCCTCCTAATAATCCCCATCTATGAATTGGCTTCATTACTCTCTGCTCTCCTCCCCACTAATAACTGATATGTGGTGAGCGTTCTGGCGCACTATGGCTGCCGTCGCATCATCCAGGTGGATGCTGCACATTGGTGGTGGTGGTATAAAGCGCTTTGAGTGGAGTGTCCAGAAAAGCGCTATATAAGTGTAAGCAATTATTATTATTATTATTATTATACTTGTAATTTTTCTGCATACCTCTATTCTGTTTTTAAACTTTAAAGAGAGAACAGATTTTTATGAC
Source organism: Lepisosteus oculatus (assembly GCF_040954835.1). NCBI lineage: Eukaryota > Metazoa > Chordata > Actinopteri > Semionotiformes > Lepisosteidae > Lepisosteus > Lepisosteus oculatus. The sequence goes on along the minus strand of NC_090703.1, from coordinate 7,919,277 downwards.
TGCCCACATCCACATTTGGAAATCATACCAAAGTGCTGCTACATTGTCTTTTTGAATGTTTTCCATGCTGTCCCACAATGTAAGTACACCCAAGATTAATAGAAATTGCTCTCCATTATTTTAGAATGTTGTTTCTTTATAATGGCTTTAATGCATGTTAGCTTTTCAAGAAATGCACTGCTTTGTAAACAATTCTTACAGATTACAGAAGGTCCCTGCCATCCCTCCAGGAATATAAGGTATGTGATGCATTTGTAGATAAATATTTATTTTTTTTATGTTGAAGTGCGCTGTAGATTAATTCTGAATTTTCCCCTCCTGCTGTGCGGGTTAAACTAGAAACCTATTAACAGCCCAGATTCAGTTTTTCTTTAAAAAAATCATTAAATTATCAAAAAATATTAAGATTTAATTTTAAACACACTGCATTTGCTCTTATTTTTTGCAGAGTGGTGGTTCAAGAGGAATAATGTCTACCGCTGAACATGTGAGTTTTACATCCAACATAAAGCGACAGCCGTTTAGCTGCTGGTTGGATCCAAAACCCGGACTGTTACGCAGTGTCCTGGATTGGAGTTCTGCATACTTCTACACACAGACTCCAACATTTCCCACGTACGACAACTTTAATTGAATCACCTGTACCCACAAACATGAATTCTGTCATAAAAGCGGCACCACAAAGTGACTTAATAATCATCGTCACACGCCAGCTGAATCCACTTTCCTTTCGCAAGGCTGTGCCTGAACACTGCCGCTGCCAGTCGACGGGTACCTTGGCGTCTTTCTCCGCTGAGGGCAGTTCCTCCAGCAGCATTGGCAGAGGAGTGCTCACCCTGGTCCCAATTTCCTGAAGCTTGTCTCTGCTTTCAGCAAATCTGATTTGGCATCTCTCCCAGTTCTGGGTATGGGAAAGAGCATCTCTTGAGTGCCAGAGGAAAATACACAGAACACCAACCTGTATTGGCCCACCCCTGAGACACTGTCCCCGTTCTGCACCGGGGAACCCCAGCCAACGGTAAAGAAGCACGGCCAAGGCTGAAATTCAGAAATGACCATCATCGGTCCTTTCCCCTTTTTGTCCAATCTGCTTATTATATTTTTAACGTTACTTCTTATCCTTGTGTCAGATGTGACATGTCTATAAAAACAAAATAACTGTGCAGCAATATTGGACTTACCAAGGTAGACAGCACTGTGACGACTCTCACTTAGTGTTGCAGAACTGGGCTGCTCACAAGCCACACGAGACTTACTCTGCTACCAGCAGCTGGTGTGGAATTCCACAGGTTTCTGGCATTATCTGCTAATCCCCAGTGCCAATTTCATGTTATGTCTAGGATCATGTGCCATCAGGCTCCTATTACGATGTCAGAGCAGATCCGAGTGTGCTCTGGCGAGAGAGCTCTCCTGCCCCGATAGCAATACACTGACAGCTCAGCAACAGGGCCACACGACTTTAACTAATCCTCACTTCCTCTCTCTGCTGAGCTGGGGTCTGTTCCTTCCCAGAAATACTGCTGAGGTTTAAAAAACAGGAGCAGCAGTTAAATTTGCCTAGCTAAAAACATGCAAGAATCAATAATTAATGGAATAGCATTCTCTTTATAGCACAGATGCCAATCTTGTTGGTATACATCAATGCATCTTTCTAATATTTTCCTTGTCAACATTTGTTCTCCTCTGTGCAGGGATTAAAGCTGAATAGTTATGAGATTGAGAGATGCTGCACATCAGACAAGATCCACTGTGGATTAGTTGTGAAAAGCTCGGTATTGATTACTTACTCCAGCAAACACTCAGACTTATTAATTTAGTTTTCATTGCACAGCACTGCTTTTAGCTTTCTCAGTCACCATGACCGCTAAAAAACACAAAGGGATTCAAAAGTACTTAACATTCTCTCTCATTCACTCTATACTTCTCGTTCTCCTCTCAGTGATGTATTTATTTCCAAAACATAGGAACACAAGGCTATGCCCTTTTCCTTTCTCCATGTTAGATGCATGCTGCTATACAAGACTTATAAAAGAGAAATTTGCAATGCAATGGTGAGGTTGTATTAAGGAATCCCTTGAGATGAGGATGTTGAGCTTTGTCCAAGTCATGTAGGTAGTGATCTTTTGCATTAGATAAGCCTCACAACAAACTAGCTTCACTTCAGAGAGGTCGTGACATTGAAAACAGAAACATTCCATCTGAGATATTAGAAAGATTTAGCACAGAGGAGGCTGTTTTCGAAACTGTCATATAAGTTAAAGGGATTTGCCCTGGAATCTTTCTTGTATTTAGGGCAAAGTGAAAAACAAAGCACCAAAAAATGTACGACTTCCATCAGTACACGGGTCTGGTGAATTGACAGTGCTGGGATTTTGTGGGTTGAGTTGAGAAATAGTGTGTGCTGTGAAAAAAAACAGGGTTTAACAAGATCAGAGTTCACCTTGGAGCAAGGGGACCTTGTGCTAATGGTACACAGCTGAGATAGTTCAGCTCTCTGCTCACATGCTTTAATACCCCAGACAGAATTACAATAAGCTGCCTTCCATCATTGCACTGCGGCGAAATCTCTTCATCATCAAGGTTTAGAGGCAAATACGGATTTAATGTTTAAAGCACCTGTAGAAGAACACGTAAACAAAAACAAAGTACTGCATAAAGCAGGGAGCTCATGGGAATCAATCACAGATAGATCGGATAGATCGGATGCTCACTAATCAAAAGCTTTACTTTATAATGTTAGGGCAGTTGATGTGACTCTATTTTGTTTAGAAAATGGCATTTTCGTACACCATCTTGCAAAAACACACTCATTTCCAATGACAAATTCTGTACAGGGAAAATATTCAGGTTGCCAAACCACGTGGACCCACTTCTCGAATTAGAGTGCAGGTTACACACAGAGCAACACATGGATCCAAATGGAGGTAACACAGTCCTCCACCGCCTGTGTCCATCTGCTCAGCACAGAGTACCCTCACCTCAGGAAGCACTGCACTGCAATGTGGCTCTGATAGAATAAGCGCTGTACTCCTTTTTTAACGCTGCACGCTCTGGGGTTAATACCAAGCTGTCTGAACTGTAGATTAGAACACGATTAAGACAGATTTTCCTATTGTATATGTACATTCCTTCCACAGGCCCTCCTTGTATTAATAATGCAAGATTGTAGGTCACTTGGACTATTGGATCTATGTTTTACACTGCTGAGCTGTGGACGTTTTCTGACTGTTGCGTCTTTCACGGTAGTAAGTACAACCGAACAGAATGGGACAGGATGTGACGCCTATCAGAAAGCATCCTCTTAATAAATACTGTAGAAGCAGCGGGAAGGTTTTGAGGTCTTTAAAACAGATACAAAATTAAAGGTTGAAAATGGAAGCATTAAAAATAGTGGCCTCAAGCAGAACCAGCCGTTGATTCTGTGTACACAGTAAGGTTTGGTACTTTCATAGGTACGATTGGCTGTTAAGGAGTCCCAGAATCTTTAAACAAGGAGAAAAACTCCCAGCCGGATTCAGCTTTTCCAGGGAGGGCACTCAGGCCCAGGACAGGGACAGTGCTCACCTCCAGGACAGTGGCTATGAGAGTGCTCCTCTCATCCAGGAGAGCACATGTGTGCTCCCAGGCCTCTTGCTGGCCACTCAACTCCCCCTGCAGCAGGGCCTGGGTCTGGGCATCACCCATAGAGAACAGCTGCCTGCCACCTTCCAGGGCCTGAACGTAGCTGCTGTGATGGCGCTGGAACAGCAGTTTTGAGTGCTGTGAGGGGGATAGAGGACACATAGTGACACACAGCAATGGGAGGGTTCACTCCAGAGCAGCTAAAATACATTTCCAGAATTCTGGGATGTAGATAAATTAAAGAAGTATGTAAATTAGCACAAAAACATCCATTGATTTCTCAAGTCCGTGCCCCATTTTTGTTCCATAACATCTGATGAGGGGACATGACTCCGTCTAGTGTTGTCCTGGAATAGATGGGGCTCATTTGACTTCTGACTTTAACTGAGCCTTGCTGAGGTACCAATCTTTGAACATAAATGTGGCCTTTATTTATTTATTTATTTTATTTATTCATATTTTTGCACGTTTTAAGAAAAGCGTGCATGCCTGGCATTTCAACAGAAGTTCTCAGGCATAAAAACTCCCAAGCACACCAAAAGTGTTGTGGTTAATGCCTCTGAGCCTAGACAGTCTCTGTGCCTGTGATTTGAAACAAACTTAACGCACCTGATTCAGAAAGCATTTTGTGTCACGCTACATCTACAGCACATGTAGGAAAAAGGGTTAGAAAGCCAAAAAGAATTTTAAGTGCCCACCAGACTAGTAAATAAGCCTTCTATATGATATGTTATTTGACTTCCCAACTGGGGAAAAAAAAACAGGTGTAACCTTATAGACGTAGTAAATATTTTTCTAAACAGCCCTCAATTTGAAACACACTGTCCCCTGTGCCTCTTCGTGGACACCACATTCCTAGCATTCCTCGTCTTGATCCCTCAGTAACAATACAAGTCAAAAAAGGTCAAGTCTACACCAGAGCCTCAGCAGCTCATCTATGAATTGGCTTCATTACTCTGCTCTCCTCCCCACTGATAGCTGGTGTGTGGGGGAGCGTTCTGGCGCACTATGGCTGCCGTCGCATCATCCAGGTGGGGCTGCACACTGGTGGTGGTGGAGGGGATCCCCATTACCTGTAAAGCGCTTTGAGTGGAGTGTCCAGAAAAGCACTATATAAGTGTAAGCAATTATTATTATTATTATTATTATTATTATTATTATTATTATTAGACCAGAGCTCATCCTGGTTTTGTAGAACAAGATGGACTAAACAGCACCCCTATGCACTGCAATGCTGGTCCCCAGTTATACAGCAGGGCGGCTGAACTGGAACCACTGGGGTCAAGTATCTCACTCAAGGTGCAGTGGCAGCATTACCGCAACCGGTCAGTCACGATTCCCCAGCAGTAACAAATTCATATTGAAAAAAGTTCCGTCTTTAAGGCGTCCAGCCATCTGCAGTGATGTCCTCTCCCTGCTGTACCTTCATCTCTGTCAGGGCTATCCTCAGCTGGTGCAGCCCCGAGGGGCTCTGGCTGCTGGCTGGAGGGAGCTGGGCCGCAGTGTCAGCCAGGAACCTCCTCAGCTTCTTCAGGCTGCCACGGTACAGCTGCCACTGCCTGACCAGCCCGTCGACGAGGCCCTTCCTCTGCTGGGCCCTGTGGACGGCGCCCTGCCACTGCTCCTTCAGCTGGCTCAGCTTCAGGATGAAGTCGCTCCTGCGGAGATCACGGCGTACAGAGCACAGAGGAAAGTTACCAGAGGCAGTAATTGTTTTCCACATCACAGTGCAGTTTTATAGCTTTAGCTGTGTACATGCCATTGCACAACAAGGAACATTTTCTTCTAGTGCAAAAGCAGTCTGAGCCCTGGTCTTTCATTTTTTCATTGTGTTTGAAGATAGAATTTGAAAAAGCTGTTTTTTTTTACTGAAATCTTTTTTTCTTGGCAGTATACATGGCCATCCACAACAACAAAGCGTGTGAACAGGCACACACACTCAATAATATGCTTTAATAAAGATGCTTCCTGTTTTATATTACCAACAGCTATATAGGAGTCCTATGACAATCACTGTGTTAGAAGGTCACACAACACATTTTCATTTAGTCTAAGCAATCCTGTCCGTCATTGCTATTTGCACAGAACAATTAGAAAGCTTTTTACAACCACCGTTTCATTCTCTTAAGTTTCCCAACAGATGTGGATATGAAGTTCCCCACAGTGACACATCTGGAGGAGAGGAAGGTTTCTGATAAAACGTGGCAGCGATACCTGTCCTCCACCTCTCCCTTCTCCAGCAGCAGCAGGGCCTCACTGATGACGGAGTGCAGGATCTGGTGGCCTATTGCCACCTCGGCCTGGAACCTCTGAAACACAGGGAGACAACAAAATTCCAGGTACTGTGGGCAGCAAGTTAAGAAAAACAGGAAAGGAATATGAAGATGACAGGACGTCCGCTGAAATAACACTGTAAACAGTATTTTCTTAAAGAGTGGCATTTGAAAAAGCGTTAGAAATGAAGTCTGGTCTACTCTGCTCAGCTTGTTTACCACCGCGACCTTCACCAGGAGTAAGTGATTAAAAATGCTGACGATGATCTATAAATAAAGGGGCAAGTTTTTCCTCAAGAAAAGATTAGAGGAGACCTTATAGAAATTACATTTCACACAGAGCATGTGAGAGTATTTCCCAGGTCTACTGTCATAGTAATACAATTGTGCACAAAAAGAAATCTCACAAAGTCAGTGGACACTCAGGGCACATTAGAGGCTGTAGCATAGTCATGCTACTGCTGTATGGAGTGAAGTGCACCAAGAAGATGAGGGAAAGAAGGAGAAGGAGAAGACGAGCAGGTACCTGGTGGACTCTCTGCTGCTCTCTGAGGCCGGGATAGCAGCCTGCAATGTCCACCGCCAGATTGTCCTCCATGGCCTGCAGGAAGCTGAGCCAGCGCTCGCACTTCTGCTGGAAGTTCTCCTGCTGCAGCACCTGGCCCTGCAGCACACTGTCACACACAGACACACGCATGGTCTCGCTTAGAAGCTCTCCAGGAGTCTACAGTCCTCGCCTGCCAGGCAGGAACCCCTTCTCAAACGATCTCAAAGCTCTTGAGCAAGCCCTGCCCTGTCCCTTCACTCAGCCCCACACTTTCGCTCCTCCACTCTGGCCTCTGAGCTTCAGGGGGGGGTCTCTGGTTTTCCTTTCCTCTCTGTGGTTAATTATGGAACTGAAGTAATTACTGACTAAATGGGCCCATTTGTGCCCAAGTATTCTCCCAGCAATTACTTTAATGCGTTTAAATGTTTACGATACGCATTTCTTCCTGTCCCTTAAAGCACAGCTTGCTGTGACTGGATATTGCAACTTTCAAAAGTCAAATGCATCTGCTTTTCCAGATCATGCAGGAGGGTGCTGTGGACAATACGGTACTGTTGAAATGTTAATCGGGTGTCTGCGAAGACCGAGAATTCCCTCCAGTCTGGGCACTTGACAGCCCCTTACCTGCACCTCTCCACTGCCTGTGCAGATGCCAGGGCCCACTGTCTGTTCAGGGTCTGCAGTCTCCGGGCTGCACTGTCATTCAGAGGTACCCTGTAGCTGAGCTCGTTCAGGAGCTGCAGGTCTGGGGACAGGGCACTCAGCTTCAGCATGCCCGCCTGAAAAGGCAGTTAACATTTAATAGGACAGAGCAGCAGCAGTCCACAGCAGATGGTCTGGGCTCCTAACTAGTCATGAAACTTTAGTTTAGCATCAAGCAAATACTGTATGTGCACTGAATATGTTCTGCACAATCAAATATAATATTGCAGGGTAGTGAGGGGTACTCCCAGTACCCACCTTTGAGAGCTGCATGGAGCTGGAGTCCTGGGTCTTGATCACGGTGTCCTTACAGTCCTTCAGGTGATTCTCCAACACCTCCAGGCAGCTGTCGAACTCCTCCAGCTGCTCCAGCTCATCCTGCAGAGTGGCAGGAAAAGCAGTTAGCTACCTACCTGAAACCCCAACAAGACAGCACTTGAAATTAAGAACAAAACGTTTGTTACAGACATGCCTTTGAATTCCAACTGATTCAAAGACGAGTCTTGCAGGGTAGCTTAATCTGCACATTTCTCATATGAAATGACCTTTTATATTGGGGTCAAGATCATTCAAACACTTTGATCAGCTGCGGATATTATAGTTCTTTTTTCCGTTCTCTTTTCATACACCTAATACTTCTTCCATGCAAAACAAGTTAGCAATAATAATGAATTGAAAAGAAAAATGTCAATCTAAACAGCTGCTAATGGAAGGTTTCTGTGTTTCAGCAAGAAGCACTAAATATGCTTTGCAAGATGTTTCGTTTATCTGTTGCACTTTGTTGTTTTTTTTGTTTTTTTTAACCCACCTCCACCCTCCCAACTTTGGAGGACTTCTTTATTTTTTAATTTTTTTCCACTACTTTTTTTTTGTTATTAGACAATACCCCCAAAAATTACATTCACAAAAAAAAAATTAAAAAACTTCCTACTAATATTCTTAACATCCAGTGCCATTCAAGTATGTCTCTGATGGGCCCCAAACATTCCTATACTCATTAAGTTTCCCCTGTAAATTATATGAAATCTTTAATCCATTCTTTGTACAGCAGTCCTGTAATGTCCACACATTTTCACAATATTATTCCTTTAGCAATAATACAGAGGGTCAAAAAAGTATGTTTATATTGAATTGCTACTTTAGCCTTTGATAAATCACCAAGGATACATGCAATGGGAGTAAGTGGAATTGTGATATTTAGGTGCCTGAGAGCTTTCCCCACAGTGGAGGTCCAGAATGACTGTATGTGCTGACAATACCATACTTCTGGGGTATAATAGAGGCTGCTTAAAATTTTGCAGTTTGTTATGTATAGCTCTAAATGGACTCTAAATGGATAACTAACATTATGCAGTATCCCAGTCTATGTCCTCTGACCCTACACAGAGATCAGCTGTCCACTGAGATGCACACCTATCAAAAGACTTGTCTGACCTTGCATTAAGAAGGTTGTAAAATGTTCGAGCCTTCACTTGTATATTAGTCTGCAAGAGTTTGTTATAATTATCCAGTTCTTGTTTTAATTCACTTAATGGAAAGGTTTTAGACAGTAAACGTTTAAGTTCTGAGTAATTTAAAAGTTCTTTTGCTGGAAGAGATGTTTGATGAGATAATTCAAAAAATGACAACAATTTGTTCTCTCTAATCATATGACCCAATTTACTAACACCTATCCATACTGACCAATTAATTGGTCTTGACGATCTAAATAATGGTTGATGTACAGATAGTGATACTGTTGCGCTTTGTTGAGGTTTTGGGAGGAACTAGGTACTGAGTGACCAAGATGGTCCAGATGGCTCCCTGATGAGTTGTCACTTTTCCCAAGGAGACAAGTCCTCTCCTCCACCTAGCCTGTACCTGCAGGTCCCTCAGCCTTCCTGCCAGCATGCCCTCCAGCTGTGCCAGCCTGCGGGGGAGGCTCCTGCTCTCTGATTGGATGAACGCCGCAGCCGAGGGCCCCATCTGCACCATCAGCTCCTCCGAGATCTCCAGCACCTGTGCCACACTGCTCTCCAAGCTCCTCACTTTCTCCTGCAGGCCCTGAGCACCGGAACGAGAAAAGACACACAAACACACACACACATACATATACAGGTCACTGCCAAAATAAAGGAAACACTTGAGCAAATACAAAGCCTATTGAAAGAAGGTGTGGTGCCCGATTAAGCAATTAGCATCCCATCATGCTAAGAAAAAAAAACGCTGGACAGGCATAGTCACTCATTATTTTGCTGTCATGGTTAGAGGAAGAGATTTCAGTGACTTTGAGAGAGGGGTGATTGTTGGGGCACATTTGGCAGGAGCTTCAATGATGAAGTCTGCCCAACTTGCTGATGTTTCATGATGAACAGTGGCACAGAACTCTGAAGGAAAGATATCATCAACTGAGGGCAACTGTGGGCAAAAGGGAGTACTCCTTGACATTGATGTCCAAGCACTGCTTCAAGATACAAGGCAAAACAAACAAGCAAGTGGACTACAAATGTCAGTCTGAGGCGTGAGCAGGCAGTATCACTAGATGATGGAACTTCTTGTGGACGAATGGTGTCACATCCCTCTGGTAGAGTTCCAGACACTTGTAGAATCTAAGTCAAGACACACTGAAGCTGGCTCGTGGTGCCCCAGTGCCCTGTTAAGATACTTGACCTTTGTGTTTCCTTTATTTTGGCAGATAGCTGTATATACTGTATAAATACGATACACATGAAAGGTGAGGGGTTCTCATCACTGACAGAGAGGGATCAATGCCAGAACAGAAGCAGGAGCAAGCACCTGGTGCAGTGTCAGACTGGGAGTTCCAGTATGGACCGAAAGAACTTGCCTGTACCTTTTAGTGTGGTCAACACATTGCCAGTCCCAGAACAAAATATTCCCTTCTCATCGCTTCCAAAACACCTGGCTCTACTTAAGGAAATTCTGGATACACTCAGTTTAATTGCCTATCCCAGTGCTCCCGATGTGAATCAATGTCTGTGTGTACTCATGCTTGTGCTGTAACCTCATTTAACCAGTTTGCATTTTGCATGAGACTCCTCCACTGCAGCCTCTTAAGGAGCCTGTGGGCACACTTACGTTAATGGCCTCCACTTTACTTCGCACAAAATCCACGGTGCTCTCGTCGGCAGAGACAGAGCTCAGCAGCTTGCTGCACTCCTCCTGGTGTTTATCGAGCAGCAGGGCGCGGTCAGCAACGAAGTCCCGGTACCTCTGCCAAAGCTGGAATAAGCTCTGAGCTTTTCGGAGCTCATCTGTAAGATCTTGATTTACTACCATCCATCTGGCAAAGAGAAGGGAACAAGAGACCGGCCATTTAAAATTTATTGTCAATAAAACCATTTACAGGGGAAAAAAAGCCTCTTAACAAAGGCTGATTGATTAATTTATTAATAACAGAAAGTTTGACCAAATCTCCAATTAGGGCCTACTGCATAAAGAAACTAAAGTAAAAAAAAACTTGAGTGCTTGAAACATTTTTTAGCAGCATATTCCTTATAGGCTGGTGAAGAAAAGCTTTGCAGTTATTTTGATTTCCGGTTGCAGTTTTATTTTTACTGGAAATTAAAGGATATGTCTTGCACATGCTATTTTTGGTTTTGAAATTAAAACTAGCTCTTGAAATGAGTCAAAAGCTACAGGGCATACATTCTCAAAACCTGAGTCCGCGGAGGTGACAGATCATGGCAGATGAATCACTGAAAAACGGCAAAGCTAAAAATAACAGCTGCATCCCATTCATCCGATAAAATGCTACAGTTATGCCCAGTGGTTCAATTAGTTCAGCTCACATACAATTAAAATGGGAAGCTCTGGTGAAATGAATGTGAAAAGGACAACTAGTCAGAGTCACATACAGTGGACTAGGAGAGAGAGGGCTCCACTGACCGTGTCCGTGCAGACTGGAGCTGGTCGCTCAGGAGCTGGGTGGCAGAGGAGCTGCACAGGTCTTTCAGGCTGGAGAAAGCCCTAGTCAGCGTCTGCCATCCCTCCTCGCCCATCTCAGCCCCGTCTTGCAGGTTCTGCAGGGGTGGAGAAGAACATTACACTCCAACACAGCTATCAGACAAATAGAAGGAAGTGAGATCGTTCTAAGAAATGGTCATTTCCACAGCTCCTTTTTAGGCAGACATCACTGTGCTCATTGCCAAAGTAATTTGTGCTAGTTTCACGCATAATGACATAGCATTAGCAGAACATCTAGAGTCTGAGCCCAATAAGCCAAATGTGATTTGCTGCCCATTGCTATTCTTCCAGGAAACCGGTTCAATGGCATGGATGCAATGCACTGGAAGAGGACTGAGCCTACTCTATCCACAACGTGCTAGTGAAAGGTTCAGAGACCGAAGAGTATGCAATCAATGCAAGGTGCAATTGCATGCCCTGTAAATAAAATGAAAAGACGGACCACAAATACCTTCAGGCTCCCCACCTTGCCCCTCAGAGTTTCAAATGAGAGCAGGGGGCAGCAGCAGTGCTCCAGGCTGTAGCGGACCTTGATCGTGCTCAGCTCCACCTCTCCAAATACTCCTTCAAACTCCCCCCAACGCTGGACCACTGTCTGCAGGGACGTCTTCATCTGAGCAAGCTGGGTTCACGATAGCAAGCATTTACAAGGTTCGTTCAAGACGTGAACATGCAACATGTTGCTGAAAATTACATTCACCACAAGTAATATCCCTCAGCACACCTAGAATATATACAAATTAATAAAACAAATGGAATAGTAAAAGAAAAAAACTGCACTGTGTCCATGATTTCAAAATGTTTTACATTTAAGTATACATTTCAATACTTTTGCAACAATTCATCAGAAGAGCATTTCTGCAGCCTTCACATTACAGTATATGGGGGGGTCTTGCATACTGAGAGCTGGTATTTTAAAAAAGAAAGGTTAATTTGTTAATACTCTGCTGCAGATGGTGGAGAGCTTGCCCGTTATGCTGCTTCACAGAAGACTCCACTGTCAGTACCTGCTGACTGAGGCCTGTGCAAGCCGCACTGATGTCATCCACCTGTGACATGAAGTCCCTCCAAATTCCCTCCTTGCTCCCTGTGTCCAGGGACTGACATCTCTCACGCAGCCCCTCGGCCTCTCCGGACTTCACCCTCAGCTTCTCCTCAGTCTCCTGACGAAGCACACAGACAGCTGGCAGGTCAGCATCCCCGTACTCAAGAATCACAATCGCCTGGAGCTGTAGCGTTTGCTCAGTTAGGGGAGACATTAAAGACAGGGGCACTAATCATCAAGTACAGCTGCTCTGTAAAGCTATACGGTCCATTACATGAGTACAATTTACACAATATTACAGTAATCTACAAAACATTACTGTTACATTGTATAAATTGCATTTGGTTCAGCTGGAAACTCTACACTGCAGACAATTTTGGAGACTTGAGTAAAAGTGAACAGTTAACAACCTGTGTTACAATGGGAAACTCAGCATAGACCAGTGAGGCCAAAGCCAATGATTCCAAAAAAGATATGAAGATTAATTAGAGTAAAGAATGCACTCAAAACCATTTCTTATTGTGAAATTACATGACTTTCATCTACCGAACAAGATCTGAAAAATCTTTAGAAGAAATATTTTACAATTTAATGATAGGCAGATAAGACTGCAACATGCTTGTCTTCTGAAGGGCTTACTGCAAGATACCGATCTAGAAGAGTCACAGAACTGGCACCATACCTGACACTCTTTCAGGGCCTTTTCTGCCAGGGCTCGGCTGTCAGGTTTCTCGAACGTTGACACTCTCTCCCGCTGGGCTGTAACCCAGCTGTGGATGAGCTGTAGTTTGTTCTCCTTCTCTGTGTACTCTTCCTGTAGGGATTCCAGATGCCGGATCTGTGTTGCAATGAAATGACCCACACATGTAAGCACACCAGCAAAATATTCAACCAGGCAGGATCAAAACTCGGGTTTTCACCAGTAAGGATAAACCGAAGCCTCTTCCGGAAGCACAGGGCACAGGGTGACCCATCCTGCATGGGACGCCCATCCAATTTAGGGACACCTAAAGACAAGTCGACTGGGTTAACTGACAGTGGACATAAACCGGAACATTTGGCAAAAACCCAGGCAAATATGGGAAAAATCTACAAACTCGTCACAAGAAGGCACTGCAATCCAGAATCTAACCCAGGACCCAAGAGCTGTTGGCCAAAAGGATGAACCACATCACGGAAATAAATGTATCACTATTTTAGAAGAAATTTCACTCAAGAGAACAGCGGGCTCCTGGTCTCAGCGTGTACGTGAGAGACCGCAGCCTGGGCTTTGCTGTAGTGCCTCACCCTGTCACTGAGGGCTCCCTGGAGTCGCTGTGACTGCAGGTTGAGGGCACCCAGCTGCTCAGCAAACTCCTTCCGCTCATAGCGCTTTCCCTGGACGTCAGGGCTGCTGGTCTGCAGCACAGACTGGTTCACGAAATCCACCGTCAGCTGCCTGTAGCTCATCTCAAGGCTATATTCCTGAAATATAGAAGATCAAGTGAACACAGAGTGCTGCAGCTTCCCTGCCAGGCCCGCAACTTCTCACGCTGTCAGTTAGCTCTGCAAAGAAACACGCACAGCAGACTTCATCACACGCTGGTCACTGCCTTGCAAGATCAACACATCGACAGCTCCACCAAGCTCAAGTCTTTACTTTCAGGTTCTTGTCAGCTTGTTTGTCATATGCACAGGTGCAATGAAATGTTTAATGCTCTTGGGCTTAGAATATACACACATTTTGTAATCCTGTGATAAATTATTTACTCAAACTCAAAAATGCCCAGTTAAAAACAGTGATGGCTTACACCCCTACACCAAGTCCACTGATCTGTTTCACAAGCTGTCGCACGAAGCCGACGGGGCACCTTGTATTTCTTGAGCAGCTGAGTGATGCTGGCTAAGCCGGAGACCGCGGGAACCCTCTCCTCGTCCTCCTGCAGCTGGTCCTTCATCCCACTCATCCAGAGGTCCAGCTGTGCCATGGCCTCTCGCGACGACACCTTCTCCATCAGCAGCTGTACACAGGGGAGCAATCACACCTGTCAGGCTCACCGCTGCGTCTCGGCACCAATAAAACCCCAGGCCCTGACAGCTGAGGAAAGGCAGGTTGCAAATCTAGTCCAGTGAACAACTCAGACTGGATTCCGTAAAGTCCTGGAACACAAAGCCAAAAATTTCTAGTGACCTGGCACCTGGTTTTATTGCCTCCATTTCGGTATTTCCTAAGTGATACAGTGATCATCAAGTGTTTCGATCAGCAAACAGTGACACCCAGTGGCTAATTGGTGAAACACATTGAATTTAATAGAATGGTTAACTTTTCAGCGGATCACAAGGGAAAAATTTGGGAATCAGTACATTTTTGCAGCTGTAAAAGGGAAAGAAATAACTACAGTACATGCTCGAGGTGGATCTAAAATTAGTCGAGAGACCAATTCTATTTATTATCAAACCAGAAACAAAACCTAACACACTTAAGTGTCACTGTCCAGCTCCCACCATGCACTAAAACACAAAGAAAAACTTGGCACAAGCTAAAAGTAAAATGTTTTTATATCCGGTAATAATGAACAGAGCTTTGAACAGCACAGCCTGGTGTTTTCCGCACTACTGGGGGAGCTGCCTTTTGAAATTCTGAGCTGCAGGCCTCTGCAGCCAGAGAAGGGAGCCCTGTTTAATGTGCATCATCGAAGAGACCTGCACAGAGAAGCAATCAGGACGTGGATAGAGATGGTATCTGGCAGACGTTCAGTCCATGTAGACCCTGCAGCTTTGTAGGATGTTCTGTGGTCCCTCTTTGATCTGCCTAGAGTTTGTTCACAGGATATTAAGAAAAAGGCTGCTGATTCATTTTATCTCTAGGAATTATGGAGAGGAGGAAAGTTCACAAAGTGAGTCAGGAAACAAGTGTTTTGTGGTTTAAGAGCCTCATTAGAATTGGCTATTATGAAGCACAATATAACCAGAATTCCCGCTTGTCTGCTACAGTGCAGGATCTAAACCCCCTTCGGCTGAAAGAGGAAAGCATCTGGACTGCCTGCCAGAACCCACCCTCTGCTCCGCAGACACACCTCCACAAGAGTCCCGAAGCCGAAGGTCAGGACTCTTCCCTCCTGCCCTGTACTGGTATTATTCAGTGAACTTGACCTCCTTTCCTGCACTTTGAGGTTTATGAAAAATGTTCTCAAATATGTTTTAAAAACACAACAGGAAAAAGTATACATGTTGGGACACTGAACGTAATTGTCATTTTTACGGTGGACTAGGCCTGGCGAAGCATCGTAAAGGAACACATCAAGAGTCTGGTGATGTCGAGGGGTGCTAACTTTTCACAGCGTTAAGTTCATTTGTCCCAATACTTATGCTTAACTTAAATCAATCAGTGATACTATTCTAACACGGGCAAACATGAATGCAAAAAAATACCTAGACACAAAATTTGAAAATCTATTCATCTTTTCATCTGAAACACAAATGTCATTACTACACAGCAAAAATGACAAATCTCACTTCACTGTCCCAGTAGTTTCGATTTTCACATTATATTACAACCCTTGACTCAAAGCAGCCCCCAGTCTGGGAGTCTTGTTTCGACTGCCCACAAGCTGTGTGAGAGACCCCTCCCGACAGCCTGATCGAGCTGAATTGCGGCCATGCGGACCGCAACCAGTATCGGAGGCAGCATTTACCTGGTGCAGCTTCTCCTGGACGGTCGGCAGGCTGGAGAGCACTTCGGTCCAGCTCTGCTCGAACTGCGCCAGCTGCGTCTGCAGGGCCGCCGTGTCCGTCTGCTTCAGCTGCAGCAGCTGCGCCCCTGTGCTGAGCACCGAGGCCTTCAGGCCCGACTGCGCCTCCACCTCCTTAGCGAACTCCTGCGGAGAGCAGCGCCTCAGACGCGCACGTTCAAGCACTGCTGTCCCACTGACAGCTCAACTCCGGGGACGCTGCAGTGTGTGTTTTTTACGACACCACCATTAAATTTACAAAGGCAACAATTTGTGATCTTCAAGGCTCAGTGACAACATCACTCCAATCCTGACACACCATCACTGGCTCCCCATTACCCAGCGCATTCAGTTCAAAACTTGACTTTTAACTTCCCTTCATACCAAACCCCCTCCAATAGTTAGAGTCTCTCATTACTCCCTATGTACCAAACAGAGCGTAAAACCCTGCTGAGGCACATCTTTTAGTAGCACTTTCCTATAAGTGCAAGAGTCTCTTTCAGTCACCCTGCTCCCCACCTCTGGAGCTCACTTCCTGCCACTCTGAGAAATGTAAACACTGTTGCAGTCATACTAAAAACTAATCTGTTTAGTTGGGCTTTTAAGTAGTGAAGTTCAAGTACGGAGCTGCGTCTGCATGCGTAGGCTGCAAAGGAACAGGTAAAGGTTTACTCCATGCTGAATGTAATAATGTAATAATAATGTTTCTTTATTAGCCCTGTACAATTTCTTGCATTAGGAATTCGTCTTTTCGCATACCCCAGCTTTTCTCCAAGGAGACACAGACAGGGAAACAGGGAGAGAAGCTTGGGGTCAGAGCGCAGGGTCTGCCATTGTACGGCACCCCTGGAGCAGTTGGGGTTAAGGGCCTTGCTCAGGGGCCCAGCAGAGTAGGATTCCTCTGCCGAAGCAGGATTTGAACTGGCAACCTTCCAGTCACAGGCGCAGATCCTTAGCCACAGAGCCAGAGCTCCGCCCTAAAGAAGGCTCCACAGCTGAAACTGTGTTTCTTTACTTCTCTATGGAGTATGGAATACACCTGTACTTGTT
Organism: Lepisosteus oculatus; assembly: GCF_040954835.1. Taxonomy (NCBI): domain Eukaryota; kingdom Metazoa; phylum Chordata; class Actinopteri; order Semionotiformes; family Lepisosteidae; genus Lepisosteus; species Lepisosteus oculatus. Next base: position 7,902,366 of record NC_090703.1, on the reverse strand, counting down.
CCTTTCAATTAATGTTTGCCTTTTCCCCTTTTCTACCTTTTTTATGTTTATCTTTATTTCTGTTCAATTTTCTGCTCAGTGTTCTGTTTTTGTTTTGCCCCAAACACTGTTGGTGAAACGAGATAAATGCTTGTAATCCTCGTGCTGCTATACAGTTAAACCAGCTTACGGCCTTTGTCCTTGTCCTCATTAGGCCGTATTAAATATCTCTTGGCTCCCTTGAATCGAACCTAAAGACATCGCCATTGCTTTGAGCATTCAGAGCGCTACACCTTCGCTTAACCGACAGGGCAGCCTGGAGCTCAGTGCGCACCCACCAGGAAGTGAGCCAGGCGCTGCTGCAGAGTCTCCTTCTCCTGGGCCACGGTGACCGAATCCTGCTTCCACGTCTTCAGCCGGCCCATGGCACTGCCCATCCAGCCACTCAGGGCCAGCGAATCCTCTCGAAACCTGCCGGCACAGTCAGTAAGATACCATTGCAGGCCCAGAGAGCAATCAACCACCCTGCAAGTCCAGACAGGGAGTTCTGGGTGCTGGGGTTCAGTTATGCTGACGTTTTTTTTTAAAATTCGTAACACTTTGAGAAGTGTGCAGTCTAAAAGCAGAAGATACTGTACACCTATTTATGATATGACTTTGAAACAGTACTGCGGGTGACTTTAAAATGTTTGTCAGCTACTCTTCAGATTCTTTTGCTGTTTAGAGTTTTTTTAAGCGTGGCCAATTTACATATTCACTTTTTTTCTTGTCCTTTAAATTGTTCCTTCTGATGTACTTAATTTAAGTAATATAGAACATCATTATATTACATATTCATGCCTTTCGCCCGTGGCTTGCTAAGATAAGCTCCGGCTACACTGCTACCATACTGGATAAATGGATGTATCATATATGATACCAGATAGACATATACCTATATCCAATATTCTGATATCCCCCCCCCAGTGTGCACAAACTGGGACACAGTGTAAAGAGTGACTGTTTTGAAGGAGGGGCTGACCGGCTCCAGAGCTTCCTGAGCGTCTCGACCCGGTGGTGGTCCCGCTCCACCCTGACGTGCACCTCCAGCCACTTGCTCTCCAGCTGCCCCACAGCCGCCTCCAGCCCCGCGCTGCCCAGCGCCCCCCGCAGGCCCCTCCCTGCTACTGCAGCCTGGGAGAGACGCGCGGCGTTCTCGTGCAGGACGCCCTGAATTTGCTGCCAGACAGAGACAAGAAGAAGAAGTGGCCTGTTATTACTCCTGTCGACAATGGCGTCCGTCTGACGTGGTGCTATGGCAACACGCTGGCTTCTGGTGCTTCAGGTTTGATTGGGAATCTGAACACAACGTAGGCAAGCCTGCTTCAGGAGAATCGTGAATCTTGTTCATGTGTCAGTGAAACATGACGGTTCAAGTAGCTGAAAATATAAAACACTGCACATTAAGGGGAAAGAGCTTGCGATAGCAAAACCTTAATCTGCTGTTGTGGCTCCAGCTGGCAGCTCTCCAATAATATCAGCTCTTTGTTACAGTAGTGTGCAGTGTGATTTTCCCAGTGATTCTAGTCCCGAGAAAGAGTGAAAGTTACTAAAGGGTCAATGCATCAGACCTTTATTTTACCCTATTAGCTCTTCTCTTTAAGAGGATGCTGGAGTTTTACAGTTCCAGCTCATTTTAATACCAACTAATTGCCAACTTATTACGCAATGCTGCCTAAACCTAACCCCCAACACATTACAGTGTCAAATAATACTGGAAATCCCAAAACAAACTTAATTAGTTAAAGTATTCCAGTTCTTTGCTTTAATCTGACCACTGACTGAGCTGTACAAATATGATTGTATTTGTGTTCCACTACAGAGAATGAAGATCCAGTTCACAGTTACAGGAAGGTGTCTATCTGAAAAAATCTGAAAAGGATTTCTAGCTTGAAATTGAATCTTACTCATTTTTCTGCAAGTAAAGAAGAAAGCAGATATTCCATTGAATGGACTCTGACAGTGACTCTCTATAGTTAGTTAGCATTACTTCTGGGGTTGCAAAGGAACAAGTAATAGGTTTATTCCATGCTGAAAAAAAGCAGAAAGAGAACACAACGTTTCGGCCGTGGAGCCTTCTTCAGGTGTGAGAGAGACAGGGCAGTAGGCAAAGGTAAAGTAGCGGGAGAACAAAGGTTGGGAGGGAGGAGGAGTGAGAGGCGGGAGCAGGGGACAGAAAGAGAGACCAGGATTACACCCAATGGGACAAACACCCCACAGAAACTCTGCACATGGAGATCTGTAGAATCATCCTCCGTGTGCAGAGAAAAACTACTATCAACGGGTGCAGGGCCGAATTAGGCCAGTACCCACTATTGATAAACATACAGAAAAGAATATTAAAGTATTGGCTACACCTAAAAAACAGTGACCAAAATTCCTACCACCACAAAGCCCTGCTGAGCCGAGAGCTGAGCCAAAAACAGAGCCCCCTGAGCCAGCTGGTCCTGAGGCTCACCGACCTGAGCAACACCGACACTAACCAGCCTCAGGACAGCACTGCCAGAGCACCACAACCCAGACTCAACCACATCACAGCACAGATCAAACAGCAATATCTCACACACTGGGACACACACACACAAACACAACATAAACTGGAATGCTACAGAACCTTAAACAGACAATACACACTAGCTGAATATTTGACCAAAATCAAAAATAACAAACAGAAACAGACCCTGACGAAGTACAGGCTCAGTGACCACAGCCTGGCCATAGAAACTGGGCGACACAGGCAGACCTGGCTGCCCAGAGAGGACAGGCTGTGCTCCCACTGCCAGCAGGGAGAAATAGAGACAGAGGTGCACTTCCTACTGCACTGTGACAGATACTCTGGGATTAGAGAAACATTCTTCCCGAAATTCAGAAATCTAATCCCAGAGTTCCCACACCTGCCAAAACCACAACAGGTCCCAATCCTACTGGGAGAGGGAGGAGGGAACTCAGTTGATCTGGCAGCCCAGTATCTCCTGTCACAGCCTGAGGAACAGTGAGTCTGTCTCCCAATAATGCTCCAGCCGCCTACAGTATATATCAATATTTTATAATATGTCTTTGTTGTAAATGTCTGTAACATGTCTGTAGATTTTATTTTACTTCTATTGTTTGTTTTGTTCCATGTTAATTTTATTTTTTTTATTTGCTTTGGCAACACTGATTGTACCCATCGGTCATGCTAATAAAGCACCGTGAATTGAATTGAATTGAATTGAGAGGCCAATCAAGAGGTGTGAAGTCAGAATGGGTCCAGAGAGGTGTGAAATGAAACTTCGAATGAATGGAGAAAATTTAAAAGAACAGTAGTCTGTCGTTAAGAGAAGGGAGAATGTGTGATCCTAGCTGCAGGATCCATTACTTCTGGGGTTGTTCAGAGCAAGGTAGGTGAAATTGCGCCACCTGGCTGCTGCGAGGTGTTTGTTCCTCTCTTGAATGCAGTACAAGCCCGGTACCTGATAGACAGACAGCCGCTCACTGAGCCTCTCGTCCGACTCCTCCACCAGGCCCACAGTGGGAATCCTGGCCTCCACGTCCTGCAGCAGCTTGCACAGGGACTTGTGGCTCTCGTCAAAGTCGGACCAGACCTGCCGAGAAAAGCACCAAGTACATGGGAGAGCGCAGCTAGTGCATAACAATGCTACATTTACCAGGAATAAAATAAGTGACAGTTTGTCATAAAGGCTGGCCATTCATATCAGATTCAACTAACTTTGAAGAAAATTACATTTCGAAAGAGCACTGGACTTCCAATACAATACTGAGGTATTGCACAATATGTTAAGTATTGTATATGGATTACAGGGCACTTGAAACCCTGAAGAATCTGTTCATTTTGCAACAACACAGTGACTTCAAAGTACTAAATCTATGCAAAAAGGTTTATCTTTAATCTTGAAGGTGATCAAGAATGGTTCTGTGCAGCGCACCTGCAATCTTCTCTGCAGCTCTGTTCCTTTCTCAAGACCTTTCTGTTGAAGAGAGTTCATCTCTTGCACGAGATCTGTCCAAAGCTTCTCGTGCTTTTTGAATAGATTCACCGGCACCCACTGGGAGAGGTGCTCCATCATAACCATGCGTTTCCCAAGATTCTGGAAGAATTTCTGTCAAAGCCAAACCAAAAGACGGTCAAGGGTTTGACTGAGATGCAGACCAATTACATGAACAACAAAGGGCAGTGAGAACATATTCCTACTGGCAAAAACTGATCAATGTAAAGGTAAGATAACTCGATAAATGTTAAAAGAAGGATTCATCATTAAAGTATATGTCAACTGATCAGTAATAAAAAAAGGCACATGCTGTAATAGTTCATGAACCACAGTTAATATGGAAAATATAGAGACCCTCATTAAGGATCTCACACCAGTGCTATTGTTGATCTTTTGATAAAAATGGATTTAAAAAAATGGATTTTGCAGTTCCCTCTCCAGCACACTGGCATCTCTTTACTCCTCTACATCTGCAATGTGGTTGTGCACCTTGTGTTTCTGGAGGTAGCCCTGGAGGTCCGTGTGGCTGTGCAGGGCGAGCCTCGGGTCAAGTGTGGCTCTGTGGCGTCCCATGTCAACCAGGCTGGCCAGCCCCTGCAGCAGCTGGCCGTAGTGCCTCTCGAGGTGCAGGCTCTCCGTCAGCTCCTCGCGCCGCTCGTGAAGAGAGCTCCACGCGCTGTCCAGCACATCCTGAGCACACAGACAGGATCACACACAGGATCTGCTGCACGAGGCTGTGACAGGACGTTCTGAACTTTTAAATCGCTTTATGTACTTTCCTCAGTCTCATTTTTACATTTTAAAATCAATTTCTGGATATATTTCCATACCCCAAGTAAATTCTTGATTTGTAAAGCGTTCCTGAAAGATGACAATGCATACTGCATGTGCTGGTAACTGGAAACGTGCAGGGGATATTGTATAGATCACTATGTTATGCCTGTTGCTGGCACTATAGAGCACTAAAGTAAGAACTAATTCATCCTAAATTAAGAAGTAGCACATTCTTGAGGTGCCTTAAACCAAAAATGCACAAATTAAGAGTGTGTAAATCCAGAATCGTTCTACAAAACAAGTCGTAAACATGGACCAACATGCAACAACACCCCCTGCCATCTTTAACTTCAGATAAGTGCTTTCCCAATGAAAGTGCATTCATGAATTCTGACTGTCTTAGTGTGCAAGTGCTTTTGGGAATGATCTTAGCAGACTGCACTGTACCTCTAACTTGGTGACCTCCAGCATGAGAGCAGTGGGGATACCCAGAGTCTGTCCCTGCTCCTTCAGCACAGACACACAGCTCTCCTGGGGCTCCAGCATGGACTCCAACTGCACAGCCATCTGCAGACACACAGACACAAAGGCCTTTGAAGAAGCCCCACTAAGCCCACAACACGCACATGATGCCTGGCTTCAGGCAAATGTTTCACCATTCCATGTTTACGTTCCACTGATCCATAATTCTTCAGCAGAGACTATTTAAGCACAGTATAACATGGATCAAAGTCTTTTAACGACAACAATATGATGAAGCATTGCAAGAGTCTGAGCCATAGGATAAGACCTACTGACACAGCCTCACATATTACAAACATAATATAACAGTCCATTTACAATTAAAAAATCATTCTGAAAAATGTCTTCTTTTAAATCCAGACCCTTTGGGTCATGCTTAAAACCTCTAATGCGCATCAGGAGAAAATGAAGAAACAGGGGTAACAGGGCATTTTGAAGACGTTCGATTTTTGCAGAAGCTGATTAACAAAACTACTAGGAAACTACAGGGGTAGGAGAAGGCGTAATATATTTTTCCATCACCTACAAAGCTTTTTAATCTGACAATAAAACATTTGCACAAAGTATTGCATTGAAAACTTTCTAACCACCATGAAGATATCTACATGAAAGTGAAAGATGAAAGTTTATAGGCATATTGATAATGCTATCCAGCCATCCATCCATTTTCTAACCACTTTATCCAATTCAGGGTTACGCGGGAACCTGTCCCGGATGCACCCCGGACATACAGTAGCATCAGTCCATCATAGTATTAATAATTCTACCGTATTAATACTCAGTTCTGCATGCTTCAGTCTAAAAAACAAGTGCTTTCTGAAGTCAGATCTGCAGCCCCCTGTGCTTGAAGCCTGTGTGACTGTCTGGTTAGTTCCAATTTGTGTCACTCTGCCCCCTAGTAGGGGTGCTACAAATGCTCATGGTTGTTTACTCTCAGGCCTGGGTAAACATTTGTCTGAGTCTCACCTTTCCCTTAGTTTCACCAGAAAGGAGAGGAAAAAAACAATTCAGTGAACATTTCAGCCAGCTCAGAGATGTGTATAATGTATAATGTTTCTTTATTAGCCCTATACAATTTCTTGCATTAGGAATTCGTCTTTGCGCATACCCCAGCTTTTCTCCAAGGAGACACACAGACACACAGAAAGGGAGAGAAGCTTGGGGTCAGAGCGCAGGGCCTGCCCTGGAGCAGTTGGGGTTAAGGGCCTTGCTCAGGGGCCCAATGGAGTAGGATTCGTCTGCCGGCTGTGGGATTTGAACCGGCAACCTTCCAGTCACAGACACAGATCCTGAGCCACAGAGCCACCACTCCGCCCAGTCTCTCCCACAGCACTTTATAAGAGTGTCTCTCCCACAGCACTTTATAAGAGTAATACATTTTCTATTCTATTTAGTATTCTAACCATTTTAGTGAACACAGTATTTTTTCCTTTTCCCTTACAGTGCAGATGATCAGTATCATGGCATACAGTCCTATCTGAGAGGTGAAAGGAAGAAATCTATCATTAGTTCAAATGAGTTACCTGCAGCTGTTCAGCAATGCTCTGGCCACTGGCTCCATTAATTGTTTGCAGTAAAAATGACTTTTTATCAAGCAAGGAAGCATGCATTTTCCTTAACTCTGTCTGTAGGGTTACACAAATAAAAAAGGTTATGGTCATGGATTTGAGACCGATCAACATAAATGAGTAACAAAACATGCATCACACCAACAAGCTGTGATTCTTATTGTACGTGCTTATTTGAAACATAATATCCTGAGAAACAAAAGGTGTTAATTTGTCAGATGAGGACTCTTTCATACTGATGAGTTGTTCACATTTTCATGCCTTAGGGTAAATGGACAACAAATACAAACTAATATAGGACACATTATGGTCTGTTAATTTAATGATGAATTAAAGATGTCAAAATCTGCCTATCGTGAAGTGATATAGTTTGTTTTACATCCTCCCAGAGGCATGATTTCATTCTTCAGACAAACATTTACTACTTTGCAGGCTTGTTTGTTCCCTAAAATGCCCTTGAGGCTTCTTGGCATGTTAAGATGTTTTCAATCAAAAGATCTTGTCGTAAAGCTATTACACTCTCTGTAGTCACTACAGAGAAGGAAATCAATCCAATTAACCCATTGAGCTATTGAACATATTTGAGACAGAGCTATTTTTTAACAGAACAGTTGCCTTTAATTACATCAAATTCAAACTTGACTTTAACAACAGTGAACAGTGACAAATATGAGGAGACTGTTTGGCCCTTGTATATTGTTCAGTAATTAGTAGCTAATTGGTCCATGGACCTCAGCTGAAAGAAGCCAATATATCGGCTTCAACAAGACTGGATTGCTTGTTCCACCCTCTCCACAACTGTCTGGGTAAGGGATTTAAAACTTATTTTATGTGAGCTCCTGTACTTGATTGGTAGCCCTAACCCAAAGTATAACTCCTGATCTACAGGTACTTGTGATTTTTCACTCAGGATTTACTCGGGTCTTCCAGATTATTTAGTGAATTCTACCTGCACAGAGAGCTTTATGCTTTGCTTCGAAATGGCTTGTTCTCCCTCTTCTACAATAATGTCTGTCACTCAAGAGCTACCAGTGCAATGTGGCTCTGACCTGGTATTGGTCCAGCTGTTCCAGCCGGGAGTGCAGCTTTCTCTTTCTGGAGGAGAGGGCTAAGAGAAGCAAGGGTAGACAGGACTGCAGACGGTCCAAGCAGGTGGACACCTCTGGTTCCTCTGCTCCTGCCAGACTGGCAATGCGGCTCAGAGCTGCTCTCTGGCTGCTCATCTCGCTGTCCAGGCTGGTCAGATCAGCTGCCACACTCTGCAACCACCAAACAGACCAACTAGAATCCCCTTTCACAGGCACTAGCATGGCATAGCACAATGTTTAGGACTGGTGGGATGTTTAACCTCCACTTCTATGGCTGACATGAGAAAGACCACCAACCATGCCCTCATTGTGGCTTTTTTCCATCTTTTTGTAAATGTATTAATAGTTAAACATTAAACTTCTCTTCAATACCTAAAGATGAGTCTATTTATCTCCTCTTTAATAACAGTGGTGTGACTTTGATGTGTCTTGTGTTTTGTGCTCAGACTGAGACTAAATAGGTGACTGATTTCTGTAATAACTGTACGCAAACAGAGATCTTCATGTCATACAGACATCTGCTGAGCACATCAGAGTGTTTATTAGATGAAGGACACTGAAGACGGGCCAGTTAGACCTCCCTTTCATCAGGGGTCAGGGCTGGGCTCTGTCAGCTGTTTTTAGGGATGATGGGGGGGACAAGACTCGCCTCTAGCTGAGGGATCTGCAGCTGGGTGTCTTCCCTGGACAGATCGCAGTGACTGAGCAGCAAGTCCTCCATACTGCCAAGGGACAGGTTAATCCCAGTCAAAATGTCATAGAGGTCCTCATCCAGCTTTGAGCAGGACTCCTCAGAGGGGTGAGGCTGACGAAACAAATAGCAGGCAAAGATAAGGAAGAAGCAGTGAGTTGCACCAGTGCTCCTCCTGTTCACATGCACGCTGGAATGCCTCTCTGTCTCCTCACCTGTGCTGGGATGGACTGTACACTGTGGCCAAGCTCTCGGAGTCGGGTGGTGAGTGCCTGTATCTCCTGCACATCATGGGTGTTGGGGCTGCTTACGATGCCGCTGTGAGCAGCAGAAACTCCATCATCTGTCACCACCACCTGCAGGCAGGAGCGTTTCGAATTGAGAATCTGCATGTGCTCCTCATAGGGTTTTGCTGGGAAAATGCAGCCCCATTTTCACCAGTGAGTGTGTGTTGCTTTTTCTTTCCTCGTGGCTTGAGTACTGCTTTTCAACTTGATTTTCAACTTGGGAAAACTCCAGACTAACCTGTGACGGCAGATCCTGCCGTACAAGTTCCTCCAGCGTCGTCAGTCTTGCAGCTAGTTTGCTCTCCAGTGGCTGCCACTTAGACCCGGACGTCTCCACAGGCATCTCTACTCCTGCCGGGGGCTCATCAGGACTCTGGCCTTTACCTTGGCATCTAGTGAAGAAGCACGGAACACCTCCTCATGTACTGCAAAGCCAGGGGTCATCTGCAGAGTAGTTCTGACTCATTCAGCTTATTAAAAAAATAAACCTGGTTTAATTCCACAGCTGTTTGCTTCATTAAACTGTTCTAAACACAGCATTTTACTTTAACAAGAGTCTGAAGCTTGAAAGTGTAAAAAAAAAGGCATTAGCATGACATCAAACTAGACTTTACTTTTCACTCAAGCGCAAAATCCACTACGTTCACTTTTATTCTATCGCCTCATGCGTCTGTTTCTGGAATGAGGCTCAGCACTAGGAGAGAGCCTGGCTGTCCCTGTGATGGCTAGCAGCAGGAGCAGTCCACGTACCCGAGAGCAGGCTTGCCGACTTGTGACTGGCTGGGGTCTCGCTCAGAGTGGCTGTGCAGGCGTGTCCTCCCGTGGTGCAGAGCGATGGCCTTGGTCAGGTCTCTCTGCTCACTCAGCTCTTGCTCCAGCTCCTGGGGAGACAGCAGCGGTGTCTGTCATACAGCATACTGCCTTCCTGCATTAACCTTAAACTCATACCTACCTTTAACCCTAACCCTTTAATTATCCTCAACTCCAACCTACAGTATTCAAATTTCCAGCCCCAGCTTTAACTACAACCCAATACCTTATCTTACCTTAACCTTAAGATCTAAGGCTTATGCATAGACAAAACCCTACTCACACACAGTTTTACCCACTTGAAAAGCAATGTTTCTTCTGTTGGTATTAGCTACACACAGTAAGTGCAGAATCACTCTTTATCTCAGCCTTGAGGACAAACAGTGACACTTGTTACAATGCATGACTTCTCTGGGAGGTATTGAGAGAGGTGGCTTTGTGAGAGAGCCACCTGATAATTGGAAAAACCTGTAGAATGAGGCACGCCTGGCCTGATTGATTAATTAGCATTCAAAGGGAGTGAAATTCCAGTTCAGGGAAAGGAGCTCTCAGGATAGGTTCTGCGTGGAATTAGCCACACCTCTGGGCTAATTAAGAGGTGTATAAGGATAGCCAAGAAGGAAAAGGGGCTGAGGTGTTTTGGTGAGGGATGGGGTTGGCTAGCTGAAGCAGGGCTAAATGGAGATGTTAGCACCTGGAGGGGTGAGGCATTGCTTAGCAAGCTAACTGTATCTCTCCCCCCCCCAGTCCTGATTACTTCCTTTGCCTTACCATCAGCAGACAGATGGGCAGTCTCATTCAGTGTGAGATGTGACTGAAAACTAACTTGGCTGCTTCACTGCAGCAGTGCACAAATGTTTAAGATTCAGATTCATTGAAACTTTTTTAGTGCCTGATTATTCTGGTGTTTCTGCATACCTCTTTCATTTCTCAGGAATTCAATCTCTGCAAATTATGCTGGAACTATGAACACTGTAGCACTTAAGGTATTTGAATTCTTGTAATTCCTCCTTAAATCATGCAAAAGTAAGTGTTTACATAGAATCAGCTCTATTTGATTTATCGAGCCAGGGTTTTGTGTCGAGTGAACATGCTGGTCAGGGGTCCGCTTTGACCCGTGGATGTGTTACCCTCTGTTGCTGCAGGCTGTTCTGTCTGCTTAGCTTGCCACTGGTAGAGGTCAGCATCTCCTGTACGCTTGCACTCTGTTGACGCCTCCCTTCCACTGGGGGGTGCTCAAGAGGCGACTTCCCCTCCTGCATGGCAGTCAGAGACATTTTGAAGTTGAGTATTGGTCATGACGCACTTTTTTACTTAAGGGACAAAAGGAGCAAGTTAAAGGCCGGCACAGCTAAAATCCTTCCCAAAAATGAAAATGCTCAAATCAAACACTATTGATGTTCTAGAGCTTAAATTGGTAAAATGAAATCGGCTGCTGAGTTACAGCAGATGAAAGAATGCTAGCCCTGTACTCAGCAGTTTGTTTTGCTGTACAGAGCCCACTGTATCAGTAAGTAAATATCAGGCCGTTTGTCCTTCCTGCCCTTTCTCAGTACTGGGCTGAGAAAAGAGACCATTTGGCCTGTTTGAGAGTTAGTAGCTAATTGATCCAAAAATCTTATCCAGCCATTTCTTGGAAGAAGTCGATATATCAGCTTCAACAACACGGCCGGGTAGTTTGTTACACAATTGCCTCCTGTTCTTGTTTTCAAATGCCCTTCCAAATTGTTTCCAGAAGTGCCCCTTAGTTTGTGTTTCACTGTCACTTTCTAGACCTGTTCTGTACCTGTCCTGCCAGTCGGCTGGGAAGGTTCTGCTCCTGCAGTAGCTGCTGGAAGGTGACCAGGCTGGTCTTGAGCTGCTCCAGTCTGCAGGACAGGGCCTCAACGTCCGCCTGAGCACTGGCCATGCTGCCCTGCTGCCCGAGCGCCAAGAGAGCCACCTTCTGCTCGATCTCCAGGAGCTTCTCCTAACCCACCAGGGGAAACAGGCAAAGTGCAGGGTGAAAGATCTCCGTTATTGTGCAAGAGCTTCCCATGCAGGGCATCTTTTTTCGTTCTTGGTCGGTTCCTTTCTCCTCAGTTGTTTCTCTTTCTGCTTGTGAATGCGGTCACCTTAAGTTGAATATTCATGTATATTACACCTATCCACTAATTATATTTTGACCATTTGACATCAACAAACTAAGGCCACTGAATACCGACGATCTAAAAGCAAATGCCAGAGGAGCTTTTTACTCATTTTTTATCCTGCCTGGAATAATGAGCCCGGACATCAGCCTGGTGTTTGTCCACTAGCTCTTAATGAGAAATCACTGCAGACTGCCAGAGCTCAGCAAGAGGCAGCCAACTCACTTCGCATTTACAAATTATTCTATAGTGAGAACAAACAGCTAAGGATCTGACAACACGCATAACAGAAGGATGAGTCAGCAAAACAGTTTTTTGTACCTCCATAATCTGTAGAAGGGTGGTCTGTGTTTACAGAGTTTTAAAGAAAGGTTAAAACATACAGTATTTCTCAGACTATGCATTAACATATATAGGATTTCATATTATAACCACTAATGAAATTGGAGAGTATAGCTAAATGCACTGCTGTTCTTAGGCTCATGATAAATCCAAAGAAGACAGAATGACAACTACAGTATGACTACTGTCTGTTTAATTCTAAGGAAGATATTTTACTTGCTTTATATTTGTTTTCCTTCAAAATCTCTGTTTCTCATAGAAGTTTTCTTCCTACATTTTTAATGGCTGTATCACATTTAACTTCCTTGCTGACACTGAAACAGCAGTGTATTTGATCATTACTCAGTATGTTGTACTGTAGCCACTTAACATTTCCAGGGTTTAGTAACACTGCCTCCTTAAGAGAACCTGTGTGTAGGGACATTCTACAGAAAAGGAATTTGTCTTATAGTGTGCTTTAGACATTACTTTTCGCAATAATATCTCATAACAAGCCTAAGTTCCCTCTTGTACCAATCTGAGACGTACATATTTAGACCTATATGTTCCTCAGCCCAGGAACTATTTTTAACTCAAAGATCTGTGTACAGTATGTGCAGGTAAGATATCTTTCTAAACAAGAATTTCAAGCTCCATTTAATGCACAGTAGAAGTGCCACTCTCCATTAGCTCCATTAATCTATGCTGTGTTCTCAACGTCTTCCTGAACTGCAGATATATAAACATGCCACATGAGAGGAAGTTATACAGTATGTCTCTGTTGTTGAAGCTGAGGCTTCACATATTGACACGTAACAAAATAAAAACTTCATTTGAAAAGCTTCTGCTTGACATCCAGTACATTTCACATCTTGTTTATTCATAATGATCACTTACTAGGAGTCAGAATATGTTTTTAAATGATGTGCAGATGACCGATGAAAGTTGCCATTTTCCCTCTCTTACTCCTCGATACAAAATCACTTCTAATTATCAGAAATAAACCACATCTAAAACATTTATTTTTGTTGCCCTTTAAGTCTAGGAGCTTGACATTTGCTATCAGTGCCAGAAAACGAGCATATTTTTTTTACAGTTTGACCAGAGCTCAGTCAGAACATTATTTTCCCTGTTAATTTAAATAATGCAAACAACTTAACTATTTCCTGGTATAGGAGCTGGCAGCTTTGAATCAAAATTTACCAATCGGATAATTTATTTTCTACTGTCATCCAGTGTAGAAACTTTCGCACGGATAAAGGTTAGCTGTGTCTCTGTCTGTGAACTGATGAGCATGAGGTTAATAAACACAACCTGCAGGAGTGCTTATCTTCTAAGCCTTCCACTTAACAACTACACTCTGCCCTTACAGCAAATACCCACCATTTGTATTCTCAGTGCTCTTGACTGTGTTTACTTAACCCTGCCACGTCTCTATGTCTCATACTGTGGCCGTGTTACTCACTGCAACAATGTTGTTCCCTCCTTTCAAGCCGCTGTATATGGCCAAATACAGAAATCTTACTGGTGCCTCCAAGGTAAGAAGGGCAAAGCTCTGCAGTTCCTTAGTATGACAGTATGACCTGTATGTATCCCGCCGACCAAGGTAAAATTTAGCTGTCACTAGCTGTCATTATACTGCAGTGGGTCTCCGCTATACAGAACAAGCTAGGGAAAAGGAAGAAGCCTTGTGCATCCTCCAAGAAATATTTGTTCTGGCCAGATCCAAAGAATAGGAATAAGTGCCCCCTGGAATTTTATTACAGAACTAAACTGATCAGCACTGGAACAAATGAGAGACAGAAATTGGGAGGAAACACTGCTTTGTGGGAAAAGTCCTGTGACTGAGAAAGAAACAGTGCCACATGTTTTAACAACGCATTGTGAAGAACAGTAGCTGCATTGTGAAGAACGGTAACTAGATACCTGAGGGAAAACGCATAGACAGTATAATAATTCTAATTATTACAAATGAATCGACTAAAAATATAGCAAGAAGCTCACCCACTATATCCTCCCATAGGCAGAGCACTGTATACAGTTCAGGACCCACAGGCTTGACATAAACACACGCAGCACACGCGGAGGCACACAGCAACAAGGTGAGAGGGTGAACTTTCACCTGCCGCGCTCACCTGACAGCCGAGAAGCTGCTGCTCCACGCTGCCCTGCATGTCCCCGGCAGGCTGCCCAGCCCGGAAGCTGTCCCCGGCTCTCTGCAGCCAAACCTCCAGGTGGGTGACGAACTCCTGGCACATGCGGAGACACGGAGGGCTGCCCCCAGCCTCTGCGCGCTCGCCTGTCCGCGCCTGGGAGAGACAGACAAGGGGCGACGGGCGCGCGGGTTACGCAAGCGAGAAGGTCAACAAAGGTGTGCTCCCCCGACTACTGCGCCGGCCCGGACCTGAAAATCAGCTTCCCTCACCTCCAAATGCCATGACACTCCACACTTCCTGGCTGGGCGTGGCGACAAGTCAGACTGCTGTGGGAGAGCATGCAGCCCCAGGTCACTCATTTACATGACACCCTGGTCATGTGGTTGACTGACACACTTTCAGTACAGACACCAGCTCGCGCAGAAGAGAAAGGACTGAGGTGCTGGTAACTGACACTGGCGGCTTATCTCTCATGTTGGCTGCGATTACATTCCTGCTATCCTGATAGGAACCTGGAGGAATGTTTAGAAAACAGCCCCCCCCTCACACACGGATGAAGGAAGTGCGCCTCTGGTTTCCCAGTCTGAGCTCATGCAGGTTTTGTTTTTGTTTTCCCTTGTTTTTATACAAATTACTTCATTTCCCGTTCGTGAAAGTTGCAGGAAAGGTTAAGGGTTGTGTTGAGAAACCGAGAAAGCCGTAAACACAACAGATTTTGAACGAGAAGAAATAACCTTTTAACTTTGTGAGTCAGCCATTTCTAAATAGGCCCAATCAGTGATGAGACACACATTTCCTGCTCACTACAGATTTTTAAAAACTACTGACACCATCTAAACAACAAGACACTGTCTACATTTTCTGGAGTAAAACCATATTTCCTAACAGAAGACTGCCACAAAAGGAGTTTTTCATTTTTTTCCAAAACTTCATCCAGTGTTGTGACATCTGGTTTTAATTTAACTAAAGTATATTAATGCATATATATTAATTATAGAACTGTATATCTCTACGGATATGTTTTAAAATTTGAATGTGCTCAAGCAATGCAAGTGAAGTGGGTTCTTTGAGTATTTTAAAGTATTTTGATAAAAGCCAGAAGGATAAGGAGACCAGTTACGGAACACTCCTTCAGCACCTTTTAACTGCAGTGCTCATACAATCACCATGCTGCATCACAGAAGAGACCTCCACCCTGCTACCTCTACTGTGCAGCAATGAGGTTTCTTACCAGCAGGCTGTGGGCCTGTGTGCCAGTGAGCAGCACCTCTGGGCCCTGGGCCTCCACAGGCTTGCCCTCTCCACTCTGGCCTGTAGCAGCTCCTTGTCTCTCCTAGGCCACAGACAGACAGTGTAGGGAATGTTACTGACCTGCCCTCATACAGTAGGTCAGAACACTATGGGAAGTGATGAAAGTAGGAAATGCATCACTGATTTTGCCAGCGTTAATTCCATGCGGATCTAAAATATTTATCGATTCAATGTAAAATAATTTGAATATTCATATAACATAAGACAAGCCTTCACATATACTGCCTGGATGATCCAGTGCTGTTTTCTCCGGCCCTTGAAAGAGTCTTTCCAGCTTCATTACAATCAACAGGTTTTCAATATAGGCAGAAGCAACAGTCTCTGTCATCATCAGATGAACGGCTCTGTTGGCCCCTGTGTCCAGCTGTGGCTCACAATAATGACTCTTACCCCTGGGCTGTGGGGCTGTGTGGCAGTGCGCTGAGTCTCTGGGCTCTGAGCCTCTAGTTGTTCTGTCCCACCCTCCTCCGGGTGTCCTGCCGCCACACCCTGCCCCAGGAGATCCTGATAATAGGATAGCGAAAGGGGAAGAGGTGAAACAGACCATCACCATTTTGATTTCTGACACAATGGATAGAATACAAAATTTGACAAAATGGTAACTGTGGACGAGGGGACAAGGAAGACCATGAAAGCATTACAGATAAATATTGTTCAAGAAAGCTGGTGACGTTTGAGTTGCACATTCTAGGTTTTGATGCAAGATAGCAATGATGTCTACAGCAGCATTCATGCCAGCTGAGCAGGACAGGTCCCTTCATAGTACTGTGGAGGCCATTCAAAACCATGGAGTGAAACGTTCTATACAGAGCCAGGCTCATGCTGCCTCTAGCTGTTTGTGTCCTTACTGCTAGCTCATGGGGGTGTGGGTCAGTCATCAGTGTCTCCTGGCTTTGGGCCCTCAGACCCTGCAGGCCCTCTCCACTCTGATGTACAGGCTCTTTCAGTCCCTCCTGGAGGAAATAGTTGAGATAAGGGACATTAGTAATTAGCAAAGGAACAAGTAATAGGTTTATTCCATGCTGAAAAAAAGAAGAAAGATAACACAACGTTTTGGCCGTGGAGCCTTCTTCAGGTGTTCACACCTGGTTTTCCCCAAAACACTTGAAAATTATACACTGATCAAAGGACTAAAGCAAACACTTAGCCCAACTAAAATGACTTGTAGTTGAGCTTAAACTGGCATACAACTGAATATCACACTTGATAAACTGTGTGTGGTGTGGAGCCAATTTTGTGTGCATATACTGTATACACGTACAGTACAATGTAGAACTACACAGTATATACAGTAGGTGCTGACATTACCATACTGTGAAGTGGGGCCTGTGTGCTGGCTGTCTCCTCACGCTGGGTGTCCTTCTGTCTCAGTGCCAACTCCTTCTCTGCTGTGGGGGATCTCAGTGGTGCAGGCTCCTTTTAGGGAACAGGGGGTTAGTGGTATGGTGCAGGAGGGCACACCATTGTAGATTAAAGATAGGAACATAACACATTTAAAAATTTAACATTGCTCACAAACGTTATCGGGTACATCAGATTTGTTTACTGATGTGTGTTTGTGAAAGTGTCTTCAATTGAAAAAGAACAGAACCAATCCAGACAGAAAACGATGTACAGTATGAGCACAGTACCGTGCCATGAGGTGTGCCAGATCTGTCCAGCTGTTTGTGAACTGTCTCTCCCTCCCTCAGAGGCCAGAGGACTGGATCTTCCTGCAAAAGATGTCCCATTACTGCAGAGAGATTTTGAGAATAAAGCCCTTTTGAAAATTGTAAACATTACTTGAACTTCACATTTACGCTGAAGACTTGCTCTACAGTGACTATCTACAAATCTGGGATTTCACATATAGTTTTAACACAGCAAAGCTTTACTCCAAGCACAGGTTCATCTCCATAACGTTAACAGCTGATGACATTCAAGCCAGGTTAATACGAGCATATACTATATTTACTGAATACTGTCAGTATGCTGTATGCAGTCAGTATGCAAATGATTTGT
Source organism: Lepisosteus oculatus (assembly GCF_040954835.1). Classification (NCBI taxonomy): domain Eukaryota; kingdom Metazoa; phylum Chordata; class Actinopteri; order Semionotiformes; family Lepisosteidae; genus Lepisosteus; species Lepisosteus oculatus. The sequence continues at coordinate 7,884,701 of NC_090703.1, read as the reverse complement.
ATGTAGTTCCCAATTCTTTATCACTCAAAATGCATTAAAGGAAACCATGCACTGCATTAAGGAAAATCAAGGACTATAAGTCAAAAGTGAATCCTCCTCAGATGAAGAACCAGTACAGACAGGAGTTCTTACTTTAATGGCAGGTGGAGGCTGGACCTCAAGTATCTCCTCACAGGCCAGACCGAGGGCGTCAGCCTGTTCTTCACCGATAAAAGTCTCCTCGGGGTCCTAACCAAGGGAACAGATACTGTGGTTTATAGGCAGGAGGTTCAAAGACTGCCACTGTGTCCCAGTCACCAGCTGTCAAACAGACATACTCACTGTCTTCAACACTGCCTGCTCTGACTGTAGCCTACAGCCTATCTAATTGCTCCTGGGATCTCATCCAGCCAATTGTTGAATGAAGCTTGAACCACATGGTTGTCTAGCTTGTTCCATACTCCCACGACCCTTTGAATACCTCCTGTTCTGGGGTTTAAATGCCCTGCCTCACAGTTTTCACTTGTGCCCTCAGTTTGTGCTGTAATGCTTATTCTGAGGAAGTCCACTGAGTTGACTTTATCAGTGCCCTTGAGGAATTGAACACTTGCATCAGGACTCCTTGCTGTCTTCTCTTTTGGAGACAAACAAGATTCAGTTCAATCAGTCTTGAACAGCGAACTCTTCAGTCAGAGAGAGAGGAAAGGGATTGCTGACTTAGCGAGGTCACCCCTTTCTCCATTTTCATTCTAGAGGCCTTGTGTTACTGTAGGCCTTATAATGCTAATAACACACTTTCACAAAGAGCAGAAGTCCAAAACAGGTGAGCCCAAGAAGAAAGGCCAGCAGAACAGCAGCAACAGGAACAAGAACATTGATAGAAAGAGAAGACTGGTGGGAGGGAAGAGCAAAACTAGTTGACACAGCTGCACCAGCAGCAGTGGAAGAAGACGACAGAAAATGAATCAATGAGTAAAAGAGAACCCAGAAAAAGAAGAAAGAGGGGCGCAGCCAAATGGCAAACAGAACGAGAAGGGGTCCATCCCTGAAACAGTGGTCACTCCCCCTGAAGAAAGGGGTGGCATGAGAAGTTGTTAGAAGGAGAGCTTCAAGCACAGCAGCATAGCCCCCAGCGCAGTCCTGGTGAAGCTGTCCTCCACACCCAGATGCCCTGATCCAAGCCCACAGGGGAGGAAAGCTGCTGGAGATGTCTCTCTCATCAGCCAGAGAGAAAGTTCAGATCAAATGCTTTTCTCTTTACCTCGGCAACACTCCCAGTCAATGTTTCCGAAGACGAGGACTTGGTGCTTCCTCTCTCGTCCTCGCTGCCCACTTCCCCTTCCTCAGCAGGAGATGTGTTCAGAAAGAGGCCCCCTATTACCCCCTGCTGGACAGTGCCAGGAACACAGCGAGTGAAGCCAGCTGTTGGCAAGTGCTATTCCTACTTTCTATCTCAGAAACACAATTCCACATATCTGGTAACACGATGTTTAGCACTTGTTGAACGATGTTCCGTGCAACACATACACATGAACTACACAATAATATTAATAAAGTGGTCAGGGCTCTAAATGTCTCTTTAAGATCTTGACAATAAGATAAACAACAATCAGAATTAACTTGGAAAACACCTGGTCTGGAGAAGAAAGTCAATTTGATTAGATTTCAACAGTGTCTTTGAACCTGCGATGCAATGTGTGACTGTGTATTACCTGGGGTTGGGAAGTCTTGCTCTCTTCTGGCCAGTTGGCTCTTTCCTTAGACTCACTCCATGCTTCCAGTGGAGCTTCTGCTAGAGCTGTTAACGAGTCCTGCAAACTCATTAAAATGTCTTCCTGGTATTCCGGACTAATTAATGGTTCTTCCTCGGCTTTATGCACCTAAAACAGAAAAATGACTTGAGTCTTTGTATTTAGTTTATCCTGTGAGCAACTGCTCTGGTGTTCAATCAAGTGGTGTCTAGTGACCTATTTGATCAATGACTAGAGTAGGAGCTTCAGGCTTCTTTTTTTACTCCTCTTTTAAAAGCTGATGAACTGGTTCTATTTAAGAGCTTTAGCCAGGCGGGGTGTGTAAACACTGGGGGCTCACCGGAGAGCCTGCAGAGAGCTGTCCTGGGCCCTCCTGTTGAATGTCCTGTCGCTGTCCCATCAGTTGTGCAATCGCCACCTGAAAAGAGATCATCTACCACAGTCATCATCATCCCACGGGCACCCTCAGCTTCATGTGTTGTCCCACCGTTTTACTGTGTGTAAACTAAGTTATTACTTTGCTGTGCTGTGCATCAAGTCTTTCCAAAAATCAACATGCTGTGTCTTCAGTCTGCTTTATTCCACTGCTTTTATCATTGTATTCCACATTCAAAAACAAGGACATTCACATTGACAGTATGAAAACCATCTCATAAAACATCCCCACATAAAACAGAAATGATTACATACACTTGTCTAATTTCTATATAACGTACTGTAGTTGATTTCTTACACATAATAAATCATGTTAGGAGGGATTGTTTTTTTCTTGTTTTAGATTGCTGTTTGTTGTTGATTGATTACAGAAATAATAACAAAATATAAAAAAACCTAAAATAGTTTATGCATAGGCAAATGCAAGGACATAATCATCAGTACAAATCTGCAGAAGGAAGTTCCTGATTATGAGCATTTCCTTTTTGAATATAATTGGTTTGACAAGCCAAGACAACACTAGATTCCAGCTTTTCTTCAGATAGATGGCAGTACTCCTCAACTGTTTTATGACTTTCATTAGTCAGAACACGGGATTTATTTTTTGTCATATTTCACTGTCATAAAACTTTTACCGCAAGATGAAACAGACACTAGTGAGAGAATCGTTAGAGGAGATGTTAATCTTTACGATCCCAACTAGAAGAAAATATTTGATGATAAAACATTGGCAAAGTGAAAAGACAGCAGTGTGCAGGGTTCTGTAAAAGGAAAAAAGGTTGTGGGTTCAAATACTTTATGCAACATAGCTGTTGTACCCTTAAGCATATTACTTGAGCTGAACTGTTCCTATAAAATATCCTGCTGTATAAATGGGTGCAAATGTAAGTTGTTTTATAAAAAAAGCAAAACAAGGGCCAGCTAAATAAATTAGTAAAATAAAAACATGCCCTTTACATCACATCAAACTTTGTTATTATTAATGAAAAGCTAACACTTTTATCCAAAGCACCTTATGTTTGTATCCATTTATAAAGGGTTGGCTTTATTCTGCTTGGACGATAAGTACTGGTTAAGCTGGGCAGTCCAATTCAGATTTTCCAAGAAGGAGATCAAAATTTACTGTATGTTCCATAAAATGTGATTCGTCTCAAGACAGAGGAATTAACATTAAGGCTATATTAACGTTCAAATTATAACATGAGAATCTGTATTTCCAAAACTGCCAAGAGGATGCACAGTCCATTCTCAACGAAAGTTCAGTGAAACTCTAAGATGACTAATCTACCACTTCTTTGAAGGAACTTCTTGTCATGCCTAAGGGAGAGAAGTCAAGGATATGAAGTGGGTGTATATCCAAGAGTAATCCTACTCAGAGAGGAACTGCAGGTTCAGACATTTGGTGTCTATGTTTGGCACAGCAGTCAGTGGTGAGAGGCTACCAAGTCTGAGATTATGATTGCACACCTCTAAATCAGAATGCCCTCCTAAAAGTGTGTCTTAATTTTGTTACATTCATCAGAAAATGCCAGCTCTCCAGTAATGTACTGTATGATCATTTGTGTTTTGAAAATGCAGCAGGCCCTCCAGGAGAGATGTCTGACAGACCTTAAGCACTGCACTCTGCTGGATGGTCACTTGCTCCAACTCCTCTATGGGCAGCAGCAGCTCTTCGGCCCTATCAAAAACCTCCAGGGCTGCCGATGCCCCTTCGGGCAGAGACACGCCAGGTCTACAGCCCCTGATCTCAGCTATGGTCCTCTTCATGGGCTGGATGTTGTCTAGGATCACCTACAATGAAATCAAGACAAACTCAGCGCCTCAACGTGGATGATGTGTCAGCAGCCGCGAGGGCCACAAGCTGCCTGGCAAAACAGGTGGTCTTTCTTAAGGGAATGGCCTACACTGACATGCTGGAAGGAACTGAAACCTTTCAGTTTTCAGCAGAGAAGACTACAAGCATACCTGATTCAACTGTTCACAATCTTCACCGGCTTTGACAAAAATCAACCTGGTGGACATCTTCAGAGTCAACAGTGAAACATAAACCAAGGAACATAAGTAGAAACAAGGGTACTCTATGTGGAAGTGCATTTAAAACCGAGCACAGCAAGCACTTACTATAGACCAAGCTACTCAACCATGGTGTTGAAGGCGATAAGCTGGCTTCAATCAAGAAAGCACTGAATAAGCACTGAATAAGATCCTTGGTTAGTAGTTACCTACTAACTACCAAACAAGCTAGAATGGAATGGCTTCCCCTTAGCTGTAACATTTTAATCCTCACCTGGCGGTTGCGCAGGTGCTCCTCGGGAGAGATTTCTGTGGTGTCATTGGTTGATAGAATGGTCCTTATCTTGGTGATGTTTTTCTCTATCAGCTTAACTTCCATCTCAATGGCTTCCAGCTCCTAAAATAAAGCCAATTGAAAACGCAAATCACATCAAACATCAAAGATCAAACTACCAATCTAAAATATTCCAAAAACTAAAACATCCGCGGTACTAAAGTGAAACGTGTCTCCATTAATTCTCCCCTGTACTGATAATTAAATCCATGCTTTAGAATCGAATCTTCCTGGAATTAAATTATCCTTATGCAATGGGCACTACCAGTGTTAAAAAAACAAACAGTTTTCTTTTTCAATACTTTTTGCCAAGACCCAGGAAGTTCTTCCAGAGGCGCTAAGGATAGAAAGAGAAAGCCAACAACAGAGCACTACTGTCTGTCCAGGTCTTTGCGATGAGCAGAGTCCTAACTGCCCAGAAGGGAGAGTGGTGTGGCCATGCTGGACGGGGGCTCACCGTGCAGGCGTGCTGGAGCTGGGGCAGACGCTCCTGGATGCCCTGTTGAAGGGAGGCGATGCGCTGGTCCGTCCGGCTCAGCTGTTCCTCCATGGCAGCAGTGTCGCACACTGTGGAGATCTCCTGCAGCAGGGGTCGGAAGTCCTGCAGGCTCTTCCTCCTCTGCTCAGAGTCAGCCAGCACCATCTGCAAGTGGCAGGGCAACACCTGCTGTAGCTCTCAGCATGCAGACAGAGAAATCCTGAAGCAGCCTGAATGCATGCCTCCTGAATGCCAACCACAGAGTGCTCCCAAACTCACTCATTAAACTGTATTTTCTCCCACACAAGCTCACCCTTGACAGTACTGTCGGCACCTGTTAAAAAAGCACTACTTCAAGAACAGAACTAATTCCATCAGCTGCAAAGAACGCTCTTAGTAGGTGTGACAGACTACTGCTAATAATCCATCTGGCAAGCAATGAAAACACAGCAGCAAACGGTATTAACGATTATAATCTGCAGACTCACCTGCAAAGCATTAACGTGCCTGCTGAGACACTTTGCAGAGCTGTAGGAGTAAGGTGCAGATAGCCAGGGTAGAGCCTCGCTGAGCCAGCTGTTGGTATTACTGATCATCTCATCAAATTCCTGCAGGGAGGAGGTGGTCTGCAGGGCCAAGGATGAACACAACACAAGAAAGATTGCAAATGAGTGGTGGCCATTCCGCCCATCTACTTCATTTAGAATAATAGCACCTAAGGCCACCTTTGTCCTGTAAATCCGCTGTGATGAAAACCTTGCTCCAAACTCTGCTCTGTAATGTTTGCATTACTGCATTCTGAAGTGGTGCTTGGATACATTTCTTAAAGCACTCATATGAAACCCACCAATATAAAAACCACAGACTCCTCAGCCTACTGTTCCAGAGTCTATATTCTATGTCCTAAGACTTCCTGAAGGTGCATATTAAAAGCTGCATGCTTCTCAACACCAGCAGAGAGCACTCCACCACAAAGATAGAACAACACAATGACACAATGTCAACCAGTCCTGTAAACACCTGCCTTTAAAACCCCAGACTTATTCTCCTCCCACATCTCCTGTCACCCTCTGACTTTGTTGCACAGGGAGAGTTACCAAGACCCCCTCACCTTGCGGAGCAGGGCAGTCCGCTGCTCTGCCTGCTTTGCCACATTCTGGTAGAGCTGCAGGGGCTCCATTAAGTTGTCCATCATCTGATGGGCCTGATCGGGATAGTCCACAGAGAGCTCCTGCACGTCCGCCTCCAGAGTGGCGACCCTAGAGTGCCACTGCTCCAGCTCATCCCACACGTGCTGCTCATCCACAGACACAGGGACAAGAACATACAGTACACAAAGACACAAGGGCACAATCAAACACACAGACACAGGGACAGGTACAAACACACAGACACAGGGACATTAACGTCGAGCCCACAGACATGGGGACATTAACGACGAGCCCACAGACACAGGGATATGATTAAACACACAGACAGAGGAACACAAACAGGCCCACAGACACAGGGACATGAATAAACACACAGACAGAGGAACACAAACAGGCCCACAGACACAGGGACAGGAATAAACACACAGACAGAGGAACACAAACAGGCCCACAGACACAGGGACATGAATAAACACACAGACAGAGGAACACGAACAGGCCCACAGACACAGGGGCACAAACAAACACACAGAGACATGAACAGGAACACAGACACAGGGACAGTTTTTCAGTTGGATGGTACCATATTAATAATGTACAAGACCAATGGGAGATCATAGATATTTAAATAAACACTTTTAATTTTGTCTTTAATATTATATGAACTATTGTTTTGTTTTTTGTAAAACACAGACAACTGTTTATTTCAGTGATACTCTAGTTACCTTTTGGATGCCCTTGGCCTCCATGACAGATTTGCTCCTCTGCTGCAGAACTGTCTGCACATTGGCCAGGCCGGCGGTGATGTCACAGATTTTAGCACCCATTGCATAGAATGGACTGCTCTTCTCCACAGCATCCTCTACCTACAATACAGCAGTGCGCGGTACACCTTTATCAGCTACTCCATATCGAGGACCTAAAATCCAATAAATCTGGCTAACGTGTGAATCGGAACTGAAAGTCAGGCTAAGGGATACTAATAAAAATGAACGCCACAGCTGAGAAAAGGATTATGGTTTCTATTTTGCAGCCTGAGGACACACTTGAAAGTTTTCATAAAAATTTAACAAGACACGAGGAACTTGTGCTATATTCTGAAATCAGTAACCTCACAGGAACAGCATGTGAAACCTGGCTTCTGACATTGCCATGGCAACTCAACTAACAATAGCTTTTGACAATCCACTGCCTGGCACGCTCTTACAAAAGCACCTAACAACCAAGAGTACCCCCCACCACTGCTGTGTCAGTGATAAAGGGTGGTAGAGGGAGGTCTGTACTTAGAAAAGTACTAAGCCATTAAAGGTAGAAGAAGGCACTCAGATAATCCTCTCTCGTATTCAGGAGATCTGCAGTTCTGAGTCTTCTCATATTATGCAACTGCACCACCTCAGGAGTTTGTTGTACATTTCTAGCCTTCTGATTTTAAAAGGTAGAAAGTATTGATTTTACCATAAAATGATCAAAATCATTCATTCAGTAATGATCGCTTTGTCTCTATGTTTCTCGATCAAGATTGAACATTGTAGTCTATGATAATGTTTTTTGATTTTCAACACCGTCCACTTTATTTCCCTATTAAGTGCATAAGGACCTCGACAAAAGGCACTGCGTGCAATAAGTATGAACAGAAGATCACATTGTACTTTATGGCATAATATAGGATTGTATGTGGCATGGTCAGCATGGAGGCGTGGCATTTAGTGTTGCAGCTTCACAGCTCTTGTTCCTGTGTAGGTGTCCTGAGATCGAGTGCAGTGACTTTTACCTGGGGTACTTGGCTTTTTGATGGTAGATGTATACTGCATTGTCATGTGCTGTGCTGCTCCGACATGCATCATATGTAAGCGGTGACCTTTACCTTCTCTTCCACTTCCTGCAGGCCGCGGCTGACCTCCTGGAGCTGAGCCTCTATGTCCATGGGGACAAGTGTGTACATATCAGAGTACTTCATCCTCAGCTTGTCCATGATGCCTTCCAGCACAGCCTTCTGGGAACCCAGCTCTATCTGGACCTCCTATAAAGTGACAACAGCAAAAGGACATTAGCCCTGAGCCGTAGACCCCTGACCCCCTTGACCGTTGTCTCCAGATTAGCCCCCTACACTGTCTGCTCTGCACAAGCCTTCTACAACAGTAAAGAACACCCAGCAGGAATACTCACAGAACAGCATTATTGCTGAAACTTCGGCAGGGCAAATCACAAATAAATCCTATCTTTCTGTCAATGCATGTTTGTCCTGTCTAGCCCGGTAACAAATTAAAACCTCAGGTTGATAAAATCACATAATTCGCTCTCTTTCCCTGTAGCTGCAAAGCTCCAAATTACTTTCGCCTCTCGGTTGAAAGCACCGGGTTAAAGAGCACTAATATACACGTATGAAGAAATCGAGGTTGTTAAACCTAATTCCAATAAAATCCCAGTGATAAAAAAACAAGTGTTAGAGATTCTGTCGCCTCTCTGGGTGAATCAGGAGAGAAATGAGCACTGGGAGGTAGCGGCTCAGCTAGAGATGGTAAATGCACGGGACCTCTATCGGCTTTTGCATGAACTGTCACAACGGGGGCCACAGCTGTAACCTGGGACACTGAGTATCCACTTACAAGGTATTATACAGAAGAGCAGAGCTCAGGTCCTTTCACTCTGAGTGCTGTGCTTCGGAGGGAAAGAATGTAGGTTGCATGAGACAAAAGGCCTATCAAAACTTTTGGATGCAACTGAGACGCTTGAGTACAATAACACTGCTCCTCACATCCCACTTGAGAAGCACAGAACAATATAGGCTGACAATTTACTGAGGGGAAGTTTGACTAAAAGCCATGGCTCTCCAGTTCAAATAATGCACACGTTGTTCAGCGTGCTTGCAGCTGACTCGTTTAATTTAACCACCATTTTTACAAAGAAATAAGTGCAATATAGAAACAGTACTCTACACCCCTCCAAAGGTCCTAAGATGATCTAAGTTTTATATGACAATTATTATACAAAAATACAAACATGTCATAGGCCAGCTTTATTCAAACTCTGGCAAATTATATTGCTTTTTTTTTGTTTTATTCAGAACAACTGCTCCATTGTGATCAAGAGAAAGCAGAGAAAGTTCAGTGCTCATTAAAATGGCATTATGTATGCATCGCTGTGCAAGAACTAAGGATGCATTTTAATTGGCATAAACAAATTGAAGTTATTCTTTTTGTTGCTCTTAAACAATGTATTTTATTAAATTAAATACAATTTCCTTGTATAAAATACTTCCCAATAAGAACTTAGTAAACTTTGAAAACTATGAGAAGGTCAAATGAGTTTGTATGAGGTATATGTGCTAAAAATGCTGTCCTAGCAGAAGAAAACCTTGATTTCAGCTTAGACGCAGGTGTCTGCTGCCTTCAACACAAGGAATCTGGTTTCCTGTCATTCCCCCTAGATTCCCATGTGAAACAAGAAAATGATCTACAGAACAGGCACCAGTTCTGGCCCTGATAGCAACAACGGTCCATTTTGAGCACCGCAATTTTTAATTGCTTTTTACACAGCTAAGCCTGATCACTGGGAAGCATCTGAACACACGTCCTGAATTTTTCCGCTAATAACGGGCATATTCTTCAGTGATCCCCAGATCTGAGCTATCATATACCGTATATATTGTATGAACAACTAAGGGCTGACCACAAAGCAGAAAACTATAATAAAAGAAAAGAGTACAATGTCTCAAGACCCACGTGGCTGAAGAAGGTTCCACAGCCAAAGTACAAAGTTTTTTTTCATTCTTTCTCCCTTCCAGCACGTGATTCATTTTTCCATTCAGCTTCTCGCACGGCTCCACTCTCTGACCTATGTTACATGACTTGCAATTGTTTCCCCACCCTTACCTGCAGCTCCTCTTTGCTCGGGGAATGCTCCAGCACAGCCAGCAGGGAGACCGCTGTGACCAGCCACTCCTTCACTCCCTGGATTTCCTCCTTCACCTGTTCGCGCTCCCGCATCTCTGCGGACCCCACACGCCCGGCAGACCCTGCCTTCCGTCTCAAGCTGCAGACAGGGGACACGAGCGTACAGACCGGTCGTGAGGCGGATCGGGACCTCAGGCTGGGGAGCCCGAACGGCTTGAGTTCGAGCTGCACATCCACGCCACCTCCTTCCGCTGAAAGCTCCCGTACGGAAAAGTCACACACACACGCTGGCGAAGGCGCCCAGACGAGGAGAGGGAGAGAAAAAAAAGTACATTCCAAAGGAGGAAAGGCCTGGGATTGTATTCCTGGGCTGGCGGTGCCCAGATCAGAGCTGGCCAGCACCGCCTGTGTGTGTCCCTCAGGAATGCGGACACTGAAGCCTAGGGGCTGGGTAGAAGTACCCACCCTACCCACGACTGCCAGTGAGCTCATCAGCAGGCGCTCTGGGGGGTGCTGGATTATTCATCTACCATGAGTGAACACAGTTTTCATTTCGCTCCGTCTCCTGAGCTCCCAGAGCCATGAAGACCCAGTCTGCAGGCCTGAGAACAGCAGGCAAGCACGGCGAGTACTGCCCAAAAGTACTGCACGTCCTTGCCAACGTAAAACTGTTACTCACAATATTTTACTGAAGAATATTTTTCATTCACATTCAGGTTAAAGCAGATTTGCACAATGCTGTAACGGTTGAAAAGAAAACATTTCTTTCTTCTCATGCTTTGTGCAGGTGCTTCAGAGGTGTGCTCACCTACACCTGCATAGTACTATCCGCCGAATCCCCTATGAGCCCACAGCACTCTGTGTCCGCGTGGCGGGACAGAGATTACAAGGCAGGTAAGCCGATTTCAACAAGTCACAGACTGAAATAAAATAACGGCTCATGAAACCCTCATGGTGGCTCTCAAAAGGAAAAGCAGGATAAAAAATGATGAAAAAGGATGGATAAATGGATATCTATTTTAAAATTACATTTTAATTTCCCTTAGTCTACAAAGGACCGTGATTGTTTTTCACTTCTTTGGTCACAAGAAGAATGATCAGGTATCATTAAGGTATGTCATCCTGCCGTGTCATGAAAGGATTCAGGGCAAGAGCTTGGGCAGGGTAACAGTCTGGGTAGGCTGTGCCAGACTCCCACCACCCTTTCTGCCAAAAAGTGCCTTCTGTCCTGAATTTTAAATGCATTTGGTTATAATTTCCACTTATCCTGTGGTTCCTGTTTCACTGCTGTTTCTGAACATGTGCGCTGGGTTAAATTTGTGCCTTTGAGAATTTTGAACACGTGTAGTCAATTTGGATTTGAAATCACACACTGTTGCTACAGTATTGCCACCAGACCCTGATTTCTGCATCTTGAAAGCGCACCCTCCTGACACCCGTTCAGTGAGTACGGAGGTCAGCCTCAGAGAACCACAGCAGAGAGCTGAGGCCACTGCAGAAAGCCACTCAAGTCTAATCTCCTCATGGCTTTCTGCTCCGTACAATTGTACAATCTGAACACTTGGGGTTGGGAAATCTGGACACCACACCACGCCCCTCTTACTTGGTGTAGCGGTCCTGCATGGCCAGCAGCTGCTGGAACAGCGGCGTGGACTGGGCCCCGTCTCCGCTGGGACTGACGCCGAGGAGAGTCCTGACCTTGAGCACCAATGCAGACAGAGCTGCCTGCTCGCGGACCAGGTGCCCCTTGTACTGCTCTTTGGATTCCAGCAGCTCCTGCAGCTCCTCTGCGGTGGCCTTTTCTGGGGAGAATTCTGGAAGCTCATCCTGGAGATTGTCCAGAATGACAGTGGCTCTCTCAACCTGGGGACACATTTACACCTTAGTCCATTTAAAGTCTAGAATGTGGGATTGTCTGTCCTTTTGCACGGCTTAGTTCTTAGCCGTCTTTTGTTCTGAATTCTCCCGGCCCGGGATTTGTATTAAAAAGGTTCTGCCATCTAAAAGCTGGGAGATAAGTCAAATTTCCATATTAATCTCAACTTTGTTTTTATTAATGTTTAGAAATATATAGCCTAGAAAGGTCGTAGATCAGGTTACAATATGTCTGAGGCATGTGGCTGTAAGTCTTGCACTGATTACTAGCACAAGACTACCAACACAAAGCGAAAATGGCTGATACTAAACACAACTGTCCATGCGTGTTCTGCACCAGGAAAGCAGTTTATTTAATTCAATGTAAAATACTTTATTCAACCCCAAGGGGGCGTGAATGCATGAATAAAGGATTTTATTAGGCAATAATGGAGAAAAAGAATTTGTGAGTCAGTGATGTCTTGTTTGCCACAAAAACATAACGATGTCTTCTTTTCTAAAAGAAAAGCGATCCATGGTTCGCTTCTGGGAGGCCTTGAAATATCAGCTGTGCCGAGGTCATATTTCTGATGTTTTCTAAAACACTGTCTTTCTGTCTGATAAGATGAACCATGGGTGGATGGAAAAAAAAAACAAAAGTGAATGCTGCTGTGTATTTGTAACTTCGGAATTCATTTTTATCTCTTGCCGTCATAGACATTTGAACCAAGAGAGCGTTCTTGCATATCGGTGTCTTCTAGAACAGTGTTACCAGCCGTGACACCGTTGACCAGAATTAGACAGCAACAGATGCCCTAGTGACCAGCTGACAGGTAGAAGATGAACAGCGATTCTATTTCACAAATCCCGTCTTGCACGCAGCAGGTGTACCTTCTCCTGGTGACGATGCTTTGTGTTGATCGGCTGTAATAGGTTTTTAAGGAATGCTTCAGGACTCACGCTTTCCGAGACGGCCCTCCAGTCCTCCGCGCGCTGCCCAGTGCGCTGCCCCAGCTCGCGGGCACAGCGCTGCATGCGGAGCCAGTCCTGCCACCGAGAGGACACCGCCAGCGCCACCTCCCTGCTGTCCCCCCCGGCGCCCTGCAGCTCCACAGCCGCCTCCTGCAGCTGCGCCAGCTTCTCCCCCGCGCCATCGATTCCCGGGACAAGCAGCTGGGGGCACAACATCGGGTTTAAAGTCTTTTACTGGCAGCCTGCTTCTTAATAATGGTTGTAAAAAACACAACATTATGCGTCTGAATCATTAAATACACGCACATTGTGGTGTGTGGTGATCGTTATGATGTGTCTATGGAGGGCCATGTATGCTTTTTGTTTCAATAAACTATGGGCTGAGCGGCAGACTAAAGGACTGGGATCAAGGGTATTGTATAGGAGGATGGTAACTATTCTTCTTGCTAGGCTCAGTGCTGTGCCTAACCTACTTTCTCTGCCGGCTAGCCTGTGACACATGGTTTTCGCAGATGTCCACTTCAAAATCCAGCACCTCTGATTCCACCTCATGCTCTTCTCATGGCTTGATGTTTAATATGAACAGTGTCTTATATATACACATTCATATACCACCATTGGCTATAATCATATCGAGATTGAACTAAATTGCTTCTAATGAGTTCTGTCAGCTACAGCCTTTCAAAACTGGAACCTAACTGATCTTAAGGCGCAGAAAAAATCTTCCAACAAACCTTAAGGTTTTCTTGTTGATCTAAATACTCCTTGTAAGATGCTACTTTCTTGGAAAAGCACGCTGCAAGTTTCCTCCCAGAGCTGTCCAGGCAATTAGAGACCTCCTCATAGCAGTGTTTGTAGATTTCATACTTCTCCACACATCTGGAGAAAAGAAAGAACATCAGGGAAGACTGATACTGTCAGTTTCTCTGTTAACTTCTGTTCATTTCTTCCTGCAAAGGCAGTCTGACACAGGACAGAGAGAGCACAGACAGAAGAGAAAATACTCAGGGAAAGAAGGAAAGAGAAAGTAGCTGAATGCAGCTTAATAAGTGCATTTAAAACATTTAAAGTGCGTTTAAAATAAGTGTATTAATGTCCAAAATTCTTTCAATTATTAATTCAAAGTTTTCAGGGAATTGAAATCCTGTAATCATGAAAAACAAAACACTCAGACAGAAAAACATGCACACAGGTAGATGTGCAAAAAATAAATCATACCAGCTGTACATGAATATTAAACTCTCTCACTTTAAATAGGAAAGAGCAAGGAGAGGGACAAAATCATTTTCTATCTCCCAGAAGTAGCACAATGTAATCCTGTACACTATATTCCCCTAAGAAATTCAAGGTGAGATTTCCTCAAATGAAACTCAGTACCCTTAGTTTGTATAATACTGTACAAGGAGCATAACTATTTTAACATTGGGTCTTGTCACACCAAAGCCATTTTAACTTCATGTCTCATCAAGACTTCATCTACTGTCTGCACTTCTAGAGACACACTGAAATAGCAGTGTGCCCGTGAAGCACGTCTGACCTTAAACATAGAGCTGGAGCAGAGGAAAAACAGTTCAGGAGAGGAAACTATTCAGCACCTGTGCAGAGCCTCCAGTCTGAGCTGGGCTTTGCTCTTGACGGTGGAGACACGGACGAGCAGCTCACTCAGGAGCTGGGCATGGAGCTTCAGGCACTCAGGGAGGGACAGGCAATCCATCTTAGGGAACAGAAGCTGGATGTGGGCAATTCTGGACTCGAACTCTGCAGTGATGTTGGACAGGGCTTCCTGGATCTGCTGCAAACTGTATTCGCAGCCCTCGACGTGACCTGGCACATGTTGTAGCTTGGCCTCTTCTTCTGACAGAAAGTTTGCAGTGCCTTGGATCGCTTCAAAGTACACCCTCACCACCTCCCGTGCCTGAGACAATCCCTCCTGCAACCATGAAACATACTGATTTTAAGACTCAGCGCCATGTATTTTGACAACTGTTGTATGAATCCTTTGATTCAGAGAATTGAGGACACAGGCTACTGAAGATAATTTTTTTTAAGAACAGATTTTCTGCTAGACAAAGCAAAAAGGTGAAAAGAAAGGGGAGAAGGCTCTACCCTGTATTGCAAGTAACACCCAATTCTCTTGCACTGTCATGCTCAGACAATGGATAGCATATTGCAGTGCATTACTGTTAAATACTGTGTTGCATTCAAAATGGATACTATGGTAGTATACTCTTTTATATTTATAATTTAACGTTTGTTGATTACTCATCTGTGTGATCTTTACCATACAAAACTGACAAACCTACCATTCTCAAAGCACAGTCATTCTGTATCTGCTTGGCTAGGTTTTGTAGGTCATCCAACTCCTTCACCATGGCAACAGGTTTCTTCCCAGGTTCAGCACAGTCTCTGCATTTTACAGCCCAAAGTATCCTCATTCTAGTCTCCACATCCCTTTGAAGAACAAGGCATCTCTGAATCTCATTCACTATTGCTTGATCATCTAAGCCCAAGCAAGTTGCTCGGTGCAGTTCAACGTTTGCGTCTTTTAAGAAGTCAAAGGTACGCTCATATTCTGCCTGGAAATCAAGTCCCTCTATAATCTTCCTTTCAAGGTTCTCTGACTGCTTCATTACAACCTGGGCCCATGCGTTAAAGTCCACTGTCGCTTGTAGGAGTTTCTGCTGCTCAGATCTCAACTGAGATGGGTCTAAGTCTGATGAGACCTTGCTTAAAACATCAGCAGCCTCAGAACATAACCTCTTCAGTCCAGGAAATTGTTCGAGGAGATCCTGGCATCTTTTATGTCTGTCAGCTTTATTAATGTCTTCTTTGTTTGTTTCAAGAATGTGTTTTTCTATGGTTCCACTAAGGTTCTTAATATGCTGCCAATAACTTAAATACTTTTCATAGCACTGAGCCTTCTCTTCCAACATTGTTATTTTATTCTCCAACTCAGTAATTAAATTGAACAGTTCTCTCTGTTTTTGCTTCTCACAGTGACAGAGTTGTTCAACTTGGAACTTGAGGTCTACAATCTTATATTTAAATGTCCCCGTTGTACAAATGGTTTCCTTACTTAAGGGAAAACTACATTTATCCAAGTCCAGCAATGCCTCTTTTACATCCTGCTCTATTGAGGTCATCTTCTCCAGGGAGATTTTATGTTCATTTAGCAATTCAATCAGTTCTTGACATTTTGTTTTTTCATAGCCAGTAATTCCCTTGATATCCTCTTGAAGGGACATTAGTCTGTCATTCAGGTAACAGTTCTCTAAAACACTAAGTTCTGAAGAAATGTCTCTGCTCTTCATACAAAGAGCCTCAACAAGTGCAGCATGTTTGTCAGATTCCAGTAACACATCTTCTCGCCTTCGAAGCTGTAGTTCAAGCTCTGAAGTGCAGCTTTTACTGTCAGCTTCCTTGATGCACTCTTTTTCGCTGTGTGCAATAATCCAGGCATTAATGTCAGCAATTTGCTCAAACATCCTCGCTCTCATCTGCAAGCCAGACTCCAAATTTTGCAGAGCTTGGAGCGACTTTTCGGCAGTAGACTCATACAGCTGCTCCAAAGTTTTCAGCAAGGACAGAACTTTTGGCACATCCTTCTCATCAAGCTGCGGGATCATCCTTCTCACCTCCGAAGTGAAGGACTGCAGTTTGAACTGCTTGGCCGCAATCTCAGACTGCACCTTCTTCATGTCATCAATCCTGGCTTTGACATCTTCTGGGTTGAGAGCAATTTTGTTGCTCATCATGAAGCCGCCCTCTGTTCTCTTTGCCCACGTGAATGCATCCTGCACTATTTTCATGATTTTGCCAAACATAGTGGCGGTGCTGATGGTTTGTGCAGAAATCTGATCCTGCACAAGGCCCAGTTTAGCTTGCAGGATCTGGATGGCCTGGGTTATCTCCTCCATCTCCCTCTGTCCCAGCATGCTCTGGGTCAAAGCTTCAGCATGCTGCTGCAGAAGACTGAACTTCTGCTGAGCAGCTATTACATCTGCACTCAGCATCATCAGCCGTTTTGCTTTCTCTCCTTCCCTCTGTGATGGGGATGATCTGAGAAAGTTGAGAGAACGGTGCAGGTTTCCCAGCACAGTCTGGAGTCCCTGTGTCTCCAGCAGGAGGCGTTTGCTTTCCTCAGCCTCCAGAGAAACCCGATAAAGGATCTTCTGTGCAGCACAGTCCACCCGATCGCACTCCACACGCATGTCTCCCAGCTGCATCTGCATCCTGTTCTTGTCAATCTCATTCAGGAGGGGCGATATCTTTGCCTGCACCTCCAGGAGCTCTTTCATCACGGCTTTCTCCTGCTCAATGTCCAATAGAAGGGCCTTGAGCCTCTCTGTACGATGAGAGCTGCTTTCCTTGGAGCAACTGCCACAAAGTAAAAAAATGAGATTTTAAAAAGGAGCAAAATGAAAAAGATAACAAAAAAGGAATATACATCTCAGATTTCTTCAAACTATTGCTTGAAGTGCATGTGAAGAAAAGCATACTGAGAGGCCTCGAACATGCTCCCCCGCTTAACCATCTGAACACAATCTGTATGCATGTGTAAGCTGCTTATTCCCGGTAAAGACGGTGGCAACTCAGAGCATTTTGAATCACAGCCATGAGATGGATGCAAACAACCTGAGATGGATGCCAGTCCTTGGTACGACAAACAAGGCCAACAGGCACTTTTTAGAGACATCTGTTAACCTGGCAAGCCTTCCTTGGAAGATGGGAGGACACCGGAGTACCCAGAGAAAGTGGACCTCAGTCCAGAAGCACTAACCAAATGAAAAGTTCATTTAGAACTTAATGGTTTAAAAGCAATGGCTCTGCCTTTGCAACAGTTTGACCTTGATCTAAACAGATGGTTTAATCAAACTAACAAATCAGAATGCAGAACCCAAGAAGGTTGCGTGTAGCCTGCAGAGAAATGTGCAGAGCCTGGATGAAAGAAAATTAAACAAATACCTTTGAAGTGCCTGCATTTCTGCACGTAGTTTATCCAGCTCTGCTCTGCTGGTCTCTGCTGTCCTGTGGTACTGTGTGACGAGCTGGAGCTGGGAGACTCTGTCCTGTGTGATGGCAGAGATGTCTTGCAGAATCGCCCCCCACTGGGTGCGTATCAGGTGCGCCACTCCAGAGTGCGCTGTGTCAGGGTTACTGGTCAGGGCCTTATCTAGCCGAGTCAGGGCAACTGTCTGCTGCCGCCCCAGCTGCTGGAGCAGCTCCTACAGCACAGCCAAATGGGCAGCAGTCAGCCAACAAGTAGGATTTTTGGTGTCATGCAGGGCCTTTTCATAGTGAAGGCAATACACACAACAACAAGAGAGCTGGAGCATAAGAGTCAGATTTCAAGGACAAATGACTAAAGAGTCCTGGTTAAAATCATAATTATACCACGCAGAGTAAAAAAACATAAAAGATTTAATTCAAAGTACTGTGAAATTCCACTGAAATAAGCCTCATTCACAAAAGGTTCTTATGTAATAAGGAACATTTAAGTCAAAGTTCAAGCATGTTTAGACACGTAATACCAGAATCCCAATCCACGTTAAGAAAGATCTAACACAACAGGCACACAGCTGCACACACTTCTTAATGCGAAGATGATGGAATCACTAGCATGCATTGAATATGCTAATGATACATAAAGAGCACACTAACCAGGTGGATGAATATGCAAATTGTATTCACAGACGCTTCTTATCCACAATACACATCTAAACTGGCCTTGCTGACAGAAAGCAAGTGTTTTGAGCTGAATTTCTTCCAGTACAAAGTGTTTCTCTCATCATGGCGACTCTCCGTACCAACAGGGAGAGGCACTATTTTCAAAGACGAGAGGACGAAGGAAGACCCCGGCACTGATCGACAGTGATATCCAGCGATATCCAGTCATTCCGCGGAAGAAATTCTCACCAGATACAGATGAGCATAAAATCAAATGTAGGCTTTTAGCCTTGGGGTTCCATAATGGCTGTAATTTACAAATCTTTCATTTCATTACAGGCTTCGCTGCCTACTTCGATCATGTGAAGACTCGCCAGATTCCCTCGTTTCACTGGACTGCAAACTGGAATTTTTTCTGAGGCAACTTGGTTTCTTGTCAGCCAAAGTCCATTCAGGCTGCAACTAATATTTGCGCTGATTCTCTTAATTTTTCGGTACATATTTCATGAATAACATATTGCAGAGCATGTATTTCATTTGCATTTTGAGCCTTTTTAATCCCCAGAAAACAGTTGCTTCCCACCCCAGCGGGAGAGAACAGAAGAGTCAGCAGGGAATTGGAACAAGAGATGTCCCACCCCACACTCCGCAGAGCTGTAATGAAATGCAGCCTATCACCAGTACATACGCACATGTGCAGACAGGACAGTGTCCCTCACCTGAGTCTCCTCCATGCATTGGGTCATGGCTGCAATATGGAGCTTGGCGGGCTGGTTCCTACAGTACAGCACCCTGTGGACAGCGTCCGTCAGCTGGGACTCCAAATCTTTGTATAAAGTATTAAGTCTTTCTAGAGTTTCCTTCAGCCTCCCAGCCTGCAATTACACACAGCAAGAGATAATAAGCAAGGGCAGCATTCTCAAAGAGAGAGATGACGTGCTTTCAGAGAAGAGAAACCTTGAGACAAATTTTATATCAGCAAGATTAGGACATGCTAACCAAGCTTCTGCTCATGAGTCTCCCAAGTTGAAAGCATAGGAAATAGCATTGCTTCATAACTGTTTCCTGAGCAATTTCCTATTGCATTCACCAGAGGAATACTCAACCATGCTGTACCATGTTAAAATACCAGCACTTACCATTGACAACTAACATATTAAGACACTGTTGTAGTATTCTTTACCATGTGTTGCATGTAGACACAAACTAATCAATTTACACTGAAGTCTAAGCCAACAGTAACCGAATTATGCTGATAAACACAGACATAATTGGAGGAAATTCAATTAAAAAACTAAACCAGGTTACAGTTTACCAGCTGTGACAGTGTTGCATATTTTAAATAAATGTCTTTAAATCACGTTGTATGCATGTTTTTAAATTCTATGCAAATACGGTATAAAAAAATCACATTAAAAAAGTCCAGAAGAGCATATCAGTCGAACAATACTGTTACTGTCATCCTGATTTGACACTAAAATAAAAAGGTCAGTGCATTCCCCCTTTCTCTCAGTGTGCAGAAATGCATCATCTACTGTATTTCTTACTCCAGTGGAGTGGCTGTCAGAGCCTGGCAGTGTCAGCATCTGAGCGTCTGTGAAGATTTCCTGCGCTGCACCTCCCTGGCTCTGTGGAAGTTTTCCAGGCTCCTCGTCAGCCTCGTGCTCAGACACTAGCTCCAGGCCTTCGGATTCTGCACACCATTTCAGCACGTTCCCGAAGCAGCATTCTTCCTGTTCCTGAGAAAACATCGAGATAGGCAAGTTTCACTTTCAGCAGCCCAGCTCTAAAAAGTTGAACTTCTTTTTTTTACAGAAATTTTGAGCAGAGGAACTCCATGCGTATCGCTCACATAACTTCTGCAAGTACAACAAAAAATGCACCAAGGGATAATGTGTTGGTTTACGGCCAGAGGTGTGTCTTGTTGCTCCAGTCTTGTTTTGGAAAAACCAGAAAATGCCTCAAGCACTTTCAAACCAGTGATTGACTCGATACAGAATCGCTGGGTGGATTTAAGTTAGAGAACAGTCAGAGTAATAATCTGACTGCAAAATGGTGTACCAAGTAATGCACTACAAGGTGGCAGTGTGTAGAAAAAAAAAGAAACCGCAGTAGCTAACACAGAGTTTAGCCTGTGTTCCCAACCAGTGATAAACTAGAAAACTACTAACGGTCCTGTATGTGCATTTTAGTAACTGGTCCTTCAGCATTAGGTCAACCTACCAGTGTGGGAGGGCTTTCAGGATACAAATCTGTTCTGCATCAGGAGGACTCAAGCTTTTAAATGGATCAAATCACACAATGGTTGCTACCATCAAAAAGCAGGTAAAAAAATCACATAATCTGCACTCAGTGTTTTGGTTCGTGGTTTGCACGTGAGGTACCTTCAGTATAACGTCCTGTTTTCTCAGCATGGTCATTTCCATCTGAATGCAGTTTATTAAGTCAGTCTATTATGGAGGCCTGGAGTTTTTTTAGGATTTATCCAGCTGCCTATGTTCATTTCAACAATAATTAGCAGTGACTGAATCTTAGTCAGATCTACATTTGGTGAAAAGCATTTACTGGGCTCTAAATTGATTGTTTTTTAATATTAACTATAATGATTACACATTGCACTTGTGAACATTCTATGTTATATAAACCTCTAGTCTACTAAAAATAATGTTTGTCTGGAAATCTCATTCAACTGAAAGCAATGTTATACCTACAATCAGAAGAAGTCTACAGTGCTACAGAACTGAATTGGGCTCTGGGATCAGAAAACAGAGTCAGGTGTAATATTTCGATATGTTTAGTCAAAAGCAGCTTCTCAAAGCAGAGTTCTAGTCTTTTTAATAGATAATCAGAATCGTCTTATAGCATGTTTATAGGAATGTGATAAAAAATGCCATATTGCTGTATGTCAGACCATCTAGGAGAGTCTATCTCCACTGGGCTATAAACAACACATACTAGTGCCAGATTCCATTAGCAGCTTGGCAGGAGCAAGTCCAGACTGCTACGGGAGTGGCTTTTTGTAAAATAAAAGTTATTGCTTTTGATTCCCTAAATCGTGCAGTGTTACATGGCACTCGCTGACTGACTACCCACAGTCTCTAGCTAACTGTGTCGAAGGTCTTGCTTTAAACCAACAGTGCTCCTGGAAAACAGAAAAACAGGAAGAACAAAAAGCAAGACACATACAAATTATTTACACGACATGCTGTCTTTGCCACCTTCAGCTATGATTTCTTATCTGTCCTGCTTCTTGCCTGCTCCCCCACTCCTCTCCTGTGATAGCAGAACAACTGTCTGGTAGTACTCTGATTCTCATTGTAAGGGTCCTCTCTGCCTTTCCTCTGCAGTCCTAATCTGAGAATCCTGTCAGTCGAGTGTCCTTCAGACTCCCGGTGTCTGCTGAGTCTGCTCCTCGCATCTCTCCTCAGTTCACTCCTCCTGATGTGTTTTATTCCACTGATAATTAGAATTCTTTAGACGATTGGACCATTTTTTGCTTTTGTATAAACTGGATATAATTAAGGCAGTTACACCCTCTAGAAAAGTTTTCAATGTAGTCTTTGAAAGATGCACTAGATAAATGTACTGATCAAGCACAGTAACTAAAGTTTGAAAATGTTACTCAGCAGAGCATGGAGAGATCCCCCAGTAGTGATAAAAAAAGATATTCAAGTCGCAGTGTTTAAACTTTGAACCTTAAACTGTAATTGCCCTTTGCTCATCCTAAAGTTCATGCTTCCACGGGTGATATTTGTTTGGGAAAGTAGCCAATCTACGATATTGTGAGGCTGAAATTGAGGCATAACTGGCAGTGTGATAATTTGTGATATTTTGTCCAGCAAAACACACAGCAAAACAAACACTTGGGTCTTTGTTTAAGACATCAATCTCCAGTACAACAGAAGAGTCATGCCATAGTTAATGATATTCTCATGTATAAGATAGAATCTGGCACATATCCAGTAACATTAAATGCAAATAAACAGGTACACCTTTTTTCAACCATTTGCCATGAAAATGCAATTCATGATCTTTGAATACATCTTTCTGACACATGGCAGTTCAGACATCCTTAAAATGTAAAAAGAAAATATTCATCTGAAAATGCATTGTTCTGTTGCAACTCTTTCCTATCTGCCAATAACACTACCATACAAACTGAGACTTTATTACTGCATCTGTCTTTACCTGAATTCACACCTGGAATTCACATTACGGGACTTCATAGAAAAGCCTTGGAGAAAAGTACCATCTAGCAAATATTCATCAAAGCTTCCAGAGGTTTTCTTGTGCATGGGGGAAGAGTGGTGTTCTGACTGACCCAGATATTGAACTGGTTACAAACACCGGTTTCTCCTGATTACAGATCCAGTTCCCCCAAACAGAAAAAAAGAAAGGGCAAAACAGACGATAAGACTGACCCACACACAATCCTTCAGACAAGCATATCTCAAGGACAGCACAAGCCATATTCATATTTTCATCATCGCAGTTTTTTAGCTCGCATACGCACCCCATCATCTGAGACGTAATGCTTTACCAAAAGCCAAAATGACCCTGGAGCAATACTCCTCCTACAGCTGCAGGACTATCACAGTAGTGTAAACTGGGACAGGTCCCGATTCTTTGAAAAAGTGTAAAAACCTGTCTGGCAGCAGATGACTGAGCATGCCTACCTAACAGGTAATTGCCTGCACTGACCGCAAAAAAGATCACATCAGGCTGGACAGAGTGCTGGGGAGACCTCCTGTCGTACCTGCTGTGTGTCTGTGATGTCTGCCCTTTCTCCATCTCCCCTCCTCTCCTCAGTCTTGACCCACACGGTGCCAGAGCTCACGCCCCCCAGCTCCTCCTGCCTCTCCAAACCAACAGGGCTCTGAAATGGCGAAGGGTCAGCTGTTAATACAGTTTTTCCCATGAGATCAGTCCCTGTTCTACAGAGGTGTGCTTCCAAATCCAATCTCCCCGAAATCTCTTAGTATGTAATGATGGAAATCTCTTAGTATGTAATGATAGAAATCTCTTAGTATATAATGATGATCAATCAAAACTAATTAATAATAAATAATAAATAATTTGGAGACAACCTTGTCGAGGTTATTTCAACATTTCCAGGATGGTTTTATCTCTTTTGTTTGCCATATTCCATTCTAGTTTCATTTGACTTCATTAAACACTAGAGGCCTGATCTTTTCTCTAACCTGTGAGCAAAATTGTCTACATTTATAACAGAATGGGCAGCTTGCCTACTGGGAACCAGCATGTATAAAGTAAATTACCCTGACTGTGCCATGAAGTGTTGCTGTTGTGCATTTTAAACTAGTCAGGCTTGTATGATAGAAGCTTTTCCTGTGCTCTGTTCTCGCAATCTACATCTATACCACCAACTCTGTATGTTTTGGGATTTCTTTCTCCAGTGGGCCAGGTGGACAGTTCACCTGAGGTCCTATGACATGTCACTGAATGCTCAGTGTTGGAATGCAGAGTAGTGTTTCTAAAGAGGTCTCACTGTCAGAAGGTTAGAAGGTTAGAAGATCACTGTTAGAGCAGAGTAAAAAATCAGACACTATTACCTGCTGTACATCAGCGGTCAACACTTCCAGGATCACCTCCTGCTCAGACTCAGGGGCCTCAGTGTGCTGGTGCTCTTGTTGCAGTCGCTCTCTGTCCTGTGTCTCAGGGCGGACAGCTTCCAGTGATACGGCAGTGTCAGTGAGCTGTGTCTCGGTGTCCAGTTTACCAGCTGTGACAGTGTTGCATATCTCAGAATGTTGTATCTTACTGTGTTGGCTTTCAGAATATTGCCTCTCAGTGCCAGGCACACTGGCAACCTTTGTCTTGATGCTCTCTGTTTGCACTTTTCCAGAGGTGTAAGTATGTTGTGCCTCGGCTAACTTTGTCTTCGAATTCACAGTTTCCTGTGTCTCTGTATATAGGGTCTCAGAATGTTGTGGGCCAGTATGCTGTGTCTCAGGATAGTCTGTCTCAATTCTCTGTATGCCACTCTGATCCGCAACAGTCCAGTGGTTATCAATGTGTTCAGTGGTTTGCTGCATCTCAGTAGTGCCATTATGCTCTGTATCGGTTTTATCGCTGGTGTCCTGTCCCTCAGTGGGCTCTGTCTCCACAGACTGGACTGTCCCTCTGCTCCTCCTGTGGTAAGTAAATGTGTGCTGGGTTTCTGAGAATTTCTTCATACGTCTCTCACTTTCAAGGATATCAGTAGGCAATAACTCTGTGCTACCCATAGGCTGTAAATCAGAGACATCAATTCTCCGTGTCTCAATGTGCTGAATTCTGGAGTGTTGAACAGCAGAGTGCTGTATCTCTGTGTTCATTAATTGTAATGCCTTGTTGTGCTTGGTATCAGAGTATTGAACATCATCGTGCTGTAGCTGCATTTCCTCAACTTGGTCTGTCCCAGAGGTGCCAGTGGGCAGTGTCTCTGTTTGTTGAAGTTCAGTATAAAGTATCTCAGTCTGCTGCAGACCTGGATGTTGTGTCTCAGTAGACAATGTCTCGCTCTTCTGTACATATGTAGGCTGTGTATTAGGAAGCAGTATCTTAGCCTTCTGTAGATCAGTACACAAAGTCTCAGTATCAAGTGTTTTGTTATGCAATGTATTAGTCGGTTGTATATCAGGATTTTGTGTCTCAGACTGCACCGTCTCAGTTTGCATAAAATCAGAACACAGTACTACTGTCATCTGTAATTCAGAGCATTGTGTCTCAGATGACAATATCTCTGTCTGCTGTAGATCAACATGCAGTGGCTTAATATGGAGTGTGTCAGTTTTCTTTAGCTGCTGTGGCTCAGAATGCATCATCTTAGCAGGATCTAAATTAGTACACAGAGTCTCAGTCTGCTGTAGTCCAGGGTGCTGCATCTCAGGATGCATTGTCTCAGTTTGCTGTATATATGGGAGGTGTGTCACAGCTTGTTGTTGCTTGTAAGGATGCTCTGTCTCATTTCCCTTTACATCAGTGCATAGTGTCTCAGCCTGTTGTAGATCGTGGGGCTGTGTTTGAGTATGCAGCATCCCAGTCTGCTGTAGATCACTAAGCAAGGTTTCAAACGGCTGTAAAGTAGTACACAGGAACTCAGGATGCTGCGTTTTGGCCTTCACTGACTCAGTCGGCTGTTTATTACGTTGCAGTGTCTCATAATGAACTATCTCACTCTGCCGCAGATCACAGTGCTGTGTCTCAGAATGTACTGTCTCAGTCTGCTGTAGATCAACAGGAAGTGTCTCACTCTGCTGTAGATCAGTAAACAGTGCCTTGGTCTTCTCTATACCAGGGTGCTGTGTCTCAGTCTTCTGTAGTTCAGGGTGCTGTGACTCAAGACACACGGTCTTAGTCTTCTGTATATCAGGGAGCTGTGTCTCAGGATTCTCTAAATCACTGAGCAGGGTCTCAATATTCTGTAGATGACGTTGCTGTTTCAATAGATGCTCTAAGTGTGGCGTCTCAGTCTGCTTTAGATCAGGGTTCTGTGTCTCATGCTGTGGTACATCAGGGTGGGCCGTCTCAGGATGCTGTATCTCAGCAAACACTGTCTCAGTCTGCTGTTTCTCAAGATGTAGTGTCTCAGTCTGCTGTTTCTCAAGATGAAGTGTCTTGGTCTGGAGTAAATTAGGGTCCAGTGTGTCCAGATGCTTTAGGTCAGCAAAAACTGTCTCAGAATACTGTGTCACAGGATGTAGTATCCCAGACTGCTGTACATCAGTATGCAGGGTCATAGGCTGCTGTAGATCAACAGACAGTGTCTCAGTCTCCTCTATATCAGGGTGCTGTGTCCCAGGACGAAGGGTCTTTGTCTTTTCTTCATCAGGGTACAGTGTCTCATGATGCACTGTCTCACTCTGCTGTAGATTAACAGACTGGGTCTCACTCTGCTGTAGATCAGCAGGCAGTTCCTCAGTCTTCTCGATATCAGGGCGCTGTGTCCCAGGACGCAGGGTCTCAGTATTTTGTATGTCTAGGTGTTGTGTGTCAAGATGCAGGATCCCAGGCTGGCTTAGGTCAGTATGCTGTGTCTTGCTCTGCTGTAGATCAGGGTGTCCTGTCTCAGGATGCTGTACCTCAGCAAACACTGTCTCAGTCTGCTGTTTCTCAAGATGTAGTGTCTTGGGCTGCTGTTGATCCAGGTGCTGTGTGTCAAGATGCATGGACTCAGGCTGGCTTAGGTCAGTGAGCTGTGTCTTACCTTGCTGAAGATCAGGGTGTCCTGAATTAGGATGTAGTGTCTCAGTCAGCTTTAGATCAAGGTTCTGTGTCTCATGCTGTGGTACATCAGGGTGTCCTGTCTCAGGATGCTGTACCTCAGCAAACAATGTCTCAGTCTTCTGTTTCTCAAGATGTAGTATCTCGGGCTGCTGTTGATCCAGGTGCTGTGTGTCAAGATGCATGGATTCAGGCTGGCTTAGGTCAGTGAGCTGTGTCTTACTCTGCTGAAGATCAGGGTGTCCTGAACTAGGATGTAGTGTCTCTGTTGGCTTTAGATCGAGGTTCTGAGTCTCATGCTTTGGTACATCAGAGTGCTCTGTCTCAGGATGTTCTATCTCAGCAAACAATGCCTCAGTCTGCTGCTTCTCAAGACACAGTGTCTTAGTCTGCTGTAGATCAGGGTGTAGTGTATCCAGATGCTGTAAGTCAACAAACACTGTCTCAGAATACTGTGTCACAGGATGTAGTATCCCAGTCTGCTTTACATCAGTTTGCAGGGTCTCAGGCTGCTGTAGATCAACAGACAGTGTCTGAGTCTCTTCTACATCAGGGTACAGTGTCTCATGGTGCACTGCCTCATGCTGTAGAGTAATAGACAGGTTCTCACTCTGCTGTAGATCAGCAGGCAGTTTCTCGGTCTTCTCAATATCAGTCTGCTGTTTCTCAAGATGTAGGGTCTCGAGCTGCTGTTTATCCAGGTGCTGAGTGTCAAGATGGATGGACTCAGGCTGGCTTAGGTCAGTGAGCTGTGTCTTACTCTGCTGTAGATCAGGGTGTCCTGAATCAGGATGTAGTGTCTCAGTCGGCTTTAGATCAAGGTTCTGTGTCTCATGCTGTGGTACATCAGGGTGCTCTGTCTCAGGATGCTGCATCTCAGCAAACACTGTCTCAGTCTGCTGTTTCTCAAGATGTAGTGTCTCAGTCTGCTGTTTCTCAAGATGAAGTGTCTCAGTCTGCTGTTTCTCAAGATGTAGTGTCTCAGTCTGCTGTTTCTCAAGATGTAGTGTCTCGGTCTGGAGTAAATTAGGGTGCAGTGTGTACAGATGCTTTAAGTCAGCAAAAACTGTCTCAGAATACTGTGTTACAGGATGTAGTATCCCAGCCTGCTGTACATCAGTATGCAGGGTCATAGGCTGCTGTAGATCAACAGACAGTGTCTCAGTCTCCTCTATATCAGGGTGCTGTGTCCCAGGACGCAGGGTCTCAGTCTTTTGCACATCTGGGTGCTGTGTGTCAAGATGCAGGATCTCAGGCTGGCTTAGGTCAGTATGCTGTGTCTTGCTCTGCTGTAGATCAGGGTGTTCTGTCTCAGGATGCTGTACCTCAGCAAACACTGTCTCAGTCTGCTGTTTCTCAGGATGTAGTGTCTTGGGCTGCTGTTGATCCAGGTGCTGTGTGTCAAGATGCATGGACTCAGGCTGGCTTAGGTCAGTGAGCTGTGTCTTACCTTGCTGAAGATCAGGGTGTCCTGAATTAGGATGTAGTGTCTCAGTCAGCTTTAGATCAAGGTTCTGTGTCTCATGCTGTGGTACATCAGGGTGTCCTGTCTCAGGATGCTGTACCTCAGTAAACAATGTCTCAGTCTTCTGTTTCTCAAGATGTAGTATCTCGGGCTGCTGTTGATCCAGGTGCTGTGTGTCAAGATGCATGGATTCAGGCTGGCTTAGGTCAGTGAGCTGTGTCTTACTCTGCTGAAGATCAGGGTGTCCTGAACTAGGATGTAGTGTCTCTGTTGGCTTTAGATCGAGGTTCTGAGTCTCATGCTTTGGTACATCAGAGTGCTCTGTCTCAGGATGTTCTATCTCAGCAAACAATGCCTCAGTCTGCTGCTTCTCAAGACACAGTGTCTTAGTCTGCTGTAGATCAGGGTGTAGTGTATCCAGATGCTGTAAGTCAACAAACACTGTCTCAGAATACTGTGTCACAGGATGTAGTATCCCAGTCTGCTTTACATCAGTTTGCAGGGTCTCAGGCTGCTGTAGATCAACAGACAGTGTCTGAGTCTCTTCTACATCAGGGTACAGTGTCTCATGGTGCACTGCCTCATGCTGTAGAGTAATAGACAGGTTCTCACTCTGCTGTAGATCAGCAGGCAGTTTCTCGGTCTTCTCAATATCAGTCTGCTGTTTCTCAAGATGTAGGGTCTCGAGCTGCTGTTTATCCAGGTGCTGAGTGTCAAGATGGATGGACTCAGGCTGGCTTAGGTCAGTGAGCTGTGTCTTACTCTGCTGTAGATCAGGGTGTCCTGAATCAGGATGTAGTGTCTCAGTCGGCTTTAGATCAAGGTTCTGTGTCTCATGCTGTGGTACATCAGGGTGCTCTGTCTCAGGATGCTGCATCTCAGCAAACACTGTCTCAGTCTGCTGTTTCTCAAGATGTAGTGTCTCAGTCTGCTGTTTCTCAAGATGAAGTGTCTCAGTCTGCTGTTTCTCAAGATGTAGTGTCTCAGTCTGCTGTTTCTCAAGATGTAGTGTCTCGGTCTGGAGTAAATTAGGGTGCAGTGTGTACAGATGCTTTAAGTCAGCAAAAACTGTCTCAGAATACTGTGTTACAGGATGTAGTATCCCAGCCTGCTGTACATCAGTATGCAGGGTCATAGGCTGCTGTAGATCAACAGACAGTGTCTCAGTCTCCTCTATATCAGGGTGCTGTGTCCCAGGACGCAGGGTCTCAGTCTTTTGCATATCTGGGTGCTGTGTGTCAAGATGCAGGATCTCAGGCTGGCTTAGGTCAGTATGCTGTGTCTTACTCTGCTGTAGATCAGGGTGTCCTGAATCAGGATGTAGTGTCTTAGTCAGCTTTAGATCAAGGTTCTGTGTCTCATGCTGTGGTACATCAGGGCGTCCTGTCTCAGGATGCTGCATCTCAGCAAACACTGTCTCAGTCTGCTGCTTCTCAAGATGTAGTGTCTCAGTCTGCTGTTTCTCAAGATGTAGTGTCTCAGTCTTCTGTTGATCAGGGTGCAGTGTGTCCAGATGCTGTAAGTCAACAAACACTGTCTCAGAATACTTTGTCACAGGATGTAGTACCCCAGCCTGCTGTACATCAGTTTGTTGTAGATCAACAGACAGTGTCTGAGTCTCCTGTACATCAGGGTACAGTGTCTCATGATGCACTGTCTCACGGTGTAGAATAACAGACAGGATCTCACTCTGCTGTAGATCAGCAGGCAGTTTCTCTGTCTTCTCAATATCAGGGTGATGTATCCCAGGATGCAAGGTCTCAGTCTTCTGTACATCAGGGTGCTCTGTCTTGGGATGCTGTATCACAGCAAACACTGTCTCAGTCTGCTGTTTCTCAAAATATAGGGTGTTGGGCTGCTGTTGATCCAGGTGCTGAGTGTCAAGATGGATGGACTCAGGCTGGCTTAGGTCAGTGCGCTGTGTCTTAGTCTGCTGTAGATCAGGGTGTCCTGAATCAGGATGTAGTGTCTTAGTCAGCTTTAGATCAAGGTTCTGTGTCTCATGCTGTGGTACATCAGGGTGTCCTGTCTCAGGATGCTGCATCTCAGCAAACACTGTCTCAGTCTGCTGTTTCTCAAGATGTAGTGTCTCAGTCTGCTGTAGATCAAGGTGCAGTGTGTCCAGATGCTGTAAGTCAGCAAACACTGTCTCAGAATACTGTGTCACAGGATGTAGTATCCCAGCCTGCTGCACATCAGTTTGCAGGGTCTCAGGCTGCTGTAGATCAATAGACAGTGTCTCAGTCTCCTCTATATCAGGGTGCTGTGTCCCAGGACGCAGGGTCTTTGTCTTTTCTTCAGCAGGGTACAGTGTCTCATGATGCACTGTCTCACTCTGCTGTAGATTAACAGTCTGGGTCTCACTCTGCTGTAGATCAGCAGGCAGTTTCTCGGTCTTCTCTATATCAGGGCGCTGTGTCCCAGGACGCAGGGTCTCAGTCTTTTGTACGTCTGGGTGCTGTGTGTCAAGATGCAGGATCTCAGGCTGGCTTAGGTCAGTATGCTGTGTCTTGCTCTGCTGTAGATCAGGGTGTCCTGTCTCAGGATGCTGTACCTCAGCAAACACTGTCTCAGTCTGCTGTTTCTCAAGATGTAGGGTCTCGAGCTGCTGTTGATCCAGGTGCTGAGTGTCAAGATGGATGGACTCAGGCTGGCTTAGGTCAGTGCGCTGTGTCTTACTCTGCTGAAGATCAGGGTGTCCTGAATCAAAATGTAGTGTCTTAGTCAGCTTTAGATCAAGGTTCTGTGTCTCATGCTGTGGTACATCAGGGTGTCCTGTCTCAGGATGCTGCATCTCAGCAAACACTGTCTCAGTCTGCTGTTTCTCAAGATGTAGTGTCTCGGTCTGGAGTAAATTAGGGTGCAGTGTGTCCAGATGCTGTAAGTCAACAAACACTGTCTCAGAATACTGTGTCACAGGATGTGGTACCCCAGCCTGCTGTACATCAGTTTGCAAGGTCTCTGGCTGCTGTGGATCAACAGACAGGGTCTCAATATTCTCTATATCAGGGTGCTGGGTCTCAGGCTGGTGTACATGAGAGTGCTGTGTCTCAAGGTGCTCCAAGTTGACAAACACTGTCTCAGTCTTCTGTGTCTCAGGATGCACTAGATCTACAGACAGGGTCTCGGTCTTCTTTATATGTCTCTTCTTATATGTCTCACTCTGCTGTAGATCAACAGACAGGGTCTCGGTCTTCTTTATATCAGGGTGCTGTGTCTTACTCTGCTGCATTTCAGGAAGCTGTCTCTCAGGATGTACAGTCTGCTGTACATCAGAATGCAGGGTCTCAGTCTCCTCTACATCAGGATGCTGTGTCTCAAGGTGCTCCAAGTTGACAAACACTGTCTCAGTCTTCTGTGCCACAAGATACAATGTGTCACTCTGCTGTCTATCAGGGTGCTGTGTCTCATGATGCAGGATCTCAGGCTGGTTTAGGTCAGTGTGCTGTGTCTCACTGTACAGGGCCTTAGTTAGCTGCATTCCAGGATGCTGCTTCTCAGAATGTAGTGTCGCAGTCTCTTGTACATCAGTATGCAGTATCTCAGTCTGCTGTACATTGGTGTGCTGTGTGACAAGATGCAGTGTATCGGTCTGCTGTAGAGCAGGATGCTGTATCTCAAGATGTAGTGTCTCAGTCTGCTGTAGATCAGGGTCCTGTGTTTCGTGATGCTGTAAGTCATCGAACACTGTCTCAAAAGATAATGTTTCTGGATGTAGTATTCCTGTCTGCTTTACACCAGTCTGCAGGGTCTGTATGCAGTATGCAGAATGCAAGTGCTGTAGATCAGACTGCTGCGTCCCAGGTTCCTGTATCTCCAAAAACAAACAAAAAAATAATTTAATATGAATGAAATACTCAGAAAAACTCCATCTGCACCAAAATCCTAATAAAAGGTTCAGTTTTCAGTTCTGTAAATTCACACTGAATAAGGAAACAATATGGTAATGTAATGGTCACATGCCCAGGCCAGGACCTATGGGACACACAGGCTCTGTGGCGGGCTGTGTTGTATGGGCTCTGATCTGAGCAGGATGGCTTCTTTAAGTAAATGACTTTTTGAGATTTTGATTATCTATAATTACACACACAGTTTGGTACCTACGGTATTTTTAGCACTGGTTTGCTAGAGTAACATAGCGAAAATAACTAGAGCAAGGGTACAGAGGTGATGTTCCCACCTGGGATTTCAACCCATGGACCTAGGTCAGGAGTCAGGGTCTTAGTCCCTATAACCTCCAGTGGCCATGCTTAGGCTTGCCTCACTGGCCATGTGATTCAGCTCACCTGCAGCTTCTGAGTGATGATGGCAGAGTGAGTCTTCTTCTCTGCCAGGGCCTGGGAGGCCTCTGACTCCAGCCTGATCTTCTGCTCCTGACCCAGTGTGTCCATCAAGAATTGCTGGTCTGACAGGGCCTCCCGCAAGGCTGCCTGGAGCCTCTCCGCCTCATCCTGCATTGTCTGTAACACAAAGCTCCTTTACAGGCCAGGCAAGCCCAGACACAGTGGAATTGTCCATTCTTCCTGTAACACTCATACATAGATTTGAGAAAAATCTTATCCTTGTGAACTAGTCTCTGCATAAGAACCTGAATGGACAGGACCAGGCCTTAAGATACATCTTGATACAGTATATCTGTTCTCTTTTTTATGTCTGTATTGAGTATATGTACTGTATACAGCACATACCAAGTTTGCATAGATACTCCATTAATGCAGCAGAAATTCAGTATTCACTTCTCCTGGGCCTCTGAAAATCTGGCACAGTGATCTAATGTGTCTACAGTAATATGAAGAAGCTTTGCCTGTGACTCAAGAACTGAGTTTTTATGTAGACCATTCTTGAAGTGAAAGTAAAACAGAAATAAACCTCAACACACTCTTAACATGATCATTACCACAACAGGAACAAACTGTGGGAGAAAAACAACAACACAAATAAAAATGGCACAGCGATATACAGTATAAATCCCTAACTGATCTGGTGATTTTTCTGAATTCAAATCAATCAAAAACATTGTAAAACAGCATTATTACGCTAATATTTATGCTCCGTTTACACAGATTACAAGATTTCTCCCCACATGTTTTCAAAGAATAAAGCGTTTTAGGCCTGTATCTGTCTCTGTGTTGTTTACATCCTGAGCTATGAGCTACCCAAGGACTCCATGGCAACTGACCCTTTTAGTTGTTTTTTTTTAGAAGCAGTTACTGAGGCATGCAAATTGTTAATGTCCTTTTCAGCCCTAAACCCACCTTATTAACTAAATTTATATCAAACTTGGCCCAGCAGACAGTTAAAAAAACAGTCATTCTGTGCTGTATCCCTGACCAGGCACCGCACTGTAATTCCCGCAGGACTGTACCTGGAGAGAGCGTGGGCTGCCTGATGGGAGCGTGGATTCTGTGGGCGCTCGGGGCTGAACGGACAGGTCAGGCCTGGCTGCCTGATTCCACCGCTGCAACTCCTGCAGACGAGCATGGAACCCCCTTCCTACAGCCTCTTTACACAGTTCCAGCCGGTGAGAAATGTCACTCTTCAACCTTTCAATAAAAACAAAAAAAAAACGGCAATGAGTTTTAGGCAATAGATCAAAACGTTGTCTACAATGCACTACGATTTCCCACAAGGCACTGAATGTAGTTCCTGGAGATGTCCTTTCAGTCTCAGCTGTAATATGATAAGCCGGCTGAATCGTCTGGAAGAAGAAGGCCGTGTTACCTGCTGTGTTCCTGGACTGCGGCAGTGACGGCGGCGGAGACATCTCCTGCAATCTCTCCCTGAGGGAGACGGAGCCTCCCTGGAGCCTGGAGATCCGCCACTCTGGCATCCAGCTCCCCAAGAGCTCTTTCGCAGCCCTGCGGAGAAGAGGTCGGGAGCTGCTGTCAAGTTGTGTCTAGCGTCAGTGACAGAGCTGTGTTTCTGGGGCAGGGGACTTCATTGCTAGCCCAATACACTACCATCACCTCACAGGCATTCGTCTCTTTAATTTGGGGTTTCTCATGAACACCCAGGAATTTGCAACCTTTCTTTGAAATGAAACCTCATTCTTCAGCTGGTCTGTTTATCAATAACTCTTCAAACTGGCAAGTTTTTAAAGGCATGTTTTAGCTCTTCATCAGACAGCCTATATTTTTACTATTTTAACTGCTGATTTTCACAAGGAATTCTTTTCAGGGGTGGGCACGTTTTTCATCAAGGAACAATCTCAAGCATTGCAGTCACAGCAGTGGCAGAGATCCATATGGGCATCCAGTCCAGCCTTGTGTCAGACTCTCTAGCTAGGGATGCACCTCTTGCTTACCAGAGAAAAAGGGTCCCTTGCTTTTCATCTGAGAGTTTAATAACTTCACAAAATCATTTACCTAACAGAATCAGTTTCTTCCACACCTTGATGTTTTAAACAGTTCAGTGACACCAGTTGGATTATTGGTCCTAGAGGAATGGGATTGGTCTTCCTTGTCACCCAGCTCCCGTCACCCAGCTCACAGCAAGCATTTCACTGAGGACTATGTCCCACATCATAATAAACACACACATATCCAGTTCCACTATTGAGAAGACTATTCACCTTCAGGGTCTCCCAGTGTTGCTTCAACTGAGCGAAGCCAGTGAGCTGCTCCAAAGAGCCATGGTCTTTACTGACCAACTGGAGCTCCTCCAGTAACTTAATGGCTTCATCTTTCAGGCTTCTCATGATCAGCTCCTCCTCTGCTTGCTGCACCTGAGTGTGCAGCTCCTGCATGGTCTGCAGGATCTCGGTCTCACTGTTTCTGTTCTGCTCCTGCAGAAGGATGATCTCCTGGGCAATGGCTGACTGGCCACCCAGGGTCATGCTTCTCTGCAAAGCACGACTCACATTCTCCAGCTCTTTGATCAAGTCAACATTATGGGCTACAGACTCCAACAGAACCTGCAGGAAAAATACAATTTTCTTTTTAGAAGTTAGGGGTTAGTTAAGAGCAGAAATTTGCTGCCTGTGTCCACTCTATTTCAAAGAAGCTGGTTGCATAGTTCTATAACACCTACAAGTATAAAACAATTCAGCATATTTATATGTGAAAATTACAGCAGTTCTGGGGGTAGCTGCACTAGCTTTTTAATGGGAAATCGAAGAATCTTACCATGTTACCAAGCGTGACAGTGGTGTTAGAGCACTTCACCCTATTCTTTATTATGGCTACAAATAATGGGAAATCCAGGACAAGTAGCTATAATATTATGTGATTATTGGGGTATGAAATCATTGATTTTAGCCAGTTAATAATTCAGAATGCCTTATACACTTGCATGCGTAAGAACTTTAATAAGCTGCTGTCTAAAAATGCACAAGGCAGTTAAATGTTTATGCAGCATTATGACAGAATTCTCTTGACGGTCACCTGCAGTGAGCTGACAGTGTCGTGCAATGAAGCCCTGTCCCTGGGAGCAGCTCTGGCAGTCCCCAGCCGGGCCCCCAGTGAGTGCTGCGCGGCCCTGGCCTGTTCCATTAACCTGCCACAGCGCCGTTCCTCCTGCAGGCTCCCTTCCAGACTCACACTCACGTCCTGCCATGAAAGGGGACCGACCGCACTTCAAATCAGGTGCCTTTCCCCCCCCAGCTGACAAAACCTTGACTTTAAATCACAAACATTCAAAACCTCCCACTTAGTCCTTGACTAACGCACACACAGATTTCAGAACCAACGGAATCCTTCCCGCAAACGGTACTAAGAAAAATATTTTGTTCAGAATTCCCAGCATGAATTTTCAGCCAAGGGAAACAAAGGTGCTAACCTCCAGGTCTTTCAGCAGGCCGGATGTGCATTTCACCAGGTCTGTCCATGACTCTTCAGCAAAGCTGGGGTCTCGTGTGAGCTGGGACAGCTCCTCCCTGTCAGTTTGTAGGCGGTCGCAGGCCCCTGACAGGGCTCTGGCTTTCTCCGCCAGTGACCTGCACCCCTCGAGCGCCCTGCACCTCTCCGCCGCGCCGGGCCAGGGGAACCGCAGGGCGATCTCCGCTGTCTGTCGCCGGAGCTCCTCGGCTGTGGACTGGACCTGCTGCTTTACTTCCAGACAGGAGTCCCACCGCTCAGCAACGCCCTGCAGGACTCTGTCAGAAAGGAGCGCAAGAGAAACAGCAGTACAGCTTAAACTGCACACAGCAAGGAGAGGAAAAACTTCCCGCCTATGAACGAAAGATCACTGGCCCTATTGCACACACCCGCTGAACAGCACCCTTCTGCAGTTTTCACGGGAGGATGACTCCACTGTGAAAGGCAAGGGAATTAACTGCCATGTAAACCCAGAAAGCTGTGGCCCCATATGCACATTTTATAACAACATCTGAACACACATTCAGAACACACATTTCTAGGGGAAATAACATTTTCTTCACCTAAAACCTAACACTCCAGATACCACGTTGATAAAAAGGCTGAGTCTGAGGGGCCGACAGGCCTGTACCTGAGGTACCTGCGGAGACCTGCGGTAGGTACCTGAGGTGCTGGGCCGCAGGCCCCACGACAGCGCCCCACTGCTCTTCGGCCTCTCTCACCGCCGCCAAGCTCTGGCCGCGCCTGGCCTCGTCCAGCCTCGCCCGTTCGGCTAGATTCTGTCCGCTCTGTTTCAAGAGCTGCACCTGGGCCTCCCCTTCAGATCCGGATCTCAGGATAGCCTGCAGAGAGTCACAGAGAGCTTTGCTTATTGAACAGAGATGCAAGCAACACAGAAAAGAGCTCTTAGACTGGACATCAAAGAGGGACCTGCAATCAGTGTTTGCTTATAGTGGGGTAAGAGAAGAGGCAAAATGACTACAGAGATGGAGGTGCTGCTCCAGGAAAACCTCTATATTTATTTTTCACGAGAAAGCAAATGCACACTCTACAAAACAGCGTCAAGGTGGAATGTAAGACTATATCTGCACGTGCCCCTCACCTCAGCTCTGTGCAGTCTCTCCTGTATCTCTCTCCTGCTGCCCTGAGTGTCTTTTCTCAGGGAGTCCAGGTCGTCCTGCAGGCGAGTAACCCAGCTCAGGATGCTGTCTCTCAGGGTGATGAAGGCCTGCACCTCTCTGGACAAGGTGAGCAGGGCCTCGCACTCTGCACAGAGCCTGGCCTGGAGACTGCAGTACCTCCCCACTAGTCGCTCGCTTTCCTGTACTGTCTCATCGGACTTCAGCCCCTGCTTCCGCGCCGACAGCACCAGTCCATGGAGGGCATCGAACCTCTCCCTGCGCCGCAGGAAAGAGGAGACCAATTCAGACTGCAAAGTGCTGCAGACTGCTTTATGACTCACATCACCAGTAGGAAAACAAGTCGGTAATTCATTTGTCATCATAATGGGCCATGCCTGTGATCTGAAAATGGTTTCTTATTTTTAAATATATTTATACATAAATACAAAATAATATTTATTTCAAATATATTTTCATGCAAATACAATGAGAAACTGTACACCTAAAACCACTCCAAAACTGAGGAAAAAGACTTTGACTACCTTACACTCGTTAAAAACATTGCATTTTGTTAGACTGATGTTACTACAATGCTAGGAACTCTACCATATAGAACACATTTACTGTACCATTATGAATGTATGCAAAGCCTATTTAACTTCTCATCTGTCTGCAGTGCTTGCTAAATCATACACACTATTCTCCTTAATCATATAAATCTGCAATTTTCAAAACCTGTACTGGAGATGTATCAATTACCTTTCTTTTTGAATTTCTTCATACAAGCTGTCAAGCTCTTCACCTTCTACTGTCTTCTGTTCTTTGCCTTGAAGCCACCTATCAAGATGCATGTATTCCTCCTGCAGACTATAGCAGAACACACACTGACCATCTGCAGGCCCAGCAATGTACATAAAGCACCAACATGAGCTAAAGAGACACATGAAATGCAGTGCAGCACTGTGCTGAGAGAAAACAGGTGAACATGCTGAGGGTTGGCTGAAGGGATATTGATAAATAACAGCTAACAAGCAGCACAGTTCCAGTTTCAAAAGCTGTATTAAGGGTTGGTACATGAGTGTGTTCTTGCAAGCATCCAAGCATGCAAAAAATGAAGAGTATGTAATGCCAAGTGTGTACAGACCACTTCTGCTTAACAATACAAACAAGAGAGGCAGGATTTCCAAGTACACTTCCAAACTACCTGCATCACCAATATAAGAAAATATAAAACAGGTACATAAAAGCTATAACAGATACAAACATGGGACTCCTTGAGTAAGCTTTACCAGGATTGCCAAACAGCAGCTCTCCATATAGACACTACCACATTAAAATCAACACTCAACAAAACAGGTGCATACAATCATTGCCCAGCTGGCTAGCACTGCTTCCATGCTAATGGTACAAATATCACGCTTCTCTATGAGGGTCTACACCTGAATCTGCATAACGCACAAAAGCAAGCTACCACATGTGGATGCGCTGGGGTTTGTGTGCTTGGGCATTTATTACAGTTGTTCTGTCCCTCATTTTAATGCGGCGTAGCTCTCCGTAGCGGCCCTGCCTCGGTACCTGTCGAGAGTCCGGAGGCCGGCGTCCAGTTGGCTGTGTTTATTCTGGCAGTGTGACCTGAAGGTATTCAGCTCCTCCTCCTGTTCCTGCAGCCAGGCCGAGAGCGAGCTGCTCTGGGCCTCGGGCAGCTGTGCTCCCACCGAAGAGAGACTCTCCTTCAGCCGGGCGATCCTCCTCTCTCCTTCCCTACAGGCCAGGAACTCCTGACGGAGACAAACATTCCAGGACCTGCTGTGAGCTTGTCCCTTTCCCCAGCTGCACTAGTCTCAGAGATCCCAGCCAGTCACACTTTTCCACTTGCAGTACGGCTTACACTGCATAATACTGTACATTGTCAATCTGATCTTAGTCTCTTACACTTTTATGTAATGTTATCATCCATTTTTATAATCTGCAATTTTATTTATACATAAAAAGTAATAACTTAGACTATATCCATTGCCCATGTATAGCAAAGATGAAACCATCCAATCCTCAAAGGATACAGTATCTTCATTGCTTATCTGAAATAATGCTCTTCACTGATTGAAGTTAACATCATCCTGCAGGTACTGAGGATTGAAAGAGACCTTTGCTAACTAATTTGGGCAGCCCTGCAGGATATGAGTCGAATACAGTATTTATGATCGAAACTATAGAATGTGCCACAGAGACCATGGGGTTTCAGATTCCCCATTCCCCAAGAATAATTTTCATGCTGGATGTTGGTTCCCCGGTAACGTTAATCCCTGCCAATCTCACCGTGAGTCTTTGCAGCGAGCTCTCCATGTCCTGCCTCCGCTCGGGGTTTTCAAAACACTCGTTCATCGAGAGCTGCAGCTCCTGTAGCCACTGTTCGTAGGCCTGGCACTCCTCTGGAATGAGCACATGAAGGGAGAGGGCAGGTCAGCTAACACACACGAGTAGCCACCGGAACTGAGACAAAACAAGGCTGGGAGAACATCCCACGAAAACGCTAAAATTTCCAATCCTCTGCAGGTCTTCTGCAAAAACATCAAGCCCACTGTAATCAAGTAAATGAAGTATGAACAATTAAGGAGGGATGGCAAAGTCTGATATCTATACAGCAGATACAGATACAGCAGATCATAATATCACACACAGCAATCTGCCCATACCCAAGCACATTTGTTACAAAGCAACTGCATAGCCAGTCTCCTGACTTCAGGGCTACCTGGAGAGAGCAGTGAACATTACTGCTGGTGTTTTGGGCGCTTACTTACCACTTATCAGCTGCAAGAAACTGTTCTCAACATGGTTTCTCTTCTGGCAGAACAACTCCTGGACTCTCTGGATTCTCTCCTTCAGTTGCATCCCATCAGCAGCCAGCGTTTCTAGGAGATGGGGACTCGCGACACTGGCCATGAGGCCAACCTCTCTGAGGATGGAGTCGGCCTCCTCTTCCTGGACTTGCAGCTGCTCACCCAGCTCCTGTAATGGATAAAGACATTGGGGAATAAGCCCTTGGGTGACAGATTCCCTGTATTTTCAGCCAGGTTTTATAAATTGTATTTAGGCAACTATACAGGATTTGCACTGTTTTCTTGGATGCAAACTGTCCTTTGCTTAGCAATCCAAAAAGGCTTGTCTTTCCTTATCATTAAATATCTGCATCTGCTAGGGCATTGGTCTTTGGAGAAAGTAGCTACAACGTCAACCGGTATTTTTATCTTTGCAGTACTTCATGAGTGGAAACCAAATCACTAGGTCCAACAAGAAGCCCCGATCACCCCTCTGTGCACCTGTAAAGTGTTGGAGGCCTGTGGATTGTCTGATACAGCCAGGCCGATCACTGTGGACTCAATGGTCTCCAGACAGGAGTAGCACTGCTTCAGCCTGTCGGCCATGAGCTTCTTCACAGCCATCAGCTCCTGAAACGCCTCACTGCTCTCCGTGCTGAGCTCCTCCACTTCCTCCATCCTCTTCCTCAGCTGGCTCTCGATCACCTGTCAATACATTCAGAGTGACCTGCTGCTCCCTGAGAACCAGAACCATCTGAAAACCCACAGTAGGGTCATGAAAGTGTACCACAGTAAATCTAAACCTGTCCCACTGTTTTACCATAAATTTGTTTTGCAGTGGTTCCCTGCCAAGCTTTATCATGCTACTCTATTCTTTGACATTGTCTTGATTTTACTATTTGAACAGCACAACACAACTGTGCCCTGTAGAACCACAAGGTTCACAACTTCCCTCTAAATTAAGCAACTGGTTAAGAAGCAAATTAGTTAAAATGAGGAGGAACTAAAACCAGATGACCCCTCAGCTTGCCTGGAATGTAGCTGTATACCTGTTGTCTAGGAAATGAGAAGAGCTCTGTTTTCACCACCCCACTACCACATGTGACTGTGTGTAGCCCTTCAGGTTTCCCTTGAACCTGCTCAACCAGGCAGCACATCTCATCCCTCAGGGGTTAAACCTTAGGAAGTTGATTGCTCAAGGCCTCATGCTGCCTTTTTGATAAGCAAGGTGTTAATCCCATCCTTTGTCTTTTTTCACATCTCAGTACTATCAACAAGCCTTTTTTTCACTACAGATGGTTCACTCATCATTATACAAAGCTTCTGAGTTTCTGTGGTAAAAGGATTCTGGAGAATAGCATACACCACTGTAAATCTATATTGGAAGATACATATGGATGTTCTTGACAAACCGCAGGATAAGGCGTGAATCTAAAGACAGATTGCTCAGTCGTCTTCGAGCTCATTGTCAAGTCATGTTCCTCATGAAGGTCTGGATTTGATGTCATATTCATACCCCCCACAGAGAAATGAACTCTTTACACTCCTGATCAGACCCACCTGGCTGGGCCTGGGTGAGTCTCCTCACATCAGAGCCAGAAGACAAATCCAGTATTGATCTACAAAATCAGTCAAAACCTGGATTTTTCGTCATAACAAATAACAACGGAATACCACGTTCTAGATAATAAGAGACACGACCAGCGGAACACATATTTTATTTTGATTCTGTAACACTAGGGTTTTTTTTTTCCTTGACAAAAAAAGGCGTTCATATTAGCATGGTGACAATTGTCTTATAATTATGTCACCTGATTTTACAAATCCATGTAATTGTTTATACATAAACAAGATTTATTAAATACATACCATATGACAGTAAGGGAGTAAGTTCTTCCACTTAGTATTAATAAAAACAATTTAAAACGATTAAACTGAATAGGATCTCTGCCAATCAGTAACCCAGAGCTCGACTCTCTTCATGTCTAGAAGTGTAGCTCACCTGTAACTCTAAGGGAAACTCTTTACTCTGAAGGAGTTCCTGGATCTCAGCTGCTTTGTTGTGAAAATGTTCAATATTCTCCTGCTGAGCTTCTATTTCACTCTAAGGAAAGAAACAACAAGAAAGACATGCAGATACTGTATGCCAACAATAACACAACTCAAGTCATAGTACAGCTTTTACCTTACCCAATCACAGTCATCTCCATTGTACAAACCTCTCTGACGCTTGGAAACGAAATGCTGCATACATGGAAAATACAGTGGAAATATACACTTGCGTCAGGTGCTCATCTTTACCTTTAAAACCATGCAAAGTATGCTCTGAATTTAACAGGAACAACATGCATTCAAGAAGAACTACAAAAGGTATGCCTTCCACTTAACACATGAGGACTGATGCTCACCAGCAGATCATCCCTGACTGCACTCTGCACACACAGAGGACAATCATCTTGACCGATTAGAAATCAATGCCCATTTTACAATTTTACAGTCTTCTCAACAGCAGAATTAGTTTGCTCCTGAGGAAGTTTTGAGAAGCTCTGGGTGTCAGCAGTGATCCTATACAACTCATTGGTTTAGATTAGAAAACTCATCTTTCACTCAATACTTTCCTTTGGAAATTGCAAAGGATTTGACAAATAAAAAAACTGGTTTCTACGGTTAGCCACAATACCCACAAAAAAGGACTTCATGTGAAAACAAGCTGGAGTTTAATGTAAACCCAGCCCACACTCCTCTGGGACACCTGACGCACATTGCAGAAGAGCCCGGTATGGTCTGAACACTCCAGTCAGAAGCAGAAATTTCTGTGCTCAATTAAATCTCCCCTGGTTTACAATGACGAGAACATCAGCCTTGAAAACAGGACAGGAAATTCAATTTCTTAGAACTTCTGTGAATAAGCATGTGAAAATTTGAGGGAGCAGAGATTTGATTGCAATAAATCTACTACTGTGCAAACTTTGTCAGACATTGAAGCTACAGTATTATGACCTGATCAGTGTTGTTTCGAAACGCATAAAAACTGAGCAAACTATCCAAGCACAAACAATAATAAGTAACAAAATACTTTGAGAATTAAAACACAGAAGACAGCAAATCCAATCAGATTAAGCAGCCATGGTTTTAAGCAGGTAGGAGGAGTTTTTCATTATTGTACAACAGTCAGGCCACAAATTTAACCGTCTCGTGTACCAACACGCTTTCTTTTAAACAATATCAACCAGGCATCACCCTGTTAATCACAGCACAGAGCAACAAAGTGCCATAACTGCTGACATCAAAGCTTTGAGTGTAGGAGGGACTACAGCAGAGCCCAAACTGGCGAACCCACTGGAATGCTGAACCTGGAGCGAATCTTCTCAGAACTGCTTAACCCTTCGAGTGCCAAAGGAGGAGATGCGTAACTATCAGGCCCTTACTAGTTCAACAGAACACGTGTATGATTTGGCTTTGTAGCATTTTCTTATCTTAGTGTGGTCTTCCTGTAGTCGTGCCAGCTTATTGGGAGTTTGAAAGCCCCTTATTAATGAATTATTAATGAAAAACACTGAACTATTACATGAGCAGCAGTGTAACAGATATGTCGTTCAGTCTGTATCACTCAGTCTTCCTATTTGAGAATTGCTCTGCAATTAAAAAATATTTTGGCGAATACAGCATAATGAACTCTATTTCTCTAGTCTCAACTGAGTTTCTTGTTCACCTTATACCTACTCCATCTCGTTCTTCAGGTGTTGAAAAAAGCACTCTTATAAAATCTCTGTCAGATGAATTTTTATGATAATTAAAATGGCTCGCAGGCATATAACCAGTTACATTACAAAATTCTTTGGCTTCCTAGATGCAGGTCCAAATTTGTAAACTGTAAGCTGCCCTCAACTTTCAGCTCACAGTTCTTAAGCTTCTTAAACTTTCTTAATCAGGTGACACAAAGAAGCACATTTCCCCCTCTTGAGAAGAGGCTAAACAAAACAGTTTAGTTGATCAAACATTGGCTCATCAAAGTCAAACAAGTCCACGCAAGTGCCTAACCCGCCCCTGTGAATTTCTGCACACTCATTCCCAAAATGCTAGTTTACAACTTCCAGAACTTCGAGAAACACACACACAGAAAAGCCACACAAAACAATCCTCCTTAGTCAGTGGAATGCTCACAGAGGATAAGAGCATTCCCCTGTAATAGAGGTTTGTGTGATAGAGCCACTCTGTCACAGATGCACAAGCCTGAGCTG
Source organism: Lepisosteus oculatus (assembly GCF_040954835.1). Lineage (NCBI taxonomy): Eukaryota > Metazoa > Chordata > Actinopteri > Semionotiformes > Lepisosteidae > Lepisosteus > Lepisosteus oculatus. Next base: position 7,840,491 of record NC_090703.1, on the reverse strand, counting down.
TTGATGAACATGTTATGAGTTCCTTCACCTGAAAGGTTGCGACTTCCTGTTCATCTAGGAAATGGCGCCACTCAGCAAATGTGGCCAGTTTCCCAATGGCCCACTGCTCAATGTTAGCAGCCAAACTGAGCAGCTTCTCCCAGAGCATCAGGCCATGATGCAGGTTGTCTATGTGACTGTCAGTCTTCTCCATCACCTGCCACCAGTGCCAGAGAGAAGAACATGTTAGTACCTGCTACCCAACACCATGCTGCTCTCCCTAATGTCACCTCCCCTCCTGCTATCAGCACTGTTTCCGAACACAAGCCTGTCTGAAAGTGTGGAACAGCAGCCTTACTTTAAAGACAAGTTAAAGTAAGAGCTGGTTATTTCAGTCAGCATGTAATTCGCATCTCATCTCGCACAATGAACAGCACAATCACACAGTTACTTCAAAACACTCAGTACAGAAACAATAAAGATCTGAACAGGGAAGAAAGTTGGATGGGCTCGAGTATAGAGACTGTTTGTCTGTCAGGGTGAGGATATACTGTATATGTATCATTAATCCTTTGAATTCAGCAATTGACTTGCAGCTAAGTGTTCCAAACTGGGGAAAGGGACTGAGGTCACTAGAGCCTGTTGGAAAGTCAGCAGGCCTCCTAAAGCGCAGAACAAACTCACATCAAGCCAGCGATCCACCAGCGAGTCTGCCTCAGCCTCGAATGGCACCTCTGCATCCCCTGGGATCTTCTTGAGCTGGGACTGCAGATGCCTACAAACGGCACGCAGCTCCTCCACTCCCTCCGTCCAGCCACTAAGATCCTCCTTGATTGTGCTGACCTGAACACAGACCGGCCATCACGCACTGAATCTGCACAAACAGCCCTGCGCCCTGTCCCTCTGATCAATAACATCGTTAACTGATGACTAGTGCAGTTGATTAAGAAGATGTCTGTGCCAAAGACAAGCAATGGCATGGCGTGAAAGGTCTAACCATGATAAAAGATATGTTTTATCATTATTGACTGCTATCGACCCATTCACTTGTCTCATATTTGACACTGTTTCAAAATCCATCACTGTTTCTGTGCTTTTTGATAGAGCATGTGAATACACCACTCTTGAGCTTTCTAAAATGGCACATTTTCTCAGAAGCTACACTCACTAAGGGAGATAGTGGGTAATTACCTTGAAGCCAGGCCACTGTAATATCATTTCTAAGTCATTACATTTGTGCTGTGAGAAGGTCTCTGACTCCACTGCTGTGCAGTGCTGCGCCTCACTAGAGAACAACAGAATGCAATGACTGCCATCTAGTGGCAAATCAAGCCACAAGTCATGACAAAGATTACTCTGCACATGGGGCATTTCTCCTGTGTGCAGTGCTGGCAGTGGGAGAACCTTGTTGCAGTGTATAAAGAATGCATAAGCTGTGCCCCAGAGTGACTGCGAGAAGTGCACCTTGGTTAGGAGTCCCTGCAGGTTGTCTTTTCCCATGTACGAAGCTTGTTTGAGGATGGTCTGCTCTGCTCTCTGCAGCACTTTGCACAGGTCACCTCTGCAGCCCTGGAATTTCTTCAGCAAGTCCATCAAAACAGAGCACTGCTCCTGCCTGGAATATAGGAGCAAAGTTCCCTTCAGCCTAAAAGCACTAGCCATGCAAGGCTGGGATGGTGGAGAGGCTGAATGATTGTGCTGTCTGTTAATATTTTAAGACTTCAGCCTACTTATTCCTCCTAACCTGCAATACCTGCCTCCAGTGCTAATACAACAATATCTGTCTTTCTCCTGGAGTCTTGAATACTGCACCCTTAGCACAAGCATAAACTCGCCCTGCTCCTCCTTGACTCCAGGCCTGCACCTCTGATGACAGTGTATGGCGACTGCGGTGCGGCTGTTTCTCTCTCTGTCCACCTTCCTCCCATGAATGCCACTGCTGTGTTACTGAGAGCAGAGGGCTCGACAGCTTCTTCTCTCACCCCTCAGTCAGGGCTTGCTCCGTCTCCTCCCACAGCACCTCCAGGTCCTGTGGGAATCCGTGCCCCAGCTCCCCAGGCTGGGCGGAGATTTGAGCAGCAACATCCCGGAGCTGTTCCAGATCAGCACGGTGAGAGTTCAGCTGGGACTCCAGATCCCTCAAGGCCCGCAGCCTGCCATCAGAAATGTATGGTGAGGGACAGGACACCAGTCTCTTCCATGGGGAAAAGCTCACATTCTCATTTATTCCAGTGCTGGAGCAGGCAGCCTTCGTACTTTCACTCAGTTCCAATCCAGGGTCTCTATCTAATCAGTACTTCATTTACCTGGTTGATCAGTACCAGTTACCTAATTGACCCTATTAGTGAATATCACTTAAATTAAGGAATTGGTGGGGAAAAAAAGAAAATGAACTAGAAATGGAAGCACCAAGGCCTAGAAGATGTAGTTATAGTAAGGTAAGGCATGATCTCTTGGATGTGGATTGGCAGCTGCATCTCCATCCAGTTATATTAGACAAACAATAAGGAATGTTGGTTTTAAAAGTGTCACAAAATTCATTTCACATTTAAAACACAAAACAATGGACTCACAGGTATTAGGCTACAATGTGTTAAATATACAGTGCCTTTGCAATTCTTTAAACCGTTCTTTCTGTCATTTGAGTACCTTCTAGAATATCATACTATTATTTTCCCACTTACAATTTACCAAGCTCTACATGAAGAAGACTCTGAAAAGCACTCTGAGCCAGAAGTGGCAGCTCCACGTCTCGTAGTCATGCTGCCATGAGGGTTTCGCACATGAAGCAGAAACGAATGTCTGCAAACGCACCTCTGCTGAAGGGCAGGTCGCGTGGGCTCCTTCAGCGCCAGGGTGCGCACTCTCTGGTGCAGCTCCTGCAGGCTGCAGCGCAAGGCCTCCCCCTTCTGCAGAAAAACGGGCAGCTCCTTCTCTCGCTGCAGGCTCTGCTGCTGCTTCAGCAGGCCCCTGTCCAAGTCCTCTGTCTTCTGAGCCAGCGCAGAGAGCATGCCCTGACAGGTAATTACAGCAGACACCTCGCAGTCCCAGATGGAGAGCTGGGCTGTATTCAGCCGGCTGTCCAGCTCTGGGCATTGGTCTCCTGTGCTTTTCAAGCTCTGTCTGGCCACCTCCAGCTTGGCTCTGTCCTTGTTTACAGCCGCCACATCCTCAGGGAGAGTGGCCTGTAGTCCAGCAAGCCCATGGTCAGCCCTTCTCAGGGATGTTAGGAAATGCTCCAGCGCTCTCAGGGCTGCCTCACTGGTCCATACGCTCTGCTTCAGTGCCTCCAATCTCTTCCCGCAGTCCAGCACAATCCTGCTGAGGATCATCTGTTCTGCAGGGTTTAATCCAGACAAAGCAGGACTGTCTGCTCTTCCCAGAGCACAGATCCTATCAGTCTCATGTTGGATGCTTTCACCTAGATCCTGTTCAGACCAGGGGCAAATGTTGTTAAAAAAGAAAAAGGTCTTGTTCAAAACAATCATCCTCCAGTTTGGATTAGATCCATGCAGAAGCATGACACCTCTTCAAATACCACATCTCTAAGACTATTTACCAGATAAGAATTTTTCTCATTTTCATTTCAGCAGGTTGTGGAAACCATTCATGAAAATATTTAATTCTTTAAAGATAAATTATACCAGTACCTCTAAATCTTTTAAAACGGCATTTCCATCTATCAGCTCAAATCCTCTGACTTCTTTTGGGATTTTGTGAAACTCGTCAAGCAAATTGGAGAAGTGTGAAATCTGATTTTCCACAGGCTCAATTAACTCTACTGCTGTCTCGATGGATTTCAGCCTGGAAAAACAAAATCACATGGCCTCACTAAAGAACCAACATTAACAGATACAGAATAACCACAGTAGCAATTAATGGGCTTAAAAATGATGTTCTTTATTTGTATGTGTCATTACTATGTGTAACTACATAGTAATAACAAACATCACCAGGCCTCAGAACTTTAAAGCATGTTGGTCCTGTATTAAATTTGCTCCACTTAATGGAGCAAACCCAAAATGAAAACCAGAAAGAACTACGCCATAACTGCACAGCATGCATTTTGTAATTGTGAGCTAAACTCTACTAGAGGAAAGCTCTCATGGATTCAAACGTTTTAACAGTGCTTGCACTGGACAGAAGAGGATGCTGGGACCACGGAGGTGTGAATGAGCAAAGGCGTGGTGTGTCCAGTGTGAATGTGGGGGGGGTGCCTGCAGTGCTGTACCTGCTCTTCAGGTGGAGCTGTTGTCCCCTCCACTGGCGGGTTAGTGCAGACCTGATCTCCTCCACCCTCTGCTCCTCTCCCCCAGCCACCCTCCCTTTCATCTGGGAGCACTGCAGCTCGAACTCAAACCACAGGGACTCCGTCTCCTCCCTCAGGGCCTGAAATACCAGGAGACAGGCAAGAAAAAGTTTCTTCCTGTGGTGTTCAATGTGAGCAAACAAATTGAACAAATGAAAAAATTGCCATCTCCATCAAATCTACCAGAACTGCTTTGTACAGGGATACGTATAAATCTACTGAAGAAGAAAAACAACAGCTGGTTTTTACTTCACATATGTTTAGACAAATTCAGTCTAAATCAGCTTGAAATGATCAGCTCCCGATGTTCATTTATTGAATGTAAGAATACAGTACTTAAAGAAAGATGGCTGTTCTTTGTCTGAACCATGCTACATAGTGTAACATTTAAATAGCTAGAGGTAGCATCCCAGGACAGTGCTGTCCTGGGACATTGAGAACACAGGACATCTGCATTCTCCTGCTGGTCAATCTGTCAGTCATCATCACTGGGAACCTCACCCTCAATGTCCAGCTGCCCTTGTGACACATGTTTCCCTATCTATTTCAGCTGAACTGGGACACACCTGCAGCTCCCGGAGCTTGGCGTGAAGGACTGCAGAGCTGACAGCATCTGGAGGGAACTCAGCCTGAAGACTCTGTCTGTTCCTGTACAGCTGGTTTTCAAATTCACTCATGGATTCTCTGTATCTGATTTGAAAAAACAGTCATGCTCATGCATTAAATAAAAACGTAGGGCATGGTTATTCTGTTACTACACAATTCTGCTACTAGTCCAATTTTCTTTTGTAGTGCTTTGTGAAAGATGTATTCCAACTCCCTCTTTATAGTCCTTCTAAGCGATACTGAGGATCAGAAGGAAAAAAATGAGCTGTAGATATGCAAATACACCGACAGTGCAATCTTCTCCTCTTTCCATCTCTCCTAATCACATGATGTATTAAAAAACTAAGAAACAAATGCAGTTTTCTCACAGCATACGAAATACCACACATTTCTGAATCTTCTGAAAAGAGCACAGCAATGGAACACCAAAGTCTTTTGTAAAATGAATAAAGAGCTATTCAGTACTGCATACAGATTGCTCCAGAAAAGGTGTTTCAGTCCCCAATAAGTCAGCGTCACTAATATCTTCATGTCTGACTGACAGGTACCTTTCAAGAGTCTCATGTTCATCTACATCCTGTGCCTCCACAGTGTCGAGAGCACTCCCATCAACCAACATCCTCTCAGCCCTCTGCATTACTGCAACGGTCTCGACTGTAACGATCACCTGAACAGATGCAAACAGAGGCATCACACATGGGGCTTCTGAACAGAGGCCAGAGCAACAGATAAGACCATGTGCAGACATAGTTCAGGTGGGGAGCTGAGTCAGCATGCGTAGGCTGCAAAGGAACAAGTAATAGGTTTATTCCATGCTGAAAAAAAGAAGAAAGAAAACACAACGTTTCGGCCGTGGAGCCTTCTTCAGGTGTCACCTGAAGCCTGACCAGGCTTTTCTGCAAATACAGAAAAACAGGGTTTTTTATTTTAAAAAAGACACCAATGATGAATGAAGAGCAGAATTCATCACACCACCTCAGTGCTCACTCAGCACCTACCTCAGTGGGGGGAAGTCTTGGGGAAGATTCAGACGGTAGAAAGCTCTCCATCTGCTCCACTTTGTCTTCACCATATTCGGAAGGATGTCTAGAGCAATACAAAAGCACTGGAAAAATAAACACATCTGCCCACTGAGAAAGCAACCATTTTGGTAAAGGAAAGTAACTTCCATTTGAACAATACATGCAATACAAGTACAGCAGCAGCATAACTCATTCCAAGTCACTGTCCTTGACACCTGCATTGTAATGTTTTTCTTTTTCTTTAGAGCGGGCTTAACCTCAAACAAAGCACACCTACAACCTCAAGACTGTCAGTCCGTTCGGAGGAAGACATGCTCAAAATAAATCTGGTACTGCTGTCTGTCTGTCTGTTTACCTGTCCCCTGTGTCATGTGTAGTGAAGAGATAAGCTTTAGCTAGCAGCCAGTTTCTGTTAAGCAGCTTTCCTCAAACTCATTGCACTGTGACCCCTTCTGACAACAAAAATTGCCACGTCTCAAGTGCAACGTTACTCCAGAATAATTAATATTTAAAATACAAAAAAATGCAACACATGGGCATATCTACTAAAAGTAGCACTTAAATACTAAGGCTCATTTTATAATCGCATGACAGCCTTTAGGAAGTTAAAAATCAATATATAACCTAATAACTTAGTTGGGGTTGTATTGATGAGCACACATCCTTGAAATGGATCTCTGTGAGGTTGTGTTACAGACACATCTCATCTTCAACAGTGAAACAGGCCCAGTCTGTGTATTCTAGTAAAGAACTGCTCTGTGTCCGCTAGTGCAACAGCACTCTACTTTAAGTGGTTTTGAACACTCTTTAGCTAGAACTCCACATGTCTCACAATGCAGCCGTGGGCTGAGCTACAAAACCAGTCCCTGGAAATCAATTTTCTGAAATTGGGTGAATCATACCTGCAGTTTCTTGGTGTTTTTCCCCTGCAGTTCAGACACTCAGTCAAGCTTTCTTTTACTACAAGAGGCCATCAATTCCCCTTCAGTACTCACCTTTCCTCCAGGAAACAGTACGCTGCTAAAATAATTTTTCTACAGCAAAATTTCAAACTGTCTTCAGCTATGCTGAGGCGGTTTCTAGGTAACTGTTTCAGATAGTTCCTGACAAGGCATGCCTGAGCCAAGCAAGTCACCCATCATAAAATAAAACAAGTATCATTTGATAGAACTGGTTAATTATTACTATGACATTTTTGTAAACTGTCATCTTTTTTAAATTAAATCAAACACTCCTTTCAAAACTGTCTAGGCAACCCCTTTAAAACAAAACACTTTGTGGTCGCAATCCACAGTCGGAAAACAATCACTGTTGTTCTTAAGTTCTGATGTCTGGAATTCTATTTCAAACACTGAAAATTGCTATGCTGTAATTTCAGGAAAAGTGGACCACACCTGTTAAAAGGTTTATCTGCCTGCACTGAGGCAGGACTCCCATTCTGATCTGAACTCTCACATGACCCTTACCGCTCTCCTGGAGGAGGCTGCTGGGACAGCCATGCTTGCTGGGGCTCACAGAAGTCTCTCCTCTGCTGCTCTATGGCTTCCAGCCTCTGCACACACTCTCCCAGCTGAGCTCTGGTCAGGCTGTGGGCCTTATCGGAGCTCAGCGTGTCACAGATCACTCTCAGAGCCTCTAAATGCTGTCGTGCTTGATCCAGACTGCCTTCTGTAGAAAAGCAGACCTGGAACAGCAGAGTGAAAAGACGTGACCTGGAAGAACTGCGGTCGGTCTGAAGTAGCATCTGAAGTAGATAAACTGCTTTCCAGTAATACCAGTAAATAAATACCATTATTTTCCAGTAATAGACGATGATTTTAAAGTAAATTAATACAAATTTTTTAAATCAGCCTCTATATACTACTGTATGTATTCATACACAATCAGGTACAAGCATGACTGTGCTTTGATTAGATAACATTAGACAAAGAATAATACTGTGAAAAACGTACATTTTAATACAGTAGAAATTAAACATGACATATGGCATATTATATGTACTGCCTTTGTTCTGGCATTATATGCATTACTATATTATAGTGGATACACAGTGTAGCTTGTAACAGAATCCGCCAAGCCAGCTAAGGAGCAGAGACCATGTCTCTTATGAAAATCATGTACAGTATACCAGAAGCCAATGACTAATCCTGCTGGCTCCAGTGCTGTCACTGCTCACACATCGAGACGTGTTCAGACAGCCAGGCAGGCTGGGCCAGTCCAGGCACAGGCCTATAGCTCCCATTTACACCCTCTGCTACATACAGCTTTATAGCTGTTCAGAAATATGAGTATCACTGAACCATTTTCCAGCTGCCAGTAGGCAAAACATACATACTTGTTTCTAATCCACTAAAAGGGTACTTATTCATATTTCCAGGCTTTATAACCTTAGTGCAATCAATACTGAAGAACTGATGCCAACTGTAAACGGTAAATAATTTTAAAGCCTGTTAATCACACATGGCAATCAAACCCAGATTAATAGAGAATCGATCAATCCATCAGCAGCTAATTAGATCTTTATTGCTTTTCCATGCATCGTTTTGCATGCAAAATACAGAATACGTGCAACATTGCATGCAGTGAAGTTAGCAACAGGAGTACGGTACCTGGTTATCTTTAACAAGTTCTGCCCAGCCCATTGAGTCAGAAAAGGCCTTTTCTTTTTTAATTTGCAGCTCACATTGCAAGGCAGCTTTGTTAAAGTTTCCTTTCTCAATTTCAAATTTCAACTGTTGCAAAAACGCTGCTATATCTAAATGAACATCCTGAGTGACAAAATAAACAATGGTTTAGCTTCAGGTGACCGCGATGAAATATCTGCAGATTTAAGCATGACAAGTGAGTTCCCCCTATTTTAAAGTGGGTATATAATGAACAAGACCCGCTGTATTCACTGCGTATGACAACTTCAAAGACAATATTGCATTTGTTTGCAATAAAAATTAATCAAAATATTGAATTCAATTAAGATGTATTTCATGGTGATGATTTCTTCTCTTAAGTGTAATACATACATTTACAATATTTAATACAGGTTGAACATAGCAACCCATGAAAAATTAAATGCTCAGGTTACAAAATTGTAACATTCATGCCTCAAAGACAACTGGCAGATACACTCATGTAGCAAGAGTGTTGGTGCCAATGATGTCATCATTGAGGACAGTCCTGAAAGGGGACACACTCACCCCAACCCACTGAACAACACAGGGCACAGTTCCACTTCACACACATGCATGCCCACTTTCAATGTAGTTGTTTTCATTATTTCACAGACATTACATTCAAGGAATGTTTGAATTTCAGAGGTTACAAATGAAGGCATTGTCCAAACAAGGTGCGGTTTAATAGCTTCAGTCGATATTAGAAAGGGTAAAAATACATTCTCATAAAAGAGCGTTATCTTCAGTCTTCCACCTACCTCCCACTGCTTCCGAAGAGACTGACTCAGTGTTTCAATCTCTCTTTGCTGACTCGAAGAGCAGCGACTCTTCATCTGTTCCGCAGACTCCAAGAATTCCTCCAGGAAGGTAGAGTTGGATTTCTTTAAGAATTCCTGTGTGATTGAGAAAATCAATATAAATACACTCAACCTGAATAATAAGCTCTAGTTGCAGTGTTTTAGGCAGCCCTCCATAACATAACCTTTATCATGAAAGTTCACACCAAAGGTATCCAACTTCCTTAAAGGAGTCAGGAAAAGGACATGACCTATGCATAACATCACCTTCAATCATACTGTAGATCTATGTTTAGATTTTAAAAACTTTTCCACTCAAAATAAACTACTGCTTCTAACACAAAAATAATTCGCGCCTTCAGGAAATGTATCTGCTAATCTTAATCTAAACCCAGTTCTTAATGGTGGATTATTATTTACAGCAGGATTCTACCTTCTGACCAATGGAAACACTAAACATTGAGTGCTGGGTCTGTAATTGAAGATGGCTTGAAATTCTGGTCTTTGACCTGAGCTCCAGACAATGCCTTTCTATAGCTCAGCATCTCTGGGAGCAGAGTAGACTGCTGAGGTCTGAGTGAAGACTGAAGTGCTCTTTCTCCGTGCTGAGAAAGAATGTGAGGTTGTCACTGTGCAGAAAATCACCTTGAACCAGCAATGCATTCATGTGCTCATATTGCCTGTACATGTCTTTTGACCACACTAGATGCAAAATATCGAAACAAGAACAATAGGATAATAAACTCTCTACCTCCTTCTTAGCCACTTGCTCTTTGGTGATCTGTTTGTCACCCAGGACAGTGATGGCTGCCAGGATGTGCTCCAACAGCCTGTGTTTAGCCTTCTCAAATTTAACTCTGACGTCAGCCTCCTTAGGGTAACCCTGGTGCCTGTCCGCCAGAGAGCTCAGCATGGCCTGCACCTCCTGTAACAGCAGAGCACAGGAGACAGCCTGTCACAGACCTCTCCTAAAATTTAAGTACAGACACTCCCAGCAATGTAGTAGTGCTGTTAAGTAAGCATGGCAAGGCTTTTGCAATCAGTTTAAAAACATGGTAAAACATAGAAAACATTGTACAACTGAGGTAAAAGTGTGGTAAAGGAATATGCTGAAAAACATAAGAAAAGTAGAAGATTTCAGTAATAATTCTTATAATTTCTCTGCCACACACAATCATTCCAGATTAAATGACAGAACAAGAAGCAGAAAACCTGTGATTTTGCAGTGGCCCTGCTGACTCTGGCCTGCATTCCAGACACGGTGAGGTGCCGGAGAGACTTGTTCTTCTGCAGAGTTTCCACCGTGGCCAGGAGAAACTGCTCCTCTGTCACAACCTGCCTCTCATGCTCCTGGCCTCTGCTGATTAACAGCTAATAAATCAAAAGAAGGAACAGCACAACACTTAAAACCTCCTCTAAAAAACATGCCTTTAATTGTGGGTGTGGTGCAGTCACATACGAACAAGCTATAAGGCAAATCCAACTTTTAAACCCTTTTACTTTCGTAGTTTCTTTGAATACAGTCTTGTGAATCCTCATTTCTTTCCTCTAAAATGGTGCACTTGCATTTTTCAGTAACCAAGATACCAGAGGAAAAACTGCAGGCTATTAAAGCTCTAGGGGCTCTTTGATAAAAGCATAAATCTATGTCTCCTCTTGAATCAGGGTATTTCAAATATCTGCCCTGCTCATTTTGAACAGACAACCATTTTAACTTTATTCCCCCTTTTTTAAAAAAAATATTTTGTTGAGTGTTAATGGTCCAGACTTCGCCTACTGAATAAAAACTCCCCTACGTCTTCAACAGTGGTCATGGCAGTCTCAAGAACCTGAATTAACCAGGTCTTCAAGGGCAGCTGAACAGACACTCAGCCTGGCATAAGGGATATCAGCCGACATGACCCTCACTGGGGTAGTTTCACAGCAACCGTTTCTGGTCCGGTCAGTGGATAAACGGTAGGGATATTGAAGCCATGGTGTACTCAATTGCATTAGAAAGGGCAATGTTTTTACATTTTCTAATATGTTGGGGTTTTTTTTAATAAATAACTGGGAAAACATTCTGCTGTTTTCCAAAACTTTTTTTAGACTTCCATTACAATAAAGCTTCAAACAGTTCGGCTCAGCACAGATAAAGAGTGCCCCCCGGTGTCTCTGGCATGTCTTACCTTGACTGCTGGGTCCTGGGTCGGGGAATGCCCCTTGCCCATCAGTGCCCTGTGCGTGTCCCTTGCCAGGGATTCCCACTGCTGTAACTCAGCCAGCCCACCTTCTAGCATGGCTGCCCCTCGCTGCAGCTCCACACAGCCCTGGCCTGCTTGGCACAGCTCCTGGGTCACCTGGGCCAGACACAAAACGAGCCAAAGGAGGGACCAGTTACTGGCCTATCCAATCCGTTCTGCCGCTGAACTGCAACTGCATTAGCGATTTGGCTTCTTTAGCTGATAAACTGACTGGGCAACTAAGAGTTAGCTTTGTAGAGTCCTACTCTGGATCAACCCCTGAGTAAATGGGCTGCTTTTTCTTTACCTCCAATCAGGGACGAGGGATTCTAGAAACCTCCAAAAAGCCCCTGAGAGTGGAAACAAGGATTTGGATACTGCCGTGGGCTAAGTTCCCCATTCAAGTTTTAGACACAAGGCAAGTTTTATCTCTTGTTCGGAATTTAGGGTGATCCTTAATGTTTATCCTTAACCATTTTGCAACATGAGAAATCCAGATTCTGAAAAGGTGTTCAATGGGTTAATGATATCTCTCCTGCCTGGCCTAAAAACTCTGAGGTAGTGACACACTTGTGGATCGATGCTGTACCTCGGTTAGGGTGTCTTGGAGTCGCTGCACAGTCTCTGGACAGCTTTCAGAGGACTGAGAGAGAGAATTTAAATCCACTTGCTTTATCTTCCTCTTCATAAGCTGAAAAACAACAGCTTCCTCAGAACCTCAAAACAGCAGAACTGTTTGAGTGACAGCTGTCTGAAGTTAAAATAACACGCAGGGTGTTTCTATGAGATTCCACAATAAACCATTTTTTGTACTAAAACAGAGTCGTCCTGGAGTGTGACACAATGAGGGGAGGAGTCATGGAGGGTAGGGGCATTTCCCATTGGCAGTTGGAGGAGGTTAAAATAGGAATGGCTTTGGAACCTACAAGACTCTTCACTAAGGACCCTAACTAGGTAATGACACCCTAGTGAACAGTCACACCTGAGCAGAATCAATCAGCACAGGTATAAAAGGTCGACTAACAAGGTCTGAGGTGTGGACCTTTTGTCAACTGTAAGGAGTAGGAAAAAGAAATACATTTACAGAGTAAGAAAGCAACTGGAGCTATTTCTGGACAATCACATTTGTTTGAAGGAAACTCTAAAACTGGACTTTGATCCTAAGCCTTACTTATTGTTATTTATTTATTTTTTGCTCTGATATCTGTGTTGATGAATAGTCCAGCTGTAACAAAGTTAGCTTAAGATCTAAAGAGAACTCGGCTCTTCTTTGTTGGCCTAACTGCCATTGTATTCATTAATAAAGTAGTGAAGAACTCGGGGTCTTTACTTGCTCTGGGTTGACACAAGCCAGCCACTACCACCAATGTGCTGTATGATTTAAAAGAATATTAATTTGATGTATTTGTCATCCTTCGCCATCTCCCGCCTTCTGCAATCAGGATTCAAACACCAAGACTGAGATGCAGCCTGCTAAATCCATTCTGAGAAATGCTGTACCTCAATCCTCTTCCTGAAGCTCCTGAGATTGCTAGATGAAATGTCCACTTCTTCCTGCATCAGCTGAGTGGCTTCATCAATGAGCATGTTTACCGCTGTGCCTCTTGCAGGTATCGTGGGGATGCAATCAGGCTGGGTAGCGGACTAAAGACAAAAAACATATTTCCAGATACAATGATACCCACTAATATATACATACACTGTATAATGTACTGTATATAATGACATTCAGAAGCAGAAACTCCACTCTGAGGAGTTCTGCTCATACTTTCAATACTACTGTCATCTACTACTATACTACTATCATCTTAATTCTATATAGTTTTTTTATGTATAGATCCTAACTTTGTCAACCTTGCTTTTTCTTGTGCAATATTCAGTGCATCCAGAAACAAAACTACAGCAGTAGTGAAATGTGGCTCTCTGAACCATCTGAACCACCCGCCATCTGAATTTCAAATGCTAATGAGTTCTGGCATTAGGCTGATGAGCTGTTATGGAACAATTACGTTCATTAATGTTGTGGGCTCCTTTTCTCATGTGTTGCGGCGGTGCAGGATAAAAGTGTTAAGAGAAAATCTCATCTACTGAAATACCCAGTAAGAGGAAGAAACAACCTGGGATTTTTAACTAACAAGGAGGGACCGGAAATTCAATTTCTTCTGAAAGACGAGACGTCCTCATCATTATACTGGGGCATTAGGACCAACACGGATCCTAATGTGAGGGCTCCCTGCTGGTCCCACTAACACCTCTTCAAGCAGAAACCTTAGCTTTCCCAGGACGTCTCCCATCCAGGTACTGGCTAGACCCACACCTGCTGAGCTTCTGTGCTTTCACGTCTCTTTTTGAAAGGTGAGCAATTGCCCAGGCTTACGAATTTAGTTTTCTTCATGAAGGCCGCCCACTGTCTGTTCAACCCACGCAGCTCATCGGCAAGGCTGCCGCTGGTCTGTTCATCTGTGGCCTCGATGAGAAGGTTCCCGACTTCATTCAGGTGGGCATGCCTGGCGCTCCACTCAGACAGGCGGTCAGACGTCACCTGAGGAATGGCCAATGCAGTGCCAACTCAGAATTAATTAATTAAAAGAAATGTCATTTCAGTGGATGACTCCCCTTAACACACTTTCACTTTTATTTAGACCTTATTACAAAAAACCTCATCTCATCAAATGTATGAGATAAAGTACCTTTAATATGAATTTACAAGAGTTTTTTATTTTAAAAGCATGGTATAACCTGCATTAATTTACACTGTATAAAAAACTCATGATGTACTTTCATTCTTTGATCTAGGTCATTAAACACACATGGTACCTAGTTTCCAGACTCGGCCTACTACCGCCGGAGTGCCCTGTACCTCAGTTCCGTCAGGGAGAGATTCTCTGTTGTCCAGCCAGGCCTGCAGGGAGCCGTGAAGCTCAGTGTAAGAGTCCCAGGCGGAGAGGACTCGTTCCAGCATAGCTTTTGTCCCCGAGACTGACTCCACAGTCACTGCACTCTCCTCCTCCACCTCTTTCATGAATTTGCTGATGTGTTGAGAGTCAGCCGCTGCATAAGAAGACCAGAAGAAGAGTGAGCTGATGGATCTTGGCATGAGTACAGCGTGCCATATTAAAATAAGCAGCTTCCCCCACTCTTCCACAGCTGTATCAGCCGAACAGCAGCGTTGGGTCCTACAAGATGGACAAGTACACGAAGCTACCCGAAATAACGCCACGGTGGTAGCTCTTTTGTCCAGTACATGCCTGCAAGTCAAGCAAGCTGACTTCAACAAAGCCAAGAGGCCAGGGCAGCAGTGTGCAGCAGTGGCTAAGGTTGTGGATTCAAATCCCAAGTGAGCACTGCTGTTGTAACCTTGAGTAAGGTGCTTCACCCCTATTGTTTCATTAAAACACCCAACTGTATAAATGGGTGCAAATGTCCCATTTATTAGACAGTTAATTGATTCCAATTTCTAGTGATGGTATGATCAAGTGGCTTTATCAATTGACAGGCAGCCTCAAATTATAGCTTCCTTTATTGGTGCACTGCTAACTCACTACTATGAGAATGTTTCCCAAGATACAGCCATGGATTTGAATCCAGATAAATGATCATTAAACTCCAAAACCAGCAAGTAATTACAGAAGACCACTTTTAGCAGGAAGTATCACTTCTTAGTGTAAACAGGTGTGGAGAATTAGTGAAAGGGATTGAAACCCGAGACCTGTGCATACCCGGACAGCACACACACTTACCTAGGGCTGACTTGCTGGTGTAATTGTCAGCAATTAATCTGAGCCTCAGAATGGCAGCTTCAAGACGGGAGACCAGGCCTTGACTGTCTATGGAGTCCTGAAAGACAAATCAGGCTCACTATTGTTTTCTTGTCTTATCTTAACATTTAGAGCCCTTGTAACACCAACATAGTTATTAGGACTCTGAGCTGCAGCAACATTTTTTCCTTTGGGGGCTTTGTTACTGCAATAATAATCCTGATGTAACCTAATACGCTTTAGCAAGAACAGTTAACAAAACATTCCTCCCTAAACTACCTCATACAGAAACGGTGAGGTCAGAGATGTCTGAGTCGGGGCTAAGATCTTGTTATATTATATTATACTTAAACCAAAGGTCTCATGCACTGTAGTTTAGCCCTGCCATCTTACCTTGTATTCATTAAGGTGCTCTCACGAGAGCTCAGCGTTTATTACTGTTTGTAAAATCACAGTCAGAAGCCACCTGCGTACTTGCAGGCGAGAGTATTTGGAATTGATCAGTGCATGGCCGCGGGCTCGTTCAAAGCACACTCACGTGCCAGCTGAGAAGCTGCAGCCTCACATCCTCCCTGCTGCTGTAGGGGCTTTTCCAGGAGCACAGCCTGCTCCTGATCTGCTCCAGCAGGCCCTGCACCGTGTGAGAGGATTCCTGGTATTCCAGCTTTATCCCGTGGTACTTGGCAGTGACCCGGATATTGGTAAACCTGCAACGTGGGGCGCAGTCAGGGGAGAGACGGGAAGAGCAACAGAAAACCAACAAACCTAAGGAATCACTTGTCCTATCCTCAGGAAGAGAGTGGTGGCTTACCTTCTTTTAAGTTCCTCCATTTTTTCTGGGGGTACTCGAGTGGCTCCGTGCTCATCTTTTTGAGGGAAAGCCTGAAGGGTATGCAGGTGGATACTCATTTCCTCCATGAGGGCCTGACAGAAAGAAATAACGTCTTCAGCTTCTCCGAATACGAATCTGGTGCTTTGACCAGTCTAGTGAAACATAACCTTCCCCTGTTTCACTGAGGTTGGCTGGCCAACCCCTCTGAGGCATGCACATCACCAAGATGCTGTAGGTTGGGAGTTGGTTTAGCTGTCTTTCTTGTCCTTTTATTACAGTTTCTTCAGAAGTCACTCTCATGGAATTGCAAAAAAGCCAGCTGGAACACTGTATGACTGATACATGTAAGTACATCTTACTCCATGTGCATCACACATTATCATTAGAATACACATGCATATTTCAGCTCCAAAGAGGTGGAAATAAATAAAGGAAGAACCAAAGAGCTTTGGAAATGTATATAGTTAGAGTACGACAGAAGCTGCTCTGCTGGCCTTTTCAATTCTCATCACATTTTAATTAAGTCTGGATGAGTGAAGATGGTGCAGCTGTGCATTAAAACTGTATCCTGTAGCTGCATGGTAATTAAATAAATATCTTAGTTTCTGATAAAGATTAACATAACTGACTGTAAATGACTGTCAGTGAACTTCAGGAACTTCCTGCCAGTTGGAGTTAAGAGCCTCAGCCCTAAAGCAGGCCCTGTAAGAAACCTTGAGCAGATGCAGTCTGGCCCGGGCACTTTCAGCAGCCCGGACATGGTCCTGGGTGTCGGGGTCCTCCTCCCCCAGCACCGCCTCCACACGCAGCAGCCAAGCCCCCACGTCGTCCAGGGGGGCCGGCAGGGATTGGTCCAGAGCCACCTTGCACGCGCTCAGCTGCACACAGAGACACGGAGAGGTTTCCTCAGACAGATTCACTCACAGCGAACAGGCTGCCGGCGAGGGCAGACTTTCAGGAACATTCTTAAAGTTCCACCGCAGGACTTCCTCCACCATTTCTACCTCCAAATTCACTCCAACTAAAACTAAAAACTCAACTAAGAGAAAGAGGGTTAAGCAAAGGGCAGCACAGTGGCACAGTGGTTGGCATTGCTGCCTCACTGGGTGCGATCTAGCTTGGAGTTTGTTTCTTTTCCTCATGTTCATGTGAGTTTCCTCCAGGTGCTCCAGTTTGCTCCCACAGTCCAAAGACATACTGGTGGTTTAATTGGCTTCTTGGAAATCAGGCCTTTAGAAGAGTGACTTTGTGTCTGTTTCTGTCTGGTCCAGCGAGCACCTCACCTTGCGCCCACTGCTTGCCCGGATAGGCTCGGGCTCCCCTGCGACACTGAACTGGCAGAAGCAGTGAGCGAATGGATGGGTGTTTAAGTAAGGGACAGCACAGTGGTGTGTCAGATACTGTTGCTGTCTCACAGCTCTAGGGTCCTAGGTTTAATTCAGGACTGAGATGTCTTCTGTGTGCTGTTTGTATGTTCTTCCCTAGTTGGTGTGGGGTTTTGCTGGGTAAAAAAGGCTCACTTCCACAGACATGCAGGCGATTGTTAGAATTGATGGTGTCAAAGTTGTCCCTTCTTTCAGGGCCCCTTAATTTTGGGGTGGTCTCCAGGCCGCCACAACCATCATCATGCATTAGCAGCTTTATGGTTAGGTAAAATAAAAAAACTCTTTTACAAAACCTCTTGTCTTTAGATTCCTACTGTACATCTAATCTTACAAGTTACTTTTGACAAAAACAAAAATCCTTGAAAAAAGACTGCGTTATTTGCTCTCTCGCGCCTGTACAAGTATCTGTTCAGCTACAGGTCAACATGCAGACATGTCAGGAACTGTTCCCAATTTGTACATGTGGTGTACTAACAAGAGATAGCAACCGCAGCAACAGAAATATCTACTCAAACAAAACTAAAAGTTCTTATTGTGACTATCGATCCCATTCTTTCTGTGCAAACATTGTGAGCAGTCCAAGCATTCAGTGCTGCTTGAGATAACACTGAAAATGTCCCTTAAAAAATAAAAAAGACATGTGTTAGGCATCCCAGGGGAGAGGGAAGGGCATCCCCTCAGAGCATTTTTGCTTTCTGTTGACAAGGGTCCACCTCAGTACATTCAAGTGAAAAGCACAAGACCAGAAACAAGCTTTATTCAATACACAAGACAACAACCACACAAAATACTGCAAAGAGTGTGCTGCCACCACAGACACTGCACACACCTGCCACGGACAATCTGATTGCCGGTCCTGAGAGACAGGAGCCCTCACCTTCTCATTGAGACAGTCCCAGACTTCCTTCAGCCTGCGCTGCTCCTCGCTGAGGTGTGCCGTCCTGCGCAGGCCAGACAGCAGGGGCATCACTAGCCTGCGCTGCTCCCTAAAGGACTGGAGGAATGTCTGGAACACCTAGTGAGGGTGGGATACACAGGTGTCAGCCCTGGCTGGCACTCCAGAAACTGCAGGAGCAACTGCGAGGGGACCCAAAAGCAGAGAGGAGATACAAGTTCTCCTGGGAAAATCTTCAGAGTACATTGGAATGGAAGGCAAATTGATAAGGAATAAATCTCAACATGACAATGACCAGCAGACACAGCAGGGGCCTCAGGGATAAAGCTTATTCGGTGTACAGCTGGGCTTACATTGTGTCTCTCCGGGTAGCTGTCATTCTCTGCTTTAGCCCAGCTGGTCACCAGCTCTTGCTGAGCTTCCTGCAGCCAGGATATCACCTCACTGATTTTCTGGGATAGGGGCCCCTGGAAGAGTCCGGGAAGAAAAGAGGAGCAGGAGAAAGGGGAAAGAAAAGGGGCATGACAATCCGTGAGGCTACTCAGGATCTCAGCGCCAAATTTTCTCTTCATTATGAGCATGTTACAGTGAACAGAGGACAGCACTGTTATTTGCATTATTACTAGAAAACAGAATAATGATATTGCACTAGTTATTTACACTAGTTTAAGCATGGTGTAAGAGCAGGCCAGGCCGTTTAGCATTTGTGGCTGATGTTTGAGAGCTCAGAATTACAGTCAGGTTTCATACTGGTGAGAACAGGCTGATGCAGTTGTGCCTGCTCAAGCAACAAGCTGGGCATTCACTGCACAGCCAGGACACATGAACACGAGCACAGCACCTCAGAATCATCAGAATGTCAGAGAATAGCACTGATCGCTATACAGAAGATTAGCATTTCTTGGGGAGTGTATACTATACTGTCTTAATGGGAGATATATTGTATTAACAGGAGTATATACTTCTTCAGCAGCAGAAAGCAGCATTTCTTCACGCTACATTGAAAAAAAATAAATAGAAAAGCACTCCTTGAATAGCTTGAGGGATAAAGTACTGTCAGTGCTGTAAACCTGATAGTCCTGCAGGTCTTGTAACTGTTTCAATACCGAGAGATAATAACATGCTAAGGTCCTAAACAATGGAATGCTCAATACCAACGCCCTTAGATTCCCTTTGGCTTTCATAAACACTCCCTTTACAGAAATAAAAAAACTATTTTGGCTACCTAGAGAGCTCTTTAAAATTACACTCCCATATGCAAGCCCTGTTTTGTTCCTTATGTTCTATACAGGACTGTCAGGAATTCAGCAGGTCCACAAAGGCTGAAAAACAAGACCCAGCAGGGCACCTCAGACAGAACCAGCAGGAGAGGCGTGAAGCCGCGTACCTGGCAGAGGCGAGAGGCGGCGAAGGCCAGAGGGAGGCCAGGAGAGGGAGACTGAGGAGGAGCCAGGGAGTGCAGCTGTGTCAGGCAGAGAAAATAGAGGTGACAGTGCCCGGGTTAAAGTGCTGGAAGAGAAGCCCCTGTGTCTTCTGGCTAGGGCTTCGCACGTCCACAATCCCAATGAGCAAAACATCCAACACAGAACCGGCAGCCCCTGTATTCCACAGTGGGTCACCCTTAAAAACAGTGACAAATTCCTAAAGAAATTCAGCTGAAAGCCACTACAATAACCTCTGCATAGTTTAAACAGCTCCTCTGAATTCTTCTGATCGGGTATTAAATAAATTATTTCGGGGGATGTTATGTTAGAATTGTAAAATGGATTGGTAAGGCTTTATTTAGAATATTTTGTAAAACTGTGGTCACCAGGTTATAGAAAAGATTGCTGCTCTGGAAGCCACCCAGGGAAAAAGAACCAGAAGATTCCATGTCTTAAGAGAATGTCGTGCAATTACAGGCTGAGACAACTGAATCCTAAACTCTGACGGGATAAAAGAATCGATTATTTTTGTCTTGAACAGAGATTATTATGAGGGGACCTGATACAAGCGTTCAAAACCCTCAAGGGCACTGACAAAGTTGACCCAGTGGACTGCTTCAGAATGAACAACGAAACATGAAGCAGGGGACACACGTGGAAGCTACCTGGAAATGCATATAAAACAGAGAACAAGAGTCACATCTTTACACAGGGGGGTTTAGGGAGGATGAAATGAGCGAATCAGCCATGTTGTTGAAACCTACCCTGGCTTCTTTCAGGAAAGAGATGTATGAGATCCTCAGATCAATTAGCTGATAACTGCCTAACAGCTTAGATGGGCCTCCTGCTGTTTGTAACAATTCTTATGTGTAATGTAACAACTGGGTGTTGAGTCAGGTAAAGGCTGGGACGGAAACACATGCATTTTTTCCCCTACCTGCCCGTCCTCCTCAGACATGGGTAAGTCTTTGGAATATTGCAAGAATTGAGCCACGTATGTCATAATCGACTTCTCATCAGGGTCTTTAACGTCGACGTCTGTGAAAATGAAAAGCAGACGGACAAAAATGAATAAGAATGTTCCAGTTGCGACCGGGAACTGGTGAAACTTTGCCTGCATTCAGTTTCTTGCTCAAACTGCAATTTCAAGCTCCACTTGCCCTCTGGCTCCAGAAGCCGGGGGATGTGCAGATCCTGCTCAGCGATTCGGAAGGCCTCCTCCAGGTTCTCCATGTTGGTCCTGGTTCGGGACTTCTGCAGGTCCACCACAGCGGGGCGCAGAGAGTAAAGGATTGCTAGGAAGGCCAGCCCACTCCTCCAGCTGGATCTGAAGTCTTGGACAGTGATGCCGCAGCCAGCCCTGGTGGAGAAGCCCACAGTAAAACTGGTGAAGGAAAGTGCAACTGGACCAATCCGTTAAGATCAGCTTGACGTTTGTCCAGCTCTAATGGGTTGCCAGTAACTCTTTTCGCTCAACTTTAATCTCCTCTCCAGACAGCCCAATCGATATTGAAATTCAACTTAAGTTTAGCAAAGCCGGAGTATATCACACAGATAAATAAACAGAAACGTATACAGATCAAGTATACATTTATTGACAGACAACAATAACAATACGCCACACAGACAGAAGCATGGTTTGATACATACCTACTATTAACCATCTTGCCATCATCAAAAAGTCTGATATGTGAACTTAACTAAAAGGCTGCAATTAGTTCTACTGAATATTATTCTCTGCCTGATCATCACATTTCCAGACACGGCAAACCCAGAGTCCCAATAGCCCCACCCTCTCCTGGGAGCAGTCTCCCAGCTGGGCTCTCACTTGGCACACTGCTCCCGGGCCCACAGCAGCAGGGCCTTCCTGGCGGACAGCTTGAAGTGGGCATGCAGCGGGGCGGTCCTCCTGGGCGACGTGCTGTCCGTCGTCGAGCACGAGTCCACGCTGGCCAGCGACTCCATGGACGAGTGCCGGGAGCTGAAGGCCAGGACGCTGGCCAGCTCCTCGATCTGGAGAAACAAGGGCTTCGGTTCCACGCTCACTGACACACCAACCCTTAACAAGGTGAGTACCTTCCTCGTCAGCAACCATTTACTAACTTGCTCCATGGATATTTTCAGATCTGGTAAACAACGTGCAGTTTAGACATGAGATGATATTTTGATTGCATATAAATATTTTGATGATTTGTGGTCTTGTAAAAATTCCACAGGTGCATGGAAAGCACGCTGTCTTTCTAGTGCAGAAATCTTCATAGTCATGGCTGAAAATGACTGCCTCTCTTTTATTCTGCAGATCCTGGGAAGTACCTTAGTCGATGAATGAGCACTAGAGGTTAATACAGCTGTATTAAAGTCTAATATAATTGATTTGTCGCAGCATTATCTCAAACACAAAAGGTGGTTCTGAATGACTAATCACAGGCAATAAGAAAGCTGCCTTTCATTTAATTTTTCTGTTGAAAGATAAAAGTAGAACACAACTGAAAGAATACTTTGGACCATTTCCTGTTACTTTTAAATGATTATCTAACCAGTTAAGTCCATGAAAAACAAATTCCCATTGACAGTTCCATTGAGCAAGCCATTTACTGAAGCGACTTCAGAAAATTACCTTGCTCAATGGCACTACAGCAATGTCTCACATGGTATGTGAACACAGCACCTTGTAGCCCAGAGCCATAATCGCTATTCCACATTACTGCCCGTTTATAGTAGGTCAAACCAAATATTGCACTTGTGCCAGCTACTTACGTGAAAGTGTAATATGATTGTCCATATGAGGCCAAGTATGATAGACGGCTTTCCATCAATAATGTCAGGAATGTTGATGTTGACCAGTTTTATCTGTGTGCAATAAACAGTATATTAAATTTGCTGTTAATTTCATGAAAGCATTAGTAGTAGCCATTGTAGCTATGTAAGTGGGGAAAAGTGGCTTAAATAAAATTAATAAATGAAAGTTTCTTAGTTGATGTTTCTTGTACAATACACAATGGCGTCGATTGCTGTAGAGCAGCAGAATCTCTACTGGCCTGAGCACTGCGCTTACCGATCTCCTCCTTAACACTTTCAGGGCAGTCTCAATGTTGCTTCTGTGCTGGAAAACACCACGCCCCTTCTCACGTTTCTGTGAGAGTAAAGATTAGAACACAGGTATGAATGCCAGGCCAGGGACAATCAGGAAGTACTTAGATTCGAATTTGCAAAGCTTTGACAGTGAAACTACCTGACCACAAACTCTCCCATGGTACCCTTTGACCTGTACTGCAGACATCACAGGCTTCTCACTCACAGATCTGCAGCTGTCTTTTGTTACCTGACACAGCTCCCTCTAAACTCACTGCATCCACCAGAGCACGCAGGGGTCTGCACAACGACGAATGCTTGTGGAGCGGCTACTTGCAGCTTTAATAGATCGGGTGAGTCTGCTGCTCCTGTTGTTTACGTTCTTGCCCAGAGGTCTGCGCCATGAGAGGGAACAGGAGAGAGTCTGGCTGCGGTCTGCTCACCAGGGGCTGGCCTGTGATGACCTCCAGCAAGTCCAGCAGCCTGACGCCATCCCGCAGGTCTGCAAACAGGTCCAGCACCACTGAGGGAGGCTTGCGCTGAGGAGCCCGAAGGAGCAGATCAGTGGAACAGCTTATGACAGCAGTAATAGCTGTACAGATGTCAGGACACTGTTAGAAGGGCTGTATGTGTTAGGTGTAAGCAAGGCTGGGGGCTAAAGGGCCTTATGGCAAATATTGAAGACCTCTTCTGTTTTCCGAGTCCTGAATCCCCTGTGCAAGATGAAGATCTCCTTCTCTCCCGCCCTGACACAATACAGCTGACCCCTGCCTCTGTCTGTAATCCGCGAATGCCTCCTCCATTCTTTAGTTTTATTTTCTAAAGGAATAAAATTAATTTGGTGGCTTATCTCTGTGTTATGCACAAAGGTGGTTTTGTACAGAGTAAAGCCATTTTAGGGAGAGACAAAATCTCCTTATAATGTGCACAATAGGCTGCACCCTTGAATGAAACTGTTTGCATGTAACAATACGTAAAATCAAGCAAACAGCTAGCAATAGGATTCAGGATACAGGATTCTTGAACTTTACACTCGTTTTACACTTCACACAAAGTTTACAACCCAACACTACATTGATTTTATACTGTTTTTGCCAGTTGTCCAGCATGTCTTGATATGACGCTGGAGCTCAATGAGAGGGGTGAGTTTTCTAGGCCAGTGCCCTCGGTGCCCATGTGTTCCATGTTCCACTCACCAGCTCTATTTATACCGTATAGCTGTACGACGTGCAGAACAAGCACATACTACAAGAAAGGCAGCAGAAAAGATACTGTGCAGGTGAGAGACATTTTTGGATCTCAGTGCTATGCTGCACCCAACAACAGCACTGAAACAGGCTCCATAACCCAGAATTATTCACATGATGCCCCAGGGTAAATTCTGTCATTAGGTGAATGCTTCTTGGTAACTATTTAGCTTACTTCTTCAGTTTTAGTGTTGCTCACTTTAATTACTGCAATTACTAACAAGGACCTGAGCTTTTTGCATAAGATCGCCAAGTCTTGACCTGTTGCTGCCGACAAAGCAGTTTCAGTCCCAGACTCACCTTGGAAAGCTGAGCATTGATCCAGTTGGTAAATGTCCTCTTCTGAATCTGCTCCTGTTCCACTGGAAGAAAGCACAAGGGCACAGCTATTGTGTGAGTCACATCTCTAACAACTGTCATCATTAAAGCACAAACTCACCAGAGATCGCCAAATTCTACACACTGCGCTGGTGAAAATGGAGTTACCTCTGGTGGAGTGAGTGAATTGTTCTTGGATGTATTTGCTAATGCGTCTTTCAAATGGCCAAAAAAACACAAACTGAGTAAAAGCAAGAAAATGTAACTAAATCACGAATCCACACAGATGGATTCTGTACTTGAGAATTTAAGCCAAATAGAAAACAGTTTGAATTCCTAATTCCCTCATACTTGCGAAAATAAACTCCAAAGAGGTCACTAATAATGAAAGCAAGAGTTATGCAATTTAAAAGACAAGTTAAAATTAAAATTTAATTTTAAATTAGCAAGTTCAGTTTCATTTGTATATTTCTGAGGGAATCCTGTCTGAACATGTATCTGGCCACATCTTTTACAGCGCACACTCCCAACAACAAAAATGGCAACTTACCACCGTGAAACTGAGCAAACTCTGTAACTAGGAGAATGTACTCGGAAGAAACGCATTTTCCCTTTTCCATTTTCGACAAAGACACGGAAATTGTTTCGTTCCACGTGTCCCTCTCACAGCACACCTGATACCAGAAGCCCAGTGGACACGTCTGCCCTTCCCTGCGCTCTGAGTCCACTCGCAGATCAGCACTCGTCAAAGAAGACAAAAGGCTTGGCTAGTGAGACTCAAAAGATAAGCAGCAGGGCAGCTTCCGAACTGTGATGCAAACAGCACATAGGGTGGTCTCAGCAGACGACTCGCCACAGCCCTGCTGACCCCTACGACAGGCTGACAAGACCACATGAGCAGGCCCCTTCATACACATGGCTCTGAGTAATTTTAGTTGTGCCTCAGCTACTTCATTTATCCACTTAAACAGGGGAGACATCTCCCTCTTATCCCAATCCACCCAATGGTGAAGAACAGCAAGCCTTATAATAAAGCTTGTGACTTAAGAGTTCACTTGGCGGAATGCTTCAGCGTCAGATATGTGCTCTCAGTAACGCCACAATGCATGCATCTGTTAACAGAAGGTAAAACGTGGTACTGGACCTCTTTAATTCAGTGCTGGGGTGACAATCACCAGAGTAACAGCAGTAGGCTGTCCAAATTGACTTGCAGACATTCTAATGAGCCTCCCCACTAATGAGCTCCTCGTTAAGACTCCTGTTGCAGACAAGATGCTGGCATAGCTACAAAACCGAAAAAAGCCACAATGCAAAAAGGTGCTGTATGGCACTGTACTGTTAATGGAAATCAAATGTTTAAACGTCAGATTGTTTTCCGCTTAAATAAGGAAGCCTGGGAACCCTGGGAGATCACCTACTGAAATAACGAAACTCAACTAAACTTAGTGTGGATCAAAATATCCATTCTAGGTACTCTGCTGATCGGAAATGCAAATTGGAGATTGCCTTCTTTGTCAAAATCCAGATTACCAATATATGAGTTTAATTTATCACACCTCATATTTCACAGCATTAGGATGTCCAAATACAGCAGCAATGGCATGTAATGAATATCCTTTTCTCCCACAGAAAAATACAGAAGAACAGACACACTTCATAGCAAACCATTTAAATGATTTACCATTGAATTCTTTACACAACATTCACAAAGAATATGACTGTTGTTTTGGTTCAAGAGTGTTTCGTTTTAGATAAGGCTTTACTGAAGACTAGCTGCACAAAATAGTACACATTGAAGACTAAGCCAATTGAACACTGCAAATTCCTCTAGTCATTGTTTGCGAGAATCTTGCAGAGGCTCAAAGTCAACAGCTAAATTGCACCACTGGCACTCCAGTTGGAACGTAACCATGTGACTGAACTACAGACCTGACAGTCTATTTTCAATCTGGCCTTCCATGACACCTGACACCTAATTCACACTCTGATCTGACACCTTCAACGGAATGATGACAAGCATCCTAAAGCTGTTCAGAGTCTTGCTCTCTAAGCTGGGCTTCAGGTGAAAGGGAATTATGCTGTTCTCTCTGGAAAAACCTCTACCTAATGTTTCAGATTTGCTAAGGTGGAGGAAAGATGGGCTGGAGATGTTCTCCTCCTTTGATGCTCATTTTTTCTTGAGCTAGTCCACTCTTTCCTTTTACTCCTCTGTTGACTCAAACATTCATCTGTCTAGTCAGTATTTCTGCTGTGCACTTGGACTGAGATGCCTAATGCAGTTTGCCTGCACCACCATGAGACTGACTGGGCACAGACGACCCGTTTCTCCAGAATCTCTTGTTTTTTTTTCAATGTTTCTGTGCAAGACCAAGGGTTTCCCACTGTTGGGAAGACTGGTATTCAGTATGGATACCATGTGAGAGGGTTTTCTGAGGTCGGCGAGTGAAACCTGTAACTTACATGTTGATTAGAAAGAAATCATTGAAAATGCAGGGATGAAGCGCGACTGGACACATTGCATATTGATCTTCCAGAAGAATCTCTGTCTAATCAGTTTTAGAACTGTCACGATTATAGTCCCCCCTCCTTAAGGGTGCTCCAGCCCTTTCACGTGAGACTTTATTCTGTGCACCTGTTCCCTATTCCCAGCCCACCTTAAAAGCCAGGCGCTGAAGCTCATCCGGGCTCTGTATCTGATTTCCGTATCGTGCGAGTCCAGGACCTGGAAGCGCCTGGTCCCGTTAAGGTTTTAATCTCGGTTCCGACCCGGCCTCCGTGTTTTAATTCCTTGTTCTGATGGATCTCCTGGTTTTGGACTTACCCATTTGTTTGGATTCTCTCTAAGGACTACTTTTTTGGATTGTTCGCCTCGGCCACACCTCCCCCGTGCACCAGCGCACCTTGGACACGCCCCCCTGTCTTCAGCCCCGTATTCCTGCATGACGTTTCCCCAGTGTTTCCCCACTCCTTCGGATTGTGTCGTCTGCATAGGGTCCGGAAAGAACTGTTCGTTACAAGAACAGTGGTGTGTGTTGCAAACCAGTAACAATATTAAATATTACCGTGCAGCATTTGAAATTTCTTTTACAATACAAGTTCAGGAGCACTGTGACTGTCTATCTCCTCCTTAAGAGGAACTGTATTTTTCAGATTGTGCGAGCCAACCGAATTCTACATCAATTCTATCAATTATGAAACATCATAATTTGCATTCTGCTTAATAAGAAACATTTTAAAATGCCTTTCTTTTCCAGCTAAGTATACCACTACCATTACTTCTGACATTTCCGCCTGGCTTTGTGTCACTGTAAACACAGATGTTCCTACTATGATTTATTGTCATTTTTAAAATTAGATACATTACATATTGAACAGCAATAAAGCCACAAGCTCAAACAGAGAAAAAAAACAATGAGTAATGAGCTTTCCTTTACACCCACAGAATAGAGCACGTTGTCATAGCAAATAGCCTGCAGCTAAGCAACCATATGTAACTAGGCAATGCCTGCTCTGATTACCGGCAGCCAGGTGGTCCTAATTCAGAAATGAGTTCTCAGAGTGAGGTACTGTAAGCACAACTGCATTGAATATATGAGGACAGGCTTAAAGTGACTAGAGTGGAAAAAAATTGGCTCAGTCTGGGAAATGTTTAAATCAGAATTAGAAGAGTATGTAAGTGGAGACCACACTTTCACAGGACAGGGAGACCTTTAAGACAAGGGATTTTAGGTAATGATGCCCCTGAATTAATTATCCATGGAAAAACTGTCTTGTTTCATGTTTCACAATATAAATAGATCATTTCCATTCTCGAGCCACACGGGCTCAGAGCTCACCCTGGTTTCTGTAGTGCTAAGCGGACTAGAGAGCATGTTACCTCCCTTGGATGAGACGCCAGTCCATCACAGGGGTCAGCCCCCAGCAAAGCAAGGCCGGAAGGACTGGAGCAACTGGGGTATGGCACCTCCCTCAAACTACAACAGTAGTGTCGACAGCGGGGACTCGAACCTTAGACCAACCAGTTAAGAGACCAGAGGCTTACCCACTACACCACCCCCTGGTGATACAAATCCATGCAAAATTCCTAAGCTCTTAACTTCCCATGACAGTTAGGTGACTTTATCCCAGCCTGACCTCATTGTATTCTTAAGTTCCTTTTGTTTTGTTCTTCACAGGCCTCGTGTGGCTCACCAAGCTCATTTGGTTCAAGTGTCTTTCAATCATTTTTAACCCTAGTCATTTTTCTCATTATTATGGACATAGAAGAAGATTCTTCCATGCAGTTTAGACATTGTCTGGCCTGTCTTTGCACTGTCTTCATCCAGAGCCAAGAGCCCAGCTCTGTATTTGCCATGGCTCTCTAAGCCTCCGAATGTGATCTACTGCTGACATTAAAAGTTGCTCTACAGGCTAACAGGTGTGTCTTTCAGCAGCGCTGAATCAGTGCAGTCATGAATCTTACTGCACACCACGCGATATCACTTGTGTCACCTGAATGGAGATGATTATTCACTCAGAAGCCTGTTCCTCCGCAGTATGACTCTCTCCACCTGCTGCACACAGACCTGCCTGGTTCAGACACTGATTCCCTTCCTCAGACCATCACACAGCACAGGAGAAAGTATTTACTGCCACCTCAGAGGTCCTGCCGTCACCATGTCTTCATGAGTCTCTGACTTCAAACATTTGCTGAGAAATGTTCAGCGAGTTCATGGCGTTATTAGACACTAGGTGACTTTACACAAACTAGTGGGCTTATAGTAACTGCTTCTAGCCACAGAGTTATAACACTCTAAAGTCTCTCCCAAAGGCACAAATAATCTTTCAAGACTTTCTCAAAAAAGTTTCTTTAAGTAGGAAAGCAGTTTCCAGAATTCAGCCTTTAGCACTTCAGTGAATCATTTGAAATTTAGAGAACAAAAAAGTTGTAGTAAGTAGTAACTTTAGTTAAAGAAAAGTACAATCAGATCTAAATCTAACCTTTCACCAGGCTAGCATTCCAATCCACTATGTTGTGAAGGTCTCTCCATACACCTGCCCTTCCACCTGTGGCACAGAGCTGAGGGGGAAGAGGGAGAGGCTGAGGGGGACCTGCTGAGAGGCTCACAGGGGTCTGCAAGACTGAAGTCAGGTGAGCTTTGAGAGTCTCTCCATCCCTCTGCTCCACAGCTGGCTGCTGCCACCCTCCGTCTGGAACAGACATGTCCTTCTGAGGACATGAATGGGCTGAAATCACAGCCTCTCGATGTCAGCCACAACTTACTTAGAGCTCAATCCAGCAGCAATAATATAACCTTAAGTGCACCTGGGTAAAAAACAATGGAATTTAACTCAATCTACGAGTGTGTTGTTTCCTGGTTGATATCTTTGCCATTCTTAAGCTTTGAACCTCTTTGTTAAATCTGTCCCTGTCACTCACAGATACTGGAATGCCTGCTCTGTATTAGCCAGCCTTGTATAATAGGGCTCGTTACAAGGTCACAATCTTGGAGGAAAACTGCTCAGCATTAAATTCCTCTACACCAGGCAGTCAGTTTTGTTAACACAGCAGTATCAGAGGAATCACAGTATGGCTGGAAGATATCTGAGAGACTGATCAAATCCAGGCAGGGCCAGCGGTGTGACCCCTACACTCACAAGTCAAAGTCTTGTACATAAAGAGAACTAATGCAGCCTCTGGGGTCTTGGTTTCCCTGAAGAAACAGTCTGTAAGGTCACAGGCCAGCGTTTTACCCAGTCAGTCCTATCGTAACTTGAATAAGATCAGACATGCATGCATTAAGACAGCATGTGGGACAACATTCACATGTCATGGTTATGTTTTCGTAGGGTTATGAAAATGACTGAACCCAAGCATCAAAATTAAATCCAGGGTAAAAAGTATTCAGCCATCAGCATACCTGCACAACTTCAGAGACATATTTGTCTTCACTACCAAGAACAGCCTTATTGTTTGCAAAAACAAATATATTCTAAACAAATTCTGAATAAGCAAGCAGTGTATACAAAAAATAATCTAGCACTCAACTGGAGGCATACAGATACTAAATTAGTTTGGATCCATAAGACAGAATGTTCTCTCCTATCCACTGTGCACAGCAGCACTCTGTATACAAAAGTCATACATGGAATATGAAATTACTGACTAAAAGTATAAATATTAAGGGACACATGGACACTGAACAGAAAGGATAAAAAGTCACTTCTGACATATTCAGCAAAATGCCATCTATCAATTTTCTAATCCGGTATCTCCAGTACAGGGCCACAGGGCAAGCTGGAAACGAACTCGGCAAGCAACAGAGGCAATGTGGGATACATCTGGGATGAGACTCCAGCCCATCACACATATTATAGTGTTTAAACTCAAGTATCATGTTATCGAGAGGAGCTGGCTCTCTAAGTTGCCCTTCTGTTACAGAATCCAAGGCCCTCAACTTCCTCCAGTAAAAAACCAGACACTCCATGGCAATCTATTCTGTCCCACACACTGGGACTATCTCTGGGCCAAGGCAGGATCCTGGTTCCATGTCCTCAGGTTACTCACGCCTACCTGACATGTGCTTCTCCAGTCTAAGTGCTTTGTGTTTTTTCCAATGCCTCTTCAGTTTCTCTCCCTGTAACCTGGTCCTGTGGAGCCCAGCACGTCGCACAGGAAGAGAGAGGAGGGTCTAAACAAGACTGACCTTGCAGCAGGAGGTGGACGTTGTCGATATCCAGGGGGATTGACCCCGGCTGCTCCAGTGAGCTCTCTGCCCCACCCTCCGATGTCATGCTTCCTAGGAGAATGCCAGCAACACCCCAAAACTATCCAAAACACCGCTGCAGCATGTCCACGGTGCCTGTGAAAAAGGAGAGCGAGCAGAAGGTCTTAAGAACAGGTCTGCAGGGTCCGTCAGTCTCACATAACACTCAGCATGGACACACAGCACTTTATACCTGGATCAGCCAAGGGAAGATTCAGAAACCAGCTCAGCCTCCGAGGATCAGGATTAAAAGAAACCAGATCTCAGTTCAAGGAGCAGCAGCAATATCAGAGGAATGCCTTTGCAGCAGAAAAGCTCAGCACATCAGGGCTGAGACGCAGAGCATCCTTTTATTTCCTCTGCTCTCCTTTCACTTTCCCTTTCTCCTCAGGCCAGCACAGGAATTTCTCTGGCTCTGGCGCTGATGCTGCAGGAAGGCCAGGCAGAATCGAGAGAAACTGAAAGCACACCTCTCTTTCTCACCGACAAACACACACCACCAAACACAAAACAGCAATGAAACACAAGCAGCTGCCCTTCAATGCGCACTGACACAGAAACACATCTTACCCATTAGACTGGCTGTAAAAGGTTTCTGTTTAAAAGACTGCAGTTTCATAACTACATACTGAAAGTATGCTATACCCTCTGGCTTGCTCAAAAGACAGATGTTTTTCTGCAATGTCTGCTCACATTCCTCCCTCTCTGGCAGGCTATTATAGTTTGCTTAAACAATGTTTTAAACATCATTATCTAACTCTTAAATCTAGCTTTTCTAGTACTGTTATTCTTTATCAATAAGCCTTAATTAATAGCCAGGTAAACCTGTCACTGAAACAAATCTCTCCAGAATTAGAGGTGTAGCTGAAATTGGTCTTAAGTAACAGCTGAGCTCATAGCTCCATGACTCAACATGTCCTAATCCTGAACGACTCTCATTCAGAGCTGCACTGGTACAGCTCAATACAGAGTACAGTTTAAAAAGCATCGGCAGAAACAATTGCAATTACAGCTTAGGGGGAGAGGGAGCTCTGAAGCAAAAGTGCCTTAAAGTCCTTTTTGACTCTGTGAAAGAGAGCTGACAGGACATACATACAGTAACCAGCAGGAGCTCCCCAGGTTTCCTCTCCCTCTAAAGATCAATCACCCCCCTTGTAAATCTGTACCTTGGTATACCATGATAAAAGCACACAACTATGTGATAAAGCATGAATCAAACTATAGAAAGGCTGGGTCCATGCAGGCATAATCTTGCCAAAACTATGGGCAAACTGCCAATATACTGTCCATAATTTTTACTGAAAGAATTTATAAGAGTTTTACTCAGGCAGATGGCTTCACAGTTACTGACTATCTTGTAGACACACTCAAAACAGAGTAAAGTTCAACAAGGATTAAGTATGGTACATACAGTAAACACCCAGGGAGCCATCAGGACATGGCGAGTGATATGTTAAACCAAAAGAGATCTTCACACAGAAAAGGAAAACTTCCAAAACACCTCTAAGTAAACCTAAAAATATCCTTAAAGCCACAGTTAGCGTAACGAAAGCTATAGCTGGCAAAGTCATAGCACTTAGACTGGACATTACACGTCACATTTCCCTGTCCACTGTGTGGGGAAAGGACTGGGTAACATCAGGGACACATGCAGATAATGACAGGTCCAGGCAGGGCCAGATCCAGCCCACTACAGAACACCCGTAAAGCTCCTAAATCCTGTTTACCTTCAGCATTTCAGATCTGATGCATCAGTGTACAAGGACAAGCTGATGTATCTTTTTATTTGTTATTCTTTATCAATAAACTCCTGAGTATATCTCCCAAGACTGCAAACCAGAGAGCCACCAATTTCCGGCTGATCTCATGATGCGGTTGATCTAAATCAGGTTGTGTTCCTTGTCTTTCCATTATCAGTCTTTCAGACAATGGTCTTCTGTGGTGTCTCATTTCTAGGACTTAGCCTGGAACATCTTAACCACACGGATCTGAAGCACTAGGTGCTGCACAGAAGTTACTGGGACTTATCTCCATCTACACAGTGCACTGGGAGGTTTAGTACTATATCCTTTTAAATTTAGTTTAACTGTTTCTAAGAACAAAGAGAAAAAATATTTCAGGTGAAAAAATCTTAGGGTTAAAAACTTTTCACGGATCCATTTCACAGCATTGATTGTGGATATGACATTAAAATGTTCTACAGTAGCTCCTCTCAATAGTACTCATTAAAGGAATCGGTTTACTTTGGTTCATGACTGAGTGACTGAGAGAGTGATTACTGGCAGAAATGCTGTAGGAGCGAGTGGAAAAATCCCAGGCTCTCCAGATAACCCCCCCCCCCTTGTGACAGAGTGACAGGAGCCTTTAATCCATTCACTCATACAGTTTCTATTCCTGACTGTGCTGGAACTTCCCATTGACTGTCATTGTGCAGATTCCAGGCGCTTTCAGTTTAAAAGAAGATGTCCTTTGATTTAGGAAAGGAACCCATATACATGTTCCACATCATGTGGGGACATAATAGACAAGAAATAGTTCTGTTTCATACTTCTACATTTAAAAGAAGGTGTCAATTGCCTTTATAAAAACAATGTTCCCATGACATTGACTGTCATGAGAGGCTATCCCTGTGGAGACATTCTCTCACAATCTGGCCCACACACATTCTGGTGACCTTGAGGTGAGCTGCGCTGATGTCCTGTGCTCTCCTTGTCCCACTATGGACTGGAATCTGGGCTATCCCTCAGCCAGCGGCTTTGCCTCTGCTCTGCTACCTTTTGCCTGCCGAGGAACAAAGTCCCTCTGCAGCACAGCGAATGGAGGCAGCAGAGGATCAGATGTGCAGTGTATTATCTGTCAGAGAGCAGGCAACACCTACCTGTGATGAACACAGGCCTGGGCTAGGATGAACTATCAACATTATTGTAGGGGAGTAAATTATTCTTCCTATTATGTTATTTTATGCAAATAGTATGAGAGGTAGAAGCAGCACTATCAGCTGTAGTGGTAACACAGCAGAGAAGGAAGATGGAAGAATGACAGTGAGACATCCAGCTGAGGGATTCCAGCTGCTGTGAAGCTCTTACAGTCCTCAGAGTCATGTGTGAGTGTGACACTTTAACAAGGTAGCTCCATTGTTTTCTTTAATCTTGACATCCCAATCTGCAGGGATCGTCTGTGCCAAGGGACACTATGTAGCTCATTAGGAAAGAAATGGGTGCAGGCTGGGACACCACTCCCACTGCTGAGCCTTGCACCTTTGCACCTTTGCAGTGAAGGAACACAGCTGTGATCAGCTACTCCATTGGTGCTGCTTCTCTGCATTAAATCTGTACTTCCTGCTTGAAAACTGATGCAAATGCATTACACTTTATGCCAACTGGTGTTCAAATATAAGGAACTTTACCAAACAAAAATGCGTATTCAACTAAAATGAGCATCCCCATGCATATTGGAATGGTGCCATTTTTCCACAAAATTTCCACTAAGCTGGAATGAACATCTGCCATTTGCATCAGGCCAAGCTACCAGATCCTGCAGTGTTGCCCTCATTTCACTTTGTGTGTATAGTTCTGTTACAGTTGTATTAGCTCTGTGCCAAGACTGTTGTGCATTTTTATAGAGCAATGCCTTGTGTTTTTCCATATAGGCTGATGGGACTGGTGCTTTGCTCCATTTGATGTTGAACTCTGCTATACTGAAAAAAACTCATGCAGGTCAATCCTGGGACTGACTTGTGCTCGTAGTCCAATAGCTGAACATGGTGCACTCCCCAGAGATGACTTATCCGACTCTAAACAATGACATCAGCCTCCAAAACAGGAAGACCTGGTGAGTGTCCAGACAGGTTCTTCTAATGAAGCAGTAAAACACTTGTCGTGTGACAAAGAACTGA
Organism: Lepisosteus oculatus; assembly: GCF_040954835.1. NCBI lineage: Eukaryota > Metazoa > Chordata > Actinopteri > Semionotiformes > Lepisosteidae > Lepisosteus > Lepisosteus oculatus. The sequence goes on along the minus strand of NC_090703.1, from coordinate 7,805,318 downwards.
TTTTAGAGTACATACTCTTTCATTATGCAAAGAGGCCATGTACTGTAGCATAGGGGGCTAATGCAGTGTTTCCCTGTTCCCACTGTGTTGTCATATTGCAACCTGTCAGTGTCATGGTGTCAGACTCATTCAGTAAGCACCATTAATCAAATAATAAGTTTGGAAACGATAAACAGTTGGTTGCCCCTACCTGAAGAATCAGAGTGAAATGTGTTAATTAACCTTTCAAAGTACTACTGATGCAGGGGATAACTGTTCAGTTATTGACACCTTACAATTTAGCTACAAAACAGGTTGTGTGCACACTTATTAATGCAGGAGGCTTCTAAAAGTCTCTGAAAGCAGATCACCTATATATCTCTCCATCTTTCCCCAGGCTGGCTTTCCGCTGACAGATCTCCATGGACAACAACACAATAGAAGGATGAAAGGTATACTCTACCAAAAGACCATTGTGCTCCGCTTAATAGCATAAAGCCAATGATATAATAAACTCCTTAAAGTTGAACTAGAATGTGTTTCATGCCTTTGTTGTGCGACATAAATTGGGCATTCCACAGGGTACCACCAACCCTGTGTGAGGGTGTCCTGTGTAATAGGACTTGTGATCCTGTGGATGCTGCCTGCCAGTGTCAGGGGTGTTAGTGATGATGGGATGTAGGAATGCAAGACCAAGACCACTGTCTCAGATGACAGTAACAACTGGCTCCTGAGTTTGTAGCCCCTGTCCTTCACACCAATGACATCTTCAAGCACAGCAACGGGGGAACAGTGTTGCATCAAGACTTCCAGGGCAGTAGTGAGGACAAAGAATATCACAGTGTCATAATATTTATCACAGGTCACATGTCTTATTTGACTGTAATTTGAAAAAAAACAGCCAGACTGGACCATAGATATTTTGTCAAGCTTTGTCATTCATTGAAGTTTCATGATCATGCAGGAGGAGAAAAAAAGATCCTGATAAAACACTTTTCGACCTTCCAATTCCTAAAATCATCAAAAGCAATGGTTTCTTTGATTCTCAAGCTCCACATTCCAACGTCAAATGCCCTTTAGAAAGGTTGACTCTTCTGGTGTGCTGAATTGTGTTTTCCGCAGTTGTTTTGTGACCATTATTCTGTGCAATGTTATTAGAAGGTCTAACACTATAGGACCAGGCAAACACATGGTTAGAAAAACAATGGCAGGGCTTTGTGAAAGTTTTCACAAGAAACTTTGGTGATTAATGCGAAAGGCATGCAGACACAGATAGGCAAAATAAAACAATATAGGCAAAATAAAATGAGGTCTAAACATACAATAAGCAAGGAATACCATGAGACTAACTGCAAAGGGCTTTCTTTGTGTCACCTCGTGGCAGTGTGTGCACTGTAACACTATTTGTAACACCATGTTACATCTATCACCTTATGACTATCATTTAAACACCGAACACGTGTTTAACCATGAGATATCCAACTCAAAGTTGGTCTTGAACTTCAGAATCAGAATAGGTCTTGCTGTTGTGGGTACAAGCTGTGCTTCAGTGGCCGGCTCTCAGTAAATGTCACTGCTCCCTGATTTGGAAAGTGAGAGCGCGCCGGACTCGTAGTTGCTGTGAACCTGTCGCGGCTGAAAATAAACACGTTGTGCACGTGTATCCCCCTCTTGTGCCGCAGGAATCCTGAGCTCCAGGAATCATCCGAGTCGAGTCTCTCCCGGAAAGTTCTTCAAGTGCCAAGTGTCATTTTTTGAGTTGTCCTGTTAACTGATCCTTCCATCGAAAGTTGCGATGCAGTAACTAAGGGTGTTTTTTACTCGTGAGCTGCAAAAATGTACTGCAATGTACTGTAACTCAGAATAGCCATGAAATCACATGTGTTATATGCTGATCCCGCGCAGTAAAACTGATCAACCGGTATCAATATTAAAAGCATTTTGTTTAAAGTGTCGAAGCTTTCTTAAAATAAGTTGTGTGTATAGGACAAGTGGCGTTCAGCAGATATCCAAAACGATGAGTGCACACACGGCACAGCATTCCTTCTGATACTGTATGTTTGCATGCTAAGGTTATTATCGCACAATGAAACCTTTCATTTAGGCAGTGGCGGAACTTCGTCAGATTTAATCAGTTTGTAAAGCAAGCCTGGTAACCTTCCCATTATTCCGCTGTGGTGTGTGCTTACCTGAGACGAAAGTTGGAAAGCGCCTCGATCCCCGATCCCTTCGATCGAACCCGGGTTCGAGTAATAGAACTATAACCAAACTTCACTACAGTGGGCTCGTAATGAGCCGCAGGGATGAACAACGAAGGTTGTGCAGTGTTTGACTCCACCTACACCGCCTTATCCGTCTACACCTCTGAGTGAGAGCAGCGCCTTGGGCGGCTGGGACGGAGCTGTCTAAATATACCAGCCAGTGAGGGAAGCACTTTTACTAGGCAGGAAAGTTTACAAACAAGGCGTTTTGGGCAGTTCATCACCTGAATTCACTGGGGGAAAACTAAGTGTAGTGAGTGTGCGTTTCCAAATGAAGTTCTAAACGCTACCCAAGCTTCGTCTTTCTCGCCTCATTGTAGTTAGGCATTTTATTGTGCGCCTACGATGGTTAAATACAATATAAATTAAACTCTGATGTTATGCTATATCCACTATAAATCGTTGCCTGTAAAAACATTTAAACAGAAAAGGAATTTTTATTACCTCGATTCACGCTGACAGATTAGAGTTATATAAAGACTGCCAGTTAAATGTTTCGTGGTTTTAATGTTTTCTGAAATTTTGCGGCACCTATTATGTTGCTTAACAACGGACCGGCGCGTGTGTAATAGGCGAATTGGAAACTTTGTTCAAGTCACTTTTTCAGAATACGCTGTTCGCAACCGGGAGGCAATGAACTTAAAAATTCAAAAACGGGCAGAAAACCAGAAAAAGGCCATTTCTGTACAAATCACAGAGTTCGCCCGGATTAAAAGCCTTCATAGACGTATTTTTAAGAATGTAGAAATGTACAAATTATCCGTAAACAAAATCTTGAAGGCTTTTCTTGTAATGTAGTTTATCATAGGGATAGTAATGTTTACTGCAATCTTGACCATAAGTAATTTGGTGAGACTTCTTGCAGTTGTGTTAGTCGTGGAAAGGGCGAGGTTAATACAGTGTCGAGTGCAGTAATGTATGGACTGGCAGAGCAATGCTGTAGCTATGGTAACAGAATTCCTCAAGCACTCTTGACGACGTACCTAGGCTCAGCAGGACAGAGGTGACCCCTACAGCATTGGTTCCCAGCACCAATGGGCAGAGCACGAGAGAGCCCCAACTTCTGAATACTCTGTAAAATCTCTCTGCAGGACTCCAGTAGACGAACTGGGGGAGACTGTCTGAGGTCATGAATTGTGAAATTATAATCAGGAGCCTAGAGTAAACCAACAGAACTAGACATGCCCAATGTTTTTATTTGTGTAATGAACCAGTAATGAGTACAGTATACTCCAAACCATGGACTGTTAGAATATTAGTGTGAATTCTGTCTTATTCTGTCTAAGAGGATCAGGTGGTTTTCTGTGGAACAAAAATAATACCTGAGTATGTACCATTCCCTATTTATTAGGGTCTTACCAGGACTATTTTAAAAATTGATTTAGTTTGTTCCAGGAACCCTTTTGTGGTGAGAGTAATTCATTTTCCAAGAATAACAAGGCCTCTTGTCAGACAGACAGCCGCCAAACAGAACGAAGGGCTGTACTGCCCTCTTTTGGTACATTTCTGTAACTGCACGTGTCTCTTTCCGTGTTTACAGTTTATTACAGGGGGCAATACCTAATTACTATATCTAATTGATGTCTCACTGTTTGCTTCTGTTCATTTTAGCCATGCATATTACGGTTATGGAGAGCTAGAGACGTGAGCGCCTTCACTAGTAGCATCCTTTCTGAATCAGTTTTGGATAGGTTTCAAGAAAATAGTGTTCACTTATATCGCCTTTTATTTTCTGAGGAGAGATGGCTTTTGTCAACATTAAAAACAGGGAATATTTATTTCTGGGGGTTGTAGGATGTCACAGTGGCTCCCACTGCTCCCACAGTGTTCCACTGTCCTGGGTTCAACTCACCCTAAACTTTTTTTGCTGTTGACCAGTATGTACAGTATGTAGACAATGCTGTGTGCGACTATATCTGTATCATTAGTACATGTACACTGTCCGTATAAGCATATACAACTCCAGCCTCTGTTTTCCTTTATTTTTCCTCTTTTCTTGCTTGGGAACAATATAATACCCAGGATATAATATGCAGGGACACATTCTGCACATGGAGACTATATTTATGTAGCGCTGAATTCTGGGGGGGTAGCAACAGACCTTTGTTTTATAAATGTATAATACATTTATAATACAAAGATTGGTGCTGCAATAAAGAAAGGCTTTAGAAAAGTGGAGCTCCTGAGATACACCAAAGCTGGTCTTTAAAGTCATTAGAATCTTCTAGCTCTTTGCCGTTAAAGATCTTGCCGACGTAACTGCAATAATACAAAATAAACTGGTCAGAATCGCTTTCTTTTCCTGAGTTGTTACAAATACCAAGTAAAAATCTAAAGGATTGTAGTTCTCAGGTGATTGTTATTATTTGTGCACTTCTGACAAAGTTATTCACCTCATGTGAGAATCTTGTAATCTGAGATTACTGGTTTACCTGGTTGACAACATGATAAACATACATACTGTACAGCTCTGTCCCCTGTGTCAGATAACTAGTTCATTTATTTGTCGACCTAATTCTCATACGTTTTAAATGTATACGATAGTGTACAATAGGCGAATGAAAACAATGTTCCGTTAGACCGTCTAATATTTTTGTATTTCCTAACACGAGGTGGCGCTCGTGTCCCATCTAGAATTTCTAGACCTAATTCCAAAGAACTCTTAACCATTGCGATGTTATTTAGACTGTAGGGCATGGTAAAACACGTTACGGATCACCTTTATCAAACGTATTTCTTCTGACGCCACTCCATTAAAACCGTGAAAATCTTCAAACATGTTTTAAAGTATTAGTGATGCTTGGTTAGGTGTCTATGACATGTGGCAGCCATTATGCTCCAGCAATTGAATTTATGGGGGACACCAGGTAGGACAGACTGTACAAGCCAAGTAGGATTTTGTCAGGACACTGGGACTAACACCCCTGTTGAAACGGGCAGTGTCCCGAAATTTGTAATGATGAATTAATCAGGGCCTTGTTTTAACGTCTCACCTGAAGGACTGGTGATGTGTTTTTACATTCCACTCCACCTATGGGTCCATCAACACCCCTGGCTGCAGGTCTCCCACCCCAGCACTGACGATGCCCAGCCTTTCTTAGCCTGTGAGATCTGATGAGGCATCAGGTAAGAAGGTTAGATACTGCAATTGTATCTGGTTGCTCTATACCTGACTGTTTCCATTACAGCATTGTACATGTAAATGATATTCTAAAGTAAGCCTCAGTGCACAACTTTAAAATACATCCCTTAATTTGCACTTTACATTTTTTACTATATACACTAAACTTTCTGTTTGCCTATTTTATTGCTTCTCCATATTGTCTGGAAAATGTGTTATAAATAGCGTGTCCACATAAACACCCAAGTCATTTTGTTAAGGAGCTTCTTCAAATTCATTATTTCCCTTTTTCGTGTTCTAGTGTTCTTGTTGCCTAACACTTTCCACTTGTCTACATTAAGTATCGTCCACCAGGTGTTTGCCCAATCTTGAATTGTGTCTAAATTGTTCTAATCCTAACTTCCTTTGCCACTTCTACAGTGTTTTCCACTCCTCCTAATTTTCAGACAAAACCAGAATTACTGGCCCGAACAGATCAATGGTCCAAATAAGAAATGTGTATAAAGACCACTTTGATTACTCATTTATAATACAGATCTAGAATCAAGTGTGGTCAGTAAACTAGAAGAATCTGCAGACTGGACTCCTTATCCTTATATGCACAGAGCAAAGCAATTATTGGTCATATTGGTCAAATATTCCCAAGGGATACAGAGAAAATTCTCTATGTGTGCATTTAATTACTTAGAAAATCACTAAAAACAAAAGATAATATGCTAATTAAAATGGCTATACTTACCAGATTTGACTGACTTTGTGATTCTCAGGGCTGTAAAAAGTTCACCCCTTCCAGATGATCTCCTGCAGATGTTTGTACTGATTGTATTAAAGCACTACAGAATAGCCCTTCTCCAATATCAAAGATGATTATGCACACTGGCAATATGCGATTTATAAGGCACCCTCCCACTATCAGTTTTTCAGTTTTGAGGCTCAGTGTATTCTCATTTTCTTTACTGATGGACGACAGTCCAATACTGCCAGCAATAAAATATTGTTATTTTATAACAATATGTCTCTGTTCGATCATAAATCCCATTTCTGTATGTCAGATTTTTGCTCAAATTACATCCTGATGCACCAGACCTCCAACCAGGCACGGAGACAGAGGTTCAAGCCATATTCATAAAACCTTTACTTCTGTTGAGCTCATAACTGTTACCTTTTTTCTTTATATAGTAGTAGCAAGTTTGGAAAGGTCACATATATTATTCAGGGCACCCATCTAAGAGTTCTTACAGCCAAGCCAAACATTTCTCTTTGATTCTGAAATATGAGGAGATTGAAAAACTGCTGTTAAACTGGAATGACAAATTCAATATGAATATTGCTTGTTGTGTATTAGGAGGAGTGTTGAGTGTGAAAGAACCCAGAACCAATCAATAAAAGGACATATGTTATACAGCATTAATTTCTAGGTTCTATAATGGAGAGAAATCTTCAAACCCAGACTAAGCTCTAAGGTGGGAGTATGTCTACTGTATGTGATCCTTTGTCAGTTGTGGAAGAGGTTTTAAAAATAGTCCAGCTGACATAACTACTGCAATAGCAGAGGGTTCAGTCTCAACATTTCCTTTTCTGCTGTAGCGCAAACTCTGTCCTCTGTGCACAACAGTAACCATGATCCCAGCCCCCTTGGAGAGCACCTACTGTAGTTAGTTCCACAGTGGAAAGCACCTATTACTCTGCTGATGGTGGCAGAATGGTAGCATAATTCAATCTGGACCGAGCAAAGCCCGTGTATCTTCATTTATGCAAACTGACAGCTCTTGGCTCCTCCATTCAGTTCCCAAACTCGTGCGTGGTGTCTGCATGTCCGTCCTGCGTGTGTTTTTTTCCCCGGGTGTATGGGTGTCTTCCCACAAGCAACCCCAGTGGCAGCAGTCCTCACTGCCACGTCACGTCACCTCATCGCCCATTAACGGATCAGAAAACAAAAATAACCATTGTGCGTCCTGAGGGCTGACGCTGCTCCCGTTTTAATAACATGGGAATTCAGTCCCGGTGAAAATTTCCGCCACGCACAGCTCTTGAAAAACCTTTGTCATCACCAAGAGCCTGGGTGCGGATACAGCGCACTGCCTTTAAAAAAAAAACATGCCACACTTCCACGTGGATCTTTATCAGTGACAACAGGAGTCATCGGCTTCGCTGCACGGGTACCTCAGCACAAACGCCACCTCCACCGCATTAGGCAGCAACACCGCCACAGCGCCGACAGCCGGCCCCTGTAATTATTACACCCTGCCGACGTCAGGCTGCGTGCGCGCTGTCGTCAGCGCGCCTCCAGGCAGGGCTGCTGTCAGTGACCGGATAGAGAGCAGCAGAAGAGGGGCGTTTTGCGTGTCTGCGCGGCGCGCCACTCGGTTTCACAGATTTACAACTGATCGGCAGTCACTCCAGATGTGAATTTCTACTCGCTCTTTTACTTTTCGGGTGTCGGGAGCCGGCAAAGGAGTGAAGGGACCTTTTTTTCCTCCCTTCCGTTTCTCCTGGGCAGTGAAAACTCTACCCAGCGGAGAGTCATATGCTGTGCATGACTGAGAGTGCCGTATTAGCTGGCCAGTCTTCGGCAGTGGGGCACCACTGATTACACAAGCCAAGCCTGTGTGTGTGCGCGATTCACCGCTCGCTTGTTTGTTGTGTTTGTTTTGGGTTTTTTTTTTTAAAAAGAAACATGGCTACTGCAATAAAACTGGGGCTCCGGCAGCTCCTCGAATACCTCCAGGACCCGCACAAGGTGGCGAGCTTCCAGCGCATCTGCGGCGTCAGGGGGACCTTTGCCGACGCTTGTAGCGACCAGACCCTGCGGAACGGCGACTGCAGCAGCCACGGGGACTCGGGGAGAAACGCGGGCAAGGGGGAGCCGGAGGATGGACAGACTGGGGGTCCCCGGCTGCGGGCAGCCGCCTCACCTGGGAGTACTGTCAAGCGGGGGGGCGCGAAAAACGGCCTCCAGAACGGCTTTGCGCCGACCCCCGCAGCAGCGGGCGAGACAGCCGGGCACGCCGCGGCCAGCGACGGCGGGGACCGGGAGAGGCTGGGGGGCACCGCTCCGGGGGGTTGCTCTGACCGCCCCGGCCGGAAGGAGTGGGTGAACGGCGAGGCCAGGACGAAGCCCCTGCGCAGGAACTCCCTGACCGGCGAGGTCGGGCAGGAGTTTGTGATCGAGAACCGACTCCTGTACTACCTGTTCACCTTCGGCACCGAGCTGGGCAACGAGCTTTTCTACATCACCTTCTTCCCCTTCTTCATCTGGAACATCGACGCCTATGTGAGCCGGCGGCTGATCGTGATCTGGGTGTGGGTCATGTACCTGGGCCAGTGCACCAAGGACATCATCCGCTGGTCCCGGCCCTCCTCGCCGCCCGTGGTCAAAGTGGAGATGTTCTACAACTCCGAGTACAGCATGCCCTCGACACACGCCATGTCGGGCACTGCCATCCCCCTGGGACTGTTCCTCTTGACCTATGGCAGATGGGAGGTAAAGTGGCTGTTTTGTTATTCATGCCTGTAGGCACGTACGTATTTACCTGGCTGTGACAGCGCTGTGTCGAGTAAGAGCCGGGGAGGCAGCAGATGGTTTAATGAATACGTTATTAACTGCTGCAGAGTGACAAAACCTGCAGGGCTTGGGATTGTGTCCGGAGGTAAAGTTACACCAACTTTCCCTGTGCATCGGACTGCTTATCCCGGGACGATGCACCGGCACACTTGACTAATTCTAGCAGCATGTTAGATACCACCATAGCAGCAGTCCTATTGAAGGCTTTCCTGTGGGAAAGTTTCAGGTGAGACGGGGTTGCAGTGTCCCTGATTTCCACCACAGGATGTGACAGCTGAAGTTGCGCTCGCCGGATTCTTGCCCTGCCGCTGTCGCAAGGCGACACGGTTGCACAACCGGCTCCTTCTGTCTCGGCCCCAGGTGGTCCAGCTGGCCCTGCCTGATGCCTGCGCCTCTCCGTCAGGCCCGCCGTGCCGGTGCGCTCCCTTCCTGCACCTCCCCGTGGAACGCGCGCGCACGTGACGCAAGGGCACGGCTTCAACAGCATCGCCCCGGCACTTCCGACACGCTGATCTGCAGGAGTGCCATCAGGCGCAGGCCGCCCTCTGTGCATATACATAAGAAACATCTCATCATTTGATTAGCAGAGTGCCAGAAAAAGCATCACCCCCCCCCCCCTCGCATGTGATGAGCTCTTGGAGGGCTGCGGTGTGGTGTTGGAAAGGTGTTTGTGACAGACCGGCTGGCAGCACGCACACCTTCCTGTGGGCCTCCGCTGTCCTCTCCGGTTACACTTCTGTCAGGGTGAAAGGCTGGAGCAGTTCGAGCAGGTAGCATGCGCTGGCTGTAAAGGAACAAGTAAAAATGTATTCCAGGCTGAAAGAGGGGAAAAGAAACGCAACGTTTCGGCTGTGGAGTCTTCTTCGGGTGTCTTCAGGCGGAAGACCTGGAGAGGACAGAGTGGACACCTGAAGAAGGCTCCACAGCTGTAACGTTGCGTTTCTTTTCTTCTCTTTTCAGCCTGGAATAAACCTTTACTTGTTCAATAGTTGAAGGCTCAGTACAATTAAGGACAAGCATCAACGATGCATCTTGATCGAGTCTGGAAAGATCAGGGCTGGTGACCGGTGTGATCCCAGCTTCGTGAGGAAGGACAGGTGTCCAGAGAGCCATGAGTTGTGAGCGGACGTGGTCTTCGGCTCAGTTTGGCACCAGGCTCGGGCAGCTGGGTAAAAACCAGGGGGCTCTTTGAGATTAGGTGCAGCCGTGGCTCGGAGTTGAGGTCGGGGGTGTGTTGCGAGAGCTGGTCAGTGCGAGTGCTGGTCTGTAACCTGCAGGGAGGGGGAGATCAGGCCTGACCGGTGTTACATACTCTTGAGAAGCATTGTGGTAGGAGAGAGAACCCGCCACGTGCACACGATCTGTCACCTCTTGCATAACTCGCTTTCTCAAAGCGCGTGGAAGGGACCAGGCGCGGACAGCCTGTTCAGGAAGCAGGCTGAGCACGAGTTGGGGTATGACTTACTTGGTGTGCCTGTGTGAGCGCCTTAGTTCACTTGGAAGGATCTGTATTTCAGAGCTGGAAGCCAGGTTCTGGGTGCTGTCTTTTCGTGCTCCTCAGGTGAAGTCTCTGCAGAGTCACTAGGGCATCAGTGTGGCCAAAGAAGGGGTAACGTCACCCCCCTCTGCAGGGACAGCGTTTCCTTCATCTTTCCTTAACTGACATGTCTATCACCTATAAAGTCATATACTCTATATATATAAAACGCATAGTTTTTCTTAGTATGCAAAGTGTATCTTCCAGTTACAGTCTGTATGTTCTCCCTTTGTTTGTGTGGGGTTCCTTCAGGTGCTCTGGTGCTTTCCCAAATCCAAAGACTTGCTGTTAAAAATAGATGGAGGGTTACACATGGGATAACATTAAGGGTCTGTTTTTACTATGAGCCAAGACCCTCTGATCAATTTGACCCTTTTGATAGCAGTGTTATGATCAAATAAATAGTAAGTGTCCAGGTCGGCTTACAAGTGTTGCTGCAGTACACTGAAGGGGGGAACAGGAGGTCTCACTGTGCAGAGTGCAGTGGGAGAGGAGGGTGGGTGTGTGTCAGAGTGTTCAGACTGCAGGAAATCAGCATTTCTGCGGTGCTGATGTCACAGTCAGGCCTGTGAGTGCTCTCCGTAGCCCACGTTTCCTCTGGTTGTCTGCCATATAATGAGGAAGTGAAAGCCCCAGTTCTGCCCTAACAAGACTTTGTTTTTACTTTTTCATGTTTTTGGTGCTTTCAGAAGAATTTCCTTTCCCTCAGTCTTCACATTTGTCTCATACATGCTCAGTGTCGCTTTTATGATTTCTAGTAAATAGCTGATAAGGCAACTACAAAGCAGGCATTCAGCATTCATGTGCAGGCTAGTTACTTGAGAATTGTATATTATATGGCTCATTACATGCACATTTTTAATTGGTGACTTCTTGTATTTGCATGTTCTCTGCTTGTGCATAAGTTCTCCTTTCACATACCTTTCACATCTCTGTGCCCCAAAAGTCTGTCAGCTTTCCTCCTTGTGCAAAGTGAGAACAAAAGGAGAAGTGTTCGTAACTCCTGTAACAGCACGGTCTTTCCTAACTCAGTGTGCGTGATCAGGCATTGACCCCTAGTTTTGCTCTTCTTCGCTGTGGGCGGCGCACCACGCCAGCTCTCCCTCTGCACCTCCTATGTGCCTCCATAGGCCCCTCTCTGGATTCTGCCTGTGTGGTGGATGGTTTTCACACAGGGGGGTTGTGTCAGTGATTTGGAATGCAGGCAGCATTCAAGCCCATGCAGGAATTCAGACCTGACTCGCTGCAGACTTTCAGTTATTGCATCCAGATGTTCCACGGTGAGGGAAGAATGCCCCAAACACAGTCTCATCTTCTGCTGAATGATCGCTACGGAAACAATGACCGTGCAATCAGTTTTATCGTACCCTAGGCTGAGAAGCAGTGGGTGATGATGAATTCTGTCCCAAGGTTTTTCCATCTGTTTTTTTTTTTCTAAAAAACAGAAAACATGCACTGCTCGTGAGTACTGGAGGACTAAATTCCAGATGTCTGGAAAAACCCTTGTTGGGTTCTGTTGTGATTTGGCTGTGGGAAATTACCCAGGGGCTGCTGCCCTCCTGTTGTCCCAGCATGCAGTGCGGCGGCGTGAGGGGGGTGAGGACTGACTGCCCACGTGTGAGCGAGATCACAGGGACGGCGACGAGACCCTCAGTGCGTGGCAGCTTAAGCCATCTCATGTTTATACTGAAGCAGACAAGCACAAATGAAACATCTGTCTGATGATGTACATCAGGCACAGGGGTGATGTCCATAAAGTACCAAATGCATATAATGATGGCTGTGTTCCAAAAGCCTGCAGTTGGGAAAAGGGGGGAGAAACAATTGGGAATGTTTTTTAAATTCACATTTCAGATTAGTTTAACTTTGGCTTCAGCTACGGGGATTACCATAGCAAAGAAGCTGTAATTACCTCTCTGTGATTAAAGGGTATTTTTAACAATGTGGACTTAATCACTGCAAGGTGATTTTGAGGTGAGCAGTGCATGGCTTTAGCAGTGAAAGGGGAGAGATGAAAAGGCAGCAGTCATATTGTACACTTTCGGACACTTTATTGTTAGAGGAAAGGTAAAGAGCCCCTTACAGATCCACTCAGGCTCAATTACAGGTCCCCATGTTCTTTGAGGGTAACAGTTTCAGTGGTAGTGTACTCGGACTCTCAGGGGCAGTACAAGTGAGGAGAAGCCATCTGCTTCCCAGCTCCCTTTTCATTTCAGAGTAATTGCTATGACATTGAATAATAAAGTTTAGGAGTGTCCCACACTGGACTATACAGTAAGTGCGCATACCGTCTTAATCCTACAAACTGACGTTTGCAGTGGATGTTCCAGTGTTTGCTGCTGGTGCAGCTTTGGTGTTAATGGATACTTTGCAGCTGATGGGGTAATCTGCTGTGTGTTGCTGTCTCGGCCTGCCGGGCGTGAGTCATGCCTTTTGTCCCGGTGCCGGCTGGCTCTCCCTCTCTGCTGTCGACTACAGCAGGGCCTCTCTGCAGCGAAGAGAGCGCGGTGACCGAGAAGGTCAAGAGTCCCATAGAAGGATTTCCAAATAAAGGAGAGAGCTGCGTCAGGTCCAAGGCAGAGAAGGAGAGTGCACAGCAGTGCAGGACAAGGAAGGGAATGAGAGATTTGGCACGCACAGCCTGAGACGTTCCCTGACGTGCTGGGAAGCAGTTTTCTTTCTTGTGTCTTAGCTGCGTGGGGAAGCTTTTCGCTGGGACAAAGATTTTGCTGACTCTCAAGGGCTCAAGAACTGACTGAAGAATATTGATGGTCTGAGCGTTTTATATTAACTCGGAAAAGAGAGAAATGAAGTCGGAGCTGGCCGGAGAGTATGCTAGTCTCGTGCCAACGCTGTTGCCTTCTGGCACGCCGAAGGAGAAACTGAAGGGCCTAGCAGACCGCTGTGTGTCTCTGCCTCTTTTGCCAGCAGGAATGTAGGATCTTTTCTTCAATGTCAGATCAGGTTAGCAAATGCGTTTTACCCCCGTGTTTGCCTCCAGGTCCACCGTTTCATAGATCTCGAACGGAGATCTATTAGTAACTGGGTATGGCCAGAATCGGGCAAAATGAAACCTCCTTTTCTCTAGCGACGGAATAGAAAGCCCTTGCTGAGTTTCGAAGCTGGGAGGACGTTAGGGTGTGCCTGCTGAACTATTTTGTGACCAATCCATGTTATTAATGTTAATTCCTTTTGGCAGTTTCTATGTCCAGTCAGGGTCCAAATCAAATCCTAATTCGTTTTTAGTCTAGGTCCAGTTGGGACTCCCATACAGTCTACATCAGGGGGGGCCAGTCTGGAGTGTCTGCAGGTTTTGGGGTCTCGTTAAAGCATCAGCTGGGAGAAGATGTTCAATTGGAACAATTTCACAATGAAAAAATATGGTATATCATAATATACGTTGTATATAATTTATATATTAGATCATGATAGTATATATCATTTACAGACATGATGATGACTCAAGGGAGAACGGAATGTACAGTACCTGTCCACTTAGAGCACTTTAAGCTCATCACCGCCTGTGGATGAGCTCTGAAAACCCGGGTGTGTCACGGTCATGGTCTCACTCACTGCTGCGGGATCGATTATTTCAGCCACAAATGGGTTCGCCGGTGTTTGTCGTGTCACCAGTGGCAGATCGGCCAAGTATTTGTCCCAGCAGTTTTGCGCATTGATTTGTTTTCCAAGCTGTTCCCCAGAATCCGAGGACTCGAGCTGGAGTAATTAGAATGCGTCGTGCCCAGTTAAGACGGTAGCGAGCTGGTTGTGTCCCGCTAAGAGCTGGGATGAAAATGGTGAACCAAAGGACACACTGGCCCTCCAGGACTAGACAGCCCTGGCCCACTTCAACAGCGGACCTGGATGTTACTGCTGATTAAAAGGAAATAAATGGGACAAGGGACCCAGAGCTGTTTTTCCAAAATAAATAGACATTTTGGAATAGATCACTGCTGAACACGTCCCTTTATGGAATAATGATCCATGATCTATGGGATGTGGGATAATGCTTAAGGATCTGAGCGATCAGATGCAGATTGTTTGTTTCCTCTGGATTAAGATGGGCACAGGCCTGGGCAGGTCTTTCCTTTGTCCTTGAGCTAGGATCACTCACCAGCAACACCTCCGGCTTATGTCACTCTGCACAGGGTGGACCCTGGATCTGTTTTGCTGCTGAAAGTGCAATTTCTGGGAATGCCAAGTGCATTCTTGCTAATCCTGTACTCATTAACCCGAGCGCTATCATGCGCAATGCTGTGATCAGCTCAAGGCGGAATCCGGCCTGTGTTTTATCACTGTCCATGTGAGTCTCCTGCAGCAGCTCAATGGAGTCGGCCTACTTCACAGCTGTTATCAGAGGATCATAAACGAAATCTAAAGCCCATTCAGACCAGCCAAGCATACTTCAGTGCCCATAAACTGTACTACACTAGCGCATTAGAGATATTTAATGTTTTCTTGGCACTGCTTTCAGACTAATATTTTCTATTGAGCTGTAGGAGTGTTGCTGTATTGTGGTACAATCTGCTGTTTGTCATAAGCAACTGTTTATCAGGGCTCTGGCCTTCAACCGATACTATTGACGAAGTTGTCGCAGAGAAAGACGTTATTACAAGACAAGACATAATTTAGTGTGAGAAGTAGTAGAAGGATAAGTATTTTCTTTTTTCATACTGAATCTGAAGCAAATTATTTTAACATTTTATTGGAATGAACAAAACCTCTTGGGAAATGAAGTATTTTTTCACAGCTTATAGATGTGAGCTGTATCTTTACATCTCCAGTTAAAAGGCTGGGGTACTGCTTGTGATGGGGAACATCAGGTTTTCCATATGCAGGACGCCCATCTCTCGATTAGCCAGTAAGACCTGAAAGAGAACTTTTTGACTTTGACTTTGGCTCGGGAAGTGAATAACAGAATGAATGTGGTGACAGTCTGAATTGTAGCTTAATTGTAGGGATGTATATTGAAGTAACAACAGCAACGAGAACAATTAATAATTCCTAACGCTTACAGTACATAGCACTTTTCTGGACACTCCATTCAAAGAGCTTAACAGGTAATGGGGATCCCCTCCACCCCCACCAATGTGCAGCCCCACCTGGATATGGATGATGCAACAGCAGCCATAGTGCACACAGTACAATCACCACACACCAGCTCTCAGTGGGCAGGAGAACAGAGTGATGAAGCCGGTTCAGAGAGGGGGATTATTAGGAGGCCGTGATTGGTCAAGGCCAGGGGGAAATGTGGCCAGGATGCAGGGGTAACACCTCTACTCTTTTCGAGAAATGCCCTGGGATTTTTCATGACCACGGAGAGTCTCATCCGAATGACGGCCCCTTTTTACAGTATAGTGTCCCTGTCGCCTATACTGGGGCATGAGGACCCACACAGACCGCAGGGTGAGCGCCCCCTGCTGGCCCCACTAACACCTCTTCCAGCAGCAACCTTAGCTTTCCCAGGAGGTCTCCCATCCAGGTACTGACCAGGCTCACACCTGCTGAGCTTCAGTGGGGCTGCCAGTTGTGAGTTGCAGGGTGATATAGCTGCTGGCAAGTGTGGACAAGCGTGGACATCTCTCTGATGCCTTTCTGTGCCTGCAGCAAACTCCATGTTTAATTCAGTAACACCAACCTCCATGACCCTGACATCCCTCTTGACAAATAAGATATTTACTCGCGTCTGACAGCAAGCCTTTGGGTCATAAAGCCGTACATCCTGCTGGATTGCGAGAAATTGCCACAGGGGTCCCAGTCCTGCATCTGGCATCGATAAACAGAGCTGGTCAAGGAGAGCCGGCTACCAAAGCAGCCTCTTAGCATTCAGGAAGAGGAGGCCTGCTGTGCTGCTGTCACGCCAGGCAGCGTGGAAACACGGATCAGCGGATACGGAGATAAGCTCTGGACAAGGTAGTCTGTTTCAGCTCGACTTTGCACCTCTGGTGACGCACAGCCAATGAAGTGCCATTCTGCTGAGAGTAAGGTGACCAGAGGAACAGCCCTGATGGACTGAAAGCTCTCCTCCCATGATCAGACTTTCTGACTTGTCTGGTTCTTACTAATCAGAAGTAACAGTGATTGTGTCCCCCAGTGGTAACAGTGATTGAGTCCCCAGAATACCCCCCTTTTGGGTAAATCCTTTGTCGCATTTCCAGGAAGGAAGACATTTTGACTCGAATAACCCAGTTTGAGTGTTGTTACTCTGCCCTCACTCCTTTCTGAGACGCAATGCAAGTGTTTTAAGTACACAGACTGTGTTATAGTAAATACGTTTGTGTTAGCAGTAAGAACACTTGTTAACATTTTGTTCATGGTTCATATCAGTTGATCTGTTTAATGTAACTAGCTCTTGTGTTTTTCTTTTGGGTCGGAATCATGTTTGTCAGTCAGGTAGTGAGCTACGACAAGCCACAGGAATCGTCCACACCTGTAGCAAAGCAAGCAGTTATTCAGTTCAGTTCAGTTTGATTCAGTACGTTATTGCTATGTCAGCAACGCTGATTGGAATTTGTTGTAGTGCAGCCCAGATAAAAAGTGTAACATATTACACAGATGACATACAGAATTGTCTAGTGGCCTCTAGATAGGAAGAGAAATCGTGAGAAAAGACGGAAATACATCCATTTAAAACAGGCCGTTCAGTCCCAAAGAGCTCACCTTTTCTTTTACAGGGCATTAATTGATCCCTACGCACTTTAAAACGACCTCCACATTTTTGTCTGCGTATTCCATGTCTTTAAATACCCTTGCACTTAATTGGAAATAACAAATAAGTTTAACTTTATCGATCCCCTTAAAAGGTTTCAAAAACCTTCAATCATGTCTCCCCTAAACTGTCCCTTTATAGGGCTGAAGAGGTTACTGTGCCTTTTTTAATCTGTCTGTCCTTTACCCCTGCTGTAAGTCCGGTTTCTGTTTTCTGGACTGTTCCTAAAGCTCATATCTCTTTATCATGATGTGGAAACCAGTGCTGTAATGAGCTAGGCAGTGTGACGGGAGATATACATCTTCCCCGTGCTACAAAATACAAACCTTTTATTAAAGACCAGAACAAGTGAAATTCTAAATACAATTTATTTAGAATCTAAATTGTTAGATTCTGTTAATACAGTGTTATTTAGGATTTTGAATTTAAAATCACCACCAGGCGTTTCGACGGAGGCCAACGGTAGTGTTTCTTTGCACTTCTTGAAGTGAAAGTTCCTGTGCTGTACTGTGTGGTTTGATTGTGGTCCAGAGCCTATAGGGACATGCTGCCTTCTGTTTGCATCACAGGATTAGCGGAGCATCACAGGCGCTTTGGGCTGCTAAAGCCAGCACACCGAAGCTGAATGGAGCCGTGCCAGAGGGATAGGAGTTTGACATTTCTGCTGGAAATAAATTGTAACCAGACATAAAACATATGAAAGGGCAGGCAGGGGAAATAAAAAAGCTTTCCTCAGCCCTGTCACCACTGCTCTCTACTTACTTGGGTTTGGGGGTTCAGGCTCCATGTGTTCAGGGTTTTTTTCGCCTGCATGTGTGTGTCGTTGCCATAAACTGTTATCCGGTGGTAGAAGATATTTGATTCAGCAGTTCTGCCCACTGTGGAGCTCTCCCCACCCCCAACTGAAGGATCAGCCCCTGAAGAGGGGCAGCCTGGGGCATCGTCAGCGTCCTCCCTGCGCAGGTGGTCAGGACAATGATCTCATCAATTATGCACCATCCCCGCGCCTGGCGGCGTGAGCTGAGATAAGGGCTCTAGGTGAACAAGTGAGCCAGCCAGTGCGGCCGAGCAGTTCTGTAGTACCCAGCCCAGCGCTGCTGGGAATTATGGCACTTGTCCATTTCTCTGAGGGAGAACATAACGAAGAGCATCTGCCCAGGCATGTAGATTTGTGCCACTCGCTGTGATTATAGGATTCCACAACTGGCTTGATGTGGATACTAAACCAGACTCGTCCCTGTGTATTTTGTGTGCTGTTCAGTAGCTTTTTAAACACCTCTGTTCTGTTGAGCCTACAGTCGGAGGTGTGGCTGCGCTGGGGCTCGGATTGCTGCTCTGCTGTGGGAGACTGTTGTACTCCCGTGTGTGACTCTGCCTCTCAGAGGGAAGGACTCATCTTATTGTACTGGAGCGCAGCAGGGCCAGGAATTGGAGTCAAATTGCCATTACTGCAGGGTAGACCAAGACTCAGATTCGGTCCACCTGGTTGTGGAATTAACCTGTATCATCTCCCAGTTTCATTCGACTCATTTGACATGGCAACAGGAATAAAAAAAAAAAGTGTCTCTCTTTGACTGGCAGTCTAAGCCATGTCCTGTTTTTACAAGCTGTGTTTTTTTTTTTTTTATTGATACCAGTATCAAGTGCTGGATGTGTGTTGCTTGTCACCTCGTTTAAAACAAATCAGATTGGCTTTCCTGCTTCATTTGTATGCTTTACCCTCGAGTTTGCAGGTCAGAAGTACAATGGAGTCTGTACATTCCTTTTCACCTATCTTTAGGATCACACACACAAGCCCTCCCTCATTTCTTCCTGAGTAGACCGTCCCCCAGTTTGGGGAGCTGCCCTCCGTACCACAGCTTCTCTTGTAGCCTTTTCAGCATCTTGAATGAGTTCGCCAAAGACAAGGCAGGTCACAGTGTTAGTCTCCGAGAAAGCGAAGAGATTTGTACTGTCAAGGACTACAAATACTGATATCCAAACACTGACAACTGCCTTTTTTCTTTCTCTCTCCTCCCGCCCTCTCGGCTTCCAGTACCCCTTCCTGCTGGGCCTGGCCTCGGCAGTGTGCTGGTGTTCCCTGGTGTGCATCAGCAGGATCTACATGGGGATGCACTCTATCCTGGTAAGAGACAAGATTCTGTGTGTTTTCATATCTTTAGGGGTTCCCGGTATATGCACTGACCTGAGGTGTGTAGTCACCTCAGTTAGGCCCTCCAGTGGTCTCCTGCACTAGGACAGGAACGTGCTCCAAACACAAGTTCTTTCTAACCATGGGACTAGAAAAGCAGGTTGATTTGTAGATGCTGGATCCCCAAAGCTTTTGGAGAGAAGATTCTTTGGTTCTGCAAGTCCATTAAACTACCCATGGTATGTCATTAACATCTTATAGCATCCTCTCATGCTTGGGTGTTTTATGTAAAATCTCCTCTATTGTTATTAATGTGGATGATGCACTTACATTCAAATTACTGAACTGCAAAGTATATAAGAAAAATAACCAAGGTGCAGCTGTCCCAAATAACATATGCTTCTCAACCTTTCAAAGCTTTGAAAAACAAGCAGAAGCTATCCGAACAGGATTGCAATATCTGCATTGCATCACTGCTGAGGTTATAAACAGAAGGAGGGAGGTTTTCACTCTTTCTAACCACCATTGCTGACAGAAAGTTTTTTTAGCCTTTCAGCTGTGCAAGTATACCAAGTGTATAGTGAATAGTAATATAGTAAAAGTAAATGAGGGAAGTTTATAACCCCAGAATTCAGAACTTCGCAGAATCACTGTTTGGCTGGATGCCTTACACATTCTCTGACCTGCTCTGTGCTAGCTGTTGGCTACTCTGTAGATCTGAGTACTTGCTGTCCTTGTTTTATTAACCTGCCCTAATGTACTCTTTGCCACATAGGTGTTGCTTGTGAATATTGTTCACTTTCTCCCAGGAGTCACTTGCAAAGCTCTTTTCTGCGAGTCAAAAGTTGTTTTATGACTCAATATACTAAATACAAATAATTAATATACAGTTAATTGCATTTAGTATAATTATTCATTTTCATATCATTAAGGACATTGTCATAGACAGTGGTACTCAGAAATACAAATAAAACAGGCCTATTAATTATTGCTAATAAGAACAAATGCCAAAAAAGTCACAGGAGGTAAAATTGCAGGCAGGAAATAACTACAGGTTTAGGAGCAGTCTGTAGTGCACTGGATCACATTGAATGTTCAGTGCAGAAAGTACATCTGTGTGTATTGTTTACATAGTAGATAAATCAAATAGAAATTGACACTTTAAACTGGAAACTACAAACCTAAAAAAGCTGCTGAAACAACCCAGCAGCTCCGTCTGCCCCGCTGACATCACTCTCTGCCACATCACTCAAGCAGTCAGGCGTTTTGAGTTCTGGAGTCTCGTCTTCAGGTCTCGTGATCTGCTGCAGAACAGCAAGAATTTAGTGGGATGAAAAACTATGGACTGGGACTGGGTGTGAATGAAAGCTAAGATGTCTCGCAAGAAAGCATATTCAGTCTTAATGATAATGCTCGATTTACAGTACATGTAACTGTGACACTATTAAACTGAATTGAGCACTGTTGAGTGCCAGATGCTGTAGCTGTGGGGATTATCCACATGATGAGCTGAGCGCTGTGTAGCTCTGGGCCCTGAGCCCTGCCTGTTTTATGTCATTACTGAGGTCCCTGCAGGAGACATGAAACCAATATGCCACCTTGCTAAAGTGTTAAGAGTCGCCATTATTTAAATGAGTGCCTGTCCTCTTAAAAGACTGTTTCTGTGCAATAAAAGCCTTATCATAATTCATTACATGGATCTTTCCCCTGCAATTTCCAACCGAACAAGTCAGCAGAAATAGAACAGATTTCCTTCTAGTGCCAGCTACAGTGAGAGTATGAGTATGAGTCACCACTGCCTTGCCTTTTACAGACATCTTCTGTAACACAGTAAGGTTCTGTCTGCTATAGAGAGAAAAATCTGTTCAGGTGGGGGGTAGATTTCTTTGGTTCTACAAAGCGATTTGCTAGGCAAACGCATCAAGATATGCAGACTAGACTGTTGTGCTGTAAATTAGCCAAGATCGAAAGGTTTATTAAAGCTTTCTGCCCATTTATCGGTGTATCCTTTTGAGCTATCTGTAACTGGAAAAAGACATACAGCATGTCATTGAGAAAGGCACAGACATTAGTGGGTCTATAGCATTTGTAAATCAGCCTATAGGCATTGTTGCGAACAAGAATGCTGTTTCTTCACAAGTACAGCGCTCTCTGTGGTCAGTAAGGAGTGTCTGTGCTCCCTTTACTGGAAACCATTGCCATGACTTCAGAGGGGATCACACAACACGACAGCTCTCAAAGATGCCAGCAAACCCGTGCAGAGCCCAGGCTACTTTTTCACTTTTAAGGCAAACGTTCAGTAGTGCTAAGCCAAGCTTTTAGACTTCACTGGCGTGGCGAACGTCAGTTAGTGCTAGTGTTAAGAAACTAAGACAGGAAGGTGAGGCAGGAGCATTGCAAAATTTTTCTGAGGCCTCTCTGTCTTGAAGGAGGCACGCACTGAGAGCTAGCTCGTACAGTAATACAGTTCGGTAGAGTTCCTGCTGTGTTCGGGCAGAGAAAGACTTGGAAAGTCTTGAGGAGGCAGCGTAAGGATAATGTGCTGTCTAATTCTAGCTTGTTTATCAATAGCCCCAGGCACTGGGTGTCTGTCTGATGGTAACATTTTGTGGTTAGTCTCCTTGCTCTGTACGTGTAACAGCAGAGAGCCATTCTTTACTGGTGTTGTGTCAGAAGCATATAAGTAGCTTAAATGCCAGTAGAGACTGTAAATGACAGTCTTGTTCTGTGGTTTGTGTATTTAAAGAATTTAATAAATCAAGAGCTTTGACCTTAGCTCCTACGCTGTTTTCAGTTTTATCACAATCTATGATTCTGGTGGCACGTCAGAAAAGGCCTTTATCATGAAACTGTGATTGAGGTTTTTTTGTGCTCTCTGTTTACTCAATTTCTGCGTACATTAGTCTCCCTTATCTTAAGTTCCCAGGTCACAGTTTCCTCTGGTTCAGTATCCCGAGTCTCCTTCCAGCTTCCAGAATGTGATTGTGCAAGACCCACAGCTCGTTTCCAGTCAATGAGCACTTAATCACCGAGTCAGTGACACTTCTGGCAAATTCTGCTGTAGCTGGGTAGCCCTTCTGTCCTCTTAAAGAATTGACGTCTAGCATTTCTCGGTCAGTGAACCTCAGTGTTTTTACGCAAAGGGGTTAAAATCAGTAAAGTGTTGTTTCTCCTTATGTTAGCATTCATTTAAGTGCTGAGCAACGGTCTTTAGATCACAAGATTTCAAATGCATGTGAATACCCAGCCAAAGCAGGCATGCATATACAGTATGTTGAAGCAAGTTAGTGCTTATTTAAGACCATAAAAATGGTTCCAAACAAGAGAAGGCCGTTTGGCTCCTCCAGCTCTTCAATAGTTTATTGATCCAGGAATGTCATGCGGCCAGTTTTCGATAGGAGCCAGTGTATCGGCTTCAACAACAAGGCCAGGTAGCGTGTTTCAGGTTCCCACGGACCCGTTTTATGCCAGTTTCAGGTTCAGAGGCCTGCCAGTTTACAGTATTAACGGTGTCTGTGGCTTTTCTTGGACGCGAGAATGAGGTCTCGTTAATCGGGCCTCAGAGCTGCCCTTTCAAGACCGCCGAATGGAAGAGAGAGCCGGGACCCCGTAGGGCTGGTCTGCGTGATGGGGCCTGCAGAGGCCAGAGGAAGAGCAGGTCGGGCTGGTCACGCAGGGCTGTGGGCTCCTGCGTCTCGGGGATCACAGGCAGATAGGAGAGCAGGCGCTGGCAGCACATTCACGGTCTCTGTGTGAATTGCTGCCAATGGTTTTATTGGCCCATGGACGTGGTTCATTTAATCTTGTGTGAAACACTCGGTGTTGTTAGGAAAGGAACAGACGAACAGAAAGTAACATTCAAAATAAATGCTCAGTGAAAGACAGCACTCTTGCATGTTTTATGTACGTTTAAACATACGTCCAACGAAACATGAAGCGGATCCGTATGTAATAAATGATTCAGAATTAGAAAACATTGCATGCGAAGACAGGATAAATAAAACTTGTGCAAATGTTTTACAAGGCTGCAAATGGGGAAAAAATAAATAAATCAATTTGCTTTTCCTCAAAAGTATTGGTTTTCTTAGTGGCATGGTAGTGTCAGTAATGTTTCATGTTACAGTGAAAGCCATAAGCTTACTGTGAAAGATGGGAAAGCTGTGAATCATCAGATGGAGATGGACTGCAGTACAGTGAAGTCTACACTCTCCTACTCCCCTGCATCACTGGGACAAAGGCAGTCCCTACCGAGCTACAACACCCCCCATTGCTCGGGGTTTTGCTTAGCTCTCCCATGTTGGCGCTCATCAGAGTGATCCCACTGGCAGCAACACATGGAGGGGCGTGGGGTCAGAGGGCAGCGAGCTGGATGGCTCTAGTCCCAACAGCGGTTGAGGCAGAATGTGTGCAGAGGTCTTGTATCACAGCTTCCCTGGAATTTCACACTCAGTTCATAAGCACTCCTCAGTACCGCTAAGAGCTCAGTGTGTCGTATGAAATGCACAGATTTCCCTTGCTTTTTTAGAAACACACATGAGATTTCAGTATAACTTAAGGCCTGTTTAAATGTTGATTTTCCCCTGCCTCATCTATAAAGGACTTTGGGAACACTGTCAGTTTTAGCTGTGAGCTTGGCTCTCCGTTGTGCCTCCTCGTCAGTCTGAGCCCTGCTGCACTGCCTGGTCAGAGGACCTCCTCAAGAAAGCACAGTTCCGTGGAGGACCAGGGCGTGGGAGATAAAAACCGCACTCTCTAAGGCACAAGCGCAGGCTGTGCTGGCTTGGCATGGGCTGGCCCTTCCTTGTGATGAAGCTCTCTAGCTCGCAGTCTCCACACTTTTCCTGCTGCAGGTCACTGAGAAGTGGGCAGTTGACCTTTGAACTGACCTTTAAACCTTTGACTGAGGTGGGCCTGGAGCGGCTGGGGCACCCTGCAGAAGCAGGGACCCATGGAGACACGTCATCCAGGCTGACATGAGAGCTGTTCTCGTGTAATGACACCCAGTGAACATGCCCAGTTTTGTGTTTTAATGACATGTAGAATAATATGGATTCTGGGTGAATTCCTCCAAAATAGTTATGAATTAGACTGTGAATAAGATGTGTCCACCAATTGCACTAAAACAGTTGTATTTACTATTTACAAAAAAAACTGTGAATTCAAACACCTGACTCATTGGCGCTCGGTCTTGATAAATAGTCTCTTTTAGTGCAATTAATTTCAAATTCACATAAAGTATCATTCAGAATGATACAGCATTCGCCTTAAGACACAATAAAATAACACTGAAAGTGAACAAATAGTAATGAGACTGATACTCTTCATACAAATAATTTGTTTTTGAATTTCAATTTCAGTAGCAAAGCCACAGACATTTACCTTTCATCTCACACAGTTGTTTGACTTGGCTGTTGTGTTGTATTCAAAGTGAACCGTTGCTCATTTCAGGTCCAGTCGAATGGATAAATGCATGTTTGAAATCTTTTTTGTCTAAAAAGTTCATACTTTCATTCATTATAAATCCAGACAGGGATAATTGAGTTACACACTCCTGACTTTAGACAGAGCGTCTTCTAAGTGAATCCATTTAACTAATTATAATCTACTTCATTTACACACGGTCTGAGACTCCTATTGTCCCAGACAGATTGTCCTCTCCTGTTACCTGCTGTGGAGTGAATACTAGAATGAAGTGTTTTCTTCTGCGCTTTCCTTGTTCCCCTGTAGCTCATTTTCATTGGATGCTTTATCAGTCCTTGTGTACAAGTCCCTTGCTGATGCTTATCTGTTTGCAGGGATGAGTCACTAGCCTCAATTAGCCAGATATGAGAGCTGCTCTCATGTCAGTCAGCCCCATGCGAGAGCTGATTTCATTTTCCTGCAGCCCTGCAGTCGGCTTTCAGTGTGGTAGGAGACTAAAGATTAATATACAGTAGAGATATTTGAAGCCAACAGGTTTTTAAAAGGTTCAGCCTGATGTGCACAGAGCCTTAATACTTACACCATGCAATACAGTGATACTGCAATACAGAACACAGTTCAATTAATTAAAAATAGGAAATGTTGGCATTAAGACTTTCATTGGCCACTTTTGGGCTTTCTGGATCCCAGGGATTTGACTGGCTCTTAAATTTGGACTTGGGTTAGAGTCCTCTTCAAGGGACCACATTTCTTGTGGTGCAGTATGCCTGCCCTGTCGCTCTGTGTTCAAGCTGATTCTGTCGGCAGCTCTGTGCAGACTGCGTGGCTCAGTGGAGTCTGCTCTCTGGGAGGCTGAGGTGTGTGTACTGAAGGATTAATAGCATTTAGAGCACAAGCCAGCTGATCAATCCTGTCTTGTGTACAGCAGCCAAGCCAGAAAACCTATGGGGGTTTCTCTAGGATTAGAGGGATTTCAGAAAGCTCAGACCTTTGTGAAGATCATTGGAGGAGGCACTCTGTCACCAAGAGTACTTTATTGCAAAAGCAGAATGCATTGCTTCCAGAGTGAGAGCCTGGCAGTAGTATATCTTTAATCTTGTCTAAAACTCGCATTTTTCCAGCTTTCTCGAATATCTCTTATTTGTGAGGTGAAAGACCAAATGGGGCTGTAAGTCATTTTTAGTCAAAATATTTCAGGCCCAAGAGGAAATCAGAATGACCAGTTGTGTGCTCATAAATAACATACAGTTAAAACCCTTCCCCAACAGTTATAGTAGAGAAGAACAGACACCAGTATAGTACTGACAGAACAAAGAGAAGGTTCATGTTCAGAGGTCCGTTGTCTGCTGTGAGTTGAAATGGACCCCAGATTTTAAATCGGAGGTCCCTGTTTGGCTGTGGTTTGCTATCAGCCTCTCAGGGACTGGGCAGCGCTTGTGAAAGAGTTCAGGGGACTTTGGATCAGCCAGTTTCTGAAGAGCTGTGCTGAACAGGAACAGTATACCCAAACGCTGACATGAGAATCGTTACACACTTTTCCTCTCTCTGTAGCTTAAAATATAAAAACGCTGTATTAACACTTTATTACTCTATTAAACAATGTATTAATAGAACTGTAAACAAGAGGTAAATATATACTTTACTGAATTAAAATAAAATGTATTTTAATGTGCAACAATAACCAATAATCCATCAATCAGTAGTATATAATTTCAGTTTGAGGGCAGGCTAGCAAAGACCCTCTCAACCTGCCATTCAGAGACTTCTTTTTGCTACCATTCATTGAGAGCTTCAGTCAGCTGAATTGTTTTTAATTGGAATAAAACGTTTTGCATAAGGTAGCATTTGCATATCCAATAGTACCTTTAGATGGTGGAATATTTCTGTGCAGTCCGCAATTTGAATATGGCTATTGTTTTTTCCCCCACGTCAAAACACATCGCACCAAGGAACACGTGTGTTCACTATTTTCACGGCTGATTATGGCTGGGTCGGGGGTTCCTTCTTTGGGAGCCGTGGCCTGGGCTCTGAGTGTGATCCGTCGTGCTGCTTCTGCACGACTCGAACGAGAAACGGGGAGACGCCCCAGGGCGGCGGTGATTAATGCGTGGAAGCTGCGCTGCGCTGCTTTCCTAGCTGTTAGCCTGCCGGCGTTTTTGATGTGTGTGTGTGTGTGTACGCGCCGTCTGATCTGCATGTCCTCTGCTGTTGTGCAGGACGTCGTTGTGGGGTTCCTGTACAGCATCCTGATCCTGGTGGCGTTCCATCCGGCGCTGGAGGTGATCGACAACTTCAACCTGACCTGCCGCTACGCGCCCCTCATCATCATCAGCCTGCACCTGGCCATGGGGGTGTTCTCCTTCACCCTGGACACCTGGAGCACGTCCCGGGGCGACACGGCGCAGATCCTGGGCACGGGGGCCGGCATTGCCTGCGCGTCCCACCTCAACTACCTGCTGGGCCTGATGCCCGACCCCCCGCTCACACAGCTGCCTTTCTCCCCGCCGCCCTTGAGCGCCGCCCTGGTGGGCAGGTGCCTCGTGCGCTTCGTGCTGGGCGTGGCCGTGCTGCTGGCCACCCGGGCCGTGATGAAGGCCCTGACCATCCCGCTGGCCTGCCGGCTGTTCCGGATCCCGTGCCACGACGTGCGGCAGGCCCGGCAGCGCATGGAGGTGGAGCTGCCCTACCGCTACATCGTGTACGGCACTGTGGGCTTCAACGCCCTGTTCCTGGTGCCCTTTCTCTTCAGCTACCTCAACCTCTTCTGATGCCGGGGAGGAGCTCCTCCCCTCTTCTCTCCACACGTCCCCCGCGTACCCCCCTCGACCCCGAGTCCCCTCGGCCCCCCGGCTCCTTGCGTCTCCAGAGCCGACACGGGAGGGAGTGGATTAAATCGACCACTTCCTGCTCCCACTTGCTGCCTTTTATTGCGTTTTTGTTGATGATTCGTTTTGGTCATTGTTTTTCATTTTTGTATTTTTATGTTACCTTTTTTTTTTTTTTAAAAAAAAGAAAGAAATTCTATTTCCGCAGCTTGCAGGCAGTTTGCAGAGCGGCTACCTTCAGCTGATAATGGCGTCCGGCCCGGCCGGCCTGAAAAGAAGGCACTTTTGGGATGCGGGTTCGTCGTGCGGCTCGTTGTGCCTTTTTGCTCGCAGCACTGATGAAGCGGGCTGGAATCCGGGCTCTTTGGGAGAACACATCTGGGTCTGTCCCAGCGGAAGGGCGCTGTGTACCCCAGATGGGGGTGATACAAGACTGATTACGCAAATTCATTCGTTTGGTGAAGATTCTGCATCCGGCCCCCTGCCGTTCACCACCCTGCACCCCGAGAGAACCGGCAGAAACACGGGTCTCGTGCCCAGCGGACAGAGATCCAGTCTCCACTACAGGCCATGCTAGTTCCTCCTTTAGACAAAGGCTCACCCGCCGGCCCATATCGGACATTCTTGAGTATTCTCCGTCTTCCTAATTTGAGGGATCTCTGTTAGAATAGGTATTTCGAAAAACCCGATGTACTGTATGTGGAACTGAATTTTTTATTCCTCCCAAAGGGCTCTGTTCCAGTTCCCTGTGGATTGTCTCCCACAGTGGTGCAAAACGTGTTCATAGAGCTGAAGAACAGATTTTAGTGCTGATAGGACTGTTAGGAGTGAAGCCATGAACAAGCACATCATATGGTTAAAGGAAGCATCACTTATAATAGATTTCTTCCGGTGTGCGGCCCAGTAGACGTACCTTGACTGTGTTCGTGTTCGTGACATTGGAAGTCGCTTCCTGGTCTTCCTGTTTCCCTTTGAGTAATCTCAGTCTTTGGATCAGGGCAGGGCTGCCGGTGGCTTCCTGACTGAGCTGAAAGCCGCCTGGGCCTCGTACACTGGCTTCCTGTGGACTGAACATCTTGTATAAGAAGCTCCGTGTCGCTTCCTGGGCTAAAATCTCCAGAAAGGAGGTGGTCAGGAAAGGGGGGGGGAGTGGGGGAACTAGGAAGTATCTCTAGTCAAGAGGTCAGGCTGACCTTGAACACAAGACAACACATCACGACAAGCTGCTACCCTCATTAAGCAGGAGGGCGCTGTGGAGTTGTGGCTGCAAGTAATGCTTTTATTAATGTCATGTAAATATTGAAAGAATCTGAACACCCCCCACCCCCCAATCCCACAGTGGGCGGCATGGCATGAGAGTGATAGGAGGAGAACAAGGAGCCGCACTCTGGGTCTCGGACAATCTGGCGTCTGTCCTTCTACGGAATGCGCTGTAGAGCCGTCCCTTCCCGCGCCACCGAGCTGGTGACCAATGACCGCGAACTGGGCGATGGGCGATGGGCGCAGTTGCAGCAGCTCTGGTGGGAGGTGCTTTATCATGAGCCGCCAAGTCCGACCTGCAGGTGTCCCCCGGAGAAAGAGCACAGTCACAATGAAAACAGTTTCAATGCTGCGGTCGGATTTTAAGAACCGCTCAGCCCATGCTGTGCGCCTCTGCTTCTGGTCTTGCTGTAGTTATCTGCTCTCATTCATGGCCTATCCCCTCACACAAGGCTCACCTGGAAAGGGCAGCTTTTGGGCATTTGAAGGTCTTGGGGAATCCAACTGAACAGGATGGAAGAGCTTATTCAGTCTTATACAGTATTCATTGTCTCGCTTCCAAAATTACCAAGCTCTTTATTGCATTTGTACGGTACATAAATTATAAGTAAATACTGTAAGACCTCATTTGTACAAAACAAAATTGTGAATTTAAAAGGGCACTGTTATTTGAAGAAGGAATATCCTTGGATTAGAAGAGATTTACAGAATGTTAACCACTAAAAGCAGGCAGGCTTTTTCTTTCTGGTTCCCTGCTCTGTGACTGCAGTGCTCTTGCCTCACTCTGTCCTCTGCTCGTGCAGAGAGGCTGCAGTGCAGCCACTCTGAGAAAAAAGAAAAGCCAGGAGTCAGAGAGGCTTTCTGTGTTTCCTTTGTTTTTTTTATTTCTCCTTGTCTTGTGCTTGTTTTGTTCCAGTGATCTCAGTGTTGGGAAAGGTGTAATTAAGAATATTGTGTCACATCTATGAATGGGATTTTACAGGGTTGGATTTCTAAAGTCAGGGTTATTTTGAGCTTGCATGCAGTTTTGTCAAGAAAAAAAAATGTGCCTTTGTTTTGCAGTTGCCTGCTGTAACTCTGCTCATTTTAATCTATGATCACATTTATGTGAAACTACTGGTTTTACAAATGTCACCTGCTAGGAAAACATATTGAATTACATTGAAATAAGGAGATGTTATAACTTGTAGTCTTCTGCAGCATAGAAACTACTTTTGATCGACTTTTCCATTGATTGAAACGCTGTGAACTGAATTTTAATCTTGGGGATAGTTCTGTTTAGGATAGCCATTCCTCTTTTAAGATTGTTTTTTATTAAATCGGTAGAAAGCAATAAAACTGAGTATCCCATCTGAGGCAGCCTTACCCCTGGACGTTACCAGTCCCCAGTGTTGTATGGATTTTATTTGGCCTTCAGATTCGACTGTTTTACTTTACTTTACAGCAAGGAAAGCCAGCAGAGCACAAAACATCAGGTCCTAGTCTTTCACTAAGGGTTGTGAACCCAACTCAGACTCCAGCAAGCCATGTACATCCTAACAAACACAGGAGTAAACCTGGTGTCGTACAGATCAATGTGTAGTGTTTTATAGTTTTCTGCCCTTAAATCTAATCCCAGATCATTTTATTCTTCTCGCTTTTACATACATACTCTTTTTTTCTCTTGATTTTATCCAAGATGAATGTTTCCTCTCCTACCTTTACTATTCTGTTTCAAGATGAAAGTTCAGTTTTCGCGGCAGACAGGAGCAGTAGTTAAAGACTATTCCTGAAGCAGTCGTGGTCAAGTAGTCACATGAGCTTAAAAGTCTGTCTCATTAGGCTCAAAACCCTGTAAGTCATCAGTTTGGTGGCAGAAGAATGTCGTCTTTGTTTGCATTTTTTTACTGTCTCTAAGTTCTTACGTGTTCCTGCCAATGCAGTGTCCAGTCCAAGCTTTGCATTGGTGCATTCTGAAGTTAAGAAAATTCAAATTTAAAGAAACTGTGCAAATGGATGGTAGCTTTTACTATGAAATGTTGACCAAAAAAAAGAAATCGTCCCCTAGTTTTGTGGAGAGGAGTACAGCTTTGTTATTCTAGATACCCTAGTGCCTTTACTGTAATAAAGTCTATGTCCAGGAGCACTGAAGCCTTCATGCATCTTCTTGTGCTTCAGAAAAGTAGGCTGCAGTTATCTTCTGAAAGAATTTTAGAATGTGTTGAAGAAGAACAATATATGAGTACATATGGGTCCATTGTGTATTCCAACTGTTATTTGTCTTTAACTACTTGATGTCTGGTCATCCTGTAGCAATTGCACTTGTAAATACAGAATTCAGTTTTGTGTGTCTTAAAGGGCATCTGTTTAAAACAACTTCTGTATCCTTTCATTGCTTTGATTTTTTTTTTTATTCTTCATTGCTCTCTTTAGTAAAATGTTTGTCCAGAATTAATGATTGGTGGCCTGCGTAATAAAATTTGCACAAAAGAGACATCTCCATATTTTGGGGACAAGCTCTTAACTGTTGTAAACAGTGTCACATTTTATTTTTAGAAACATACATTTATTTTTATATTTATATTTTTTGATCAGGCTGTGAATCAGAAGGCGTGGTGGTAATGCTGAAGGAGGTCATTGTAGTCGGTATGGAGGTTCGTCAGGTCTGATCATTCCAGAACTGACCTCCTCAGCTACACCAGACACCAGAAAGTGTCCTTGAATTGCTGCCGTCTCCAGCTGATTGACAAACGCCAAACCACCTGCTGTCGGGTGTTAGAACTGATTGACAATTCCCTGCAGTTTTGGCATTTATATGACAGGAATCGTCAGACGAGGACTGTGGTTTGCTTAAGTCGGTTTAAAAAAAGTGAGTAATCTAGAGGTAATCTGTGTCAGAACGGTCCATTGAGCTCATACTGTAGTTCCAGCTCAGGTTTAGTCAGCATTTGCTGTGGGCAGAAATCTTATTGCTGAGAACAAAAGCACAAGAATACCCACAGTACCTGTGAAAGCTCTCACAGGACTGGGTGATTTGGCACTTTCTGATTAGTGGGAACTTCAAAATGGCACGTGCTGGTAACTCACTTCAAAGCCGACAACGCGGGTGTATCATTTCATCTCGCCAGCGCAGGGAGTATCTGGAAATTCAAATGCCGTGTGTGTACTGTATAATGTATATACAAAGCCCTGCTATATTTAAATGAGCAACCTCCCTTGCATAGGAACCTTCCCACTTCTGCATCTGTGATATAAGTGTTCTATAATTTGACCATCTGCCTCAGGCCCTGCATGATGTACACGGGCAAGCTGCCAGTTTACTACTGTGCTTGCTCTGTTTTGTGCTTGGTGTTTTGTTCCAGTGGTATTCTGTCCGTGGAGGTTGAATAAGTTGAATAAGGCGGGGATCTGTATATACACAGGGTGACGGTCAAATCGCAGAACATCAACATCCACCACCACAACCTGTTACCTTGGTTTTGTGATGCTCCAACAGTTATGAGTTATATGTCGATAACTGCAAATAGTTTTGCTTTTTAATTAGAAATAAACGGAGAAGTATACATTTGGTCACCACGGTGTGGAGCTGATTTATTTCTAAAAAGCAGTCTGACCTCTTATTCTGTATCATAAGTGTTCTAGCCTGTAGGAGCATATTTTTAATTCTGGTCCTCGTCCTCGTGCATGCAGACCCTGCACCTGCAATCAGCTTTCTCTCCTGAGCAGCTCGACTCCATTGGCACATAAGGAAAACCTTTCTCTTCTGTGTGAACTTTGCTTGGTTTAATACTCTTTAAGCGTTAGGCCTGTGTCAGTTCTTCTTAGCGTGTTGATTTACATCGACTGAAATATTAATGTCCATTTCAAAGGATCCGGTTTTCCAGGTTACAGTTTGCTCTAGGCTGTGTTACACTAAACTGCTGAGCAGTGGAAACGCACGAATCTCAGGAGGGAGGGGGAAATGAGGCATTGTTAAAGGAAAACCTGTTCAAAACATTCCAGTTCACTGTGTTAAATGCCATCGATTCCATTCTCATTGTCTCATTGAACTGTCTCCAAGAGGAGTTAGACTGTACTCGTGGTGTGGGCCTCAGAGGATTTGTTTAGGTTTCCAGGAGGTCAGAGTATCACTGAGCTCACCCAAACAACTTCTCAAATACTAATCATTAATAATAAATCCTTACACTTACATACTGTAGCACTTTTCTGGACACTCCACTCAAAGCACTTTGTAATGGGGACTCCCCTCCAGCACCACACATCAGCTCTCAGTGGGGAGGAGAGCAGAGTGATGAAGCCAGTTCATAGGTGGGGATTATTAGGAGGCCGTGATTGGTAAGGGCCAATGGGAAATTTGGCCAGGACACGGGGTTACACCCCTACTCTTTTTGAGAAGCACCCTGGGATTTTTAATGACCACAGAGAGTCAGGACCTCAGTTTTACATCTCTACCAAAGGACGGTGCCTGTTTACAGTATAGTGTCTCCGTCACTATACTGGGGCATTAGGACCCATACAGACTGCAGGGTGAGCGCCCTCTACTGGCCCCACTAACACCTCTTCCAGCAGCAACCTTAGTTATCCCAGGAGGTCTGCCATCCAGGTACTGGCCAGGCTCACATCTGCTGAGCTTCAGGGTGATATGGCTGCTGGCTATAAATGCCCTCAGCTGTCAGTCATCGCAGGTGCCAGGTTTCTACGTTTTTGCTGGTGTGCAGCAGGTGTCTAGAGCATATTTGCAGCTGATGAGGGTTTATTTTCAATACAAGTAATGTAAAGCATTATTAGTAAAACATATTTTTCCCCAGTCTATTGCAAACTATTCCAAGAACTCAAGCTGTAGTGCTTTTCCCAAGTCTCCTTTTTATCGTAATGGAATATTGCTCGTCCAAAGGGAAGAGCACTACCTCCTGGTCCACTTACAACACTTGCAACAACAACCTGGATGTCTCCCATCCCAGCACTGACCAGACCCAACCTTGCTTTGATCCCAAGATCTGACAAGGTCCGGGTATGAAGAGCTAACACCCCAAGCTAGACCACCTCTGCCCTGATGAATGTGCTCGGCTCAAGCATGCACTTTTTCCTACTATGAACTGGTTATACACTGAGGTAGTGTACACTATCC
This sequence comes from Lepisosteus oculatus, assembly GCF_040954835.1. NCBI lineage: Eukaryota > Metazoa > Chordata > Actinopteri > Semionotiformes > Lepisosteidae > Lepisosteus > Lepisosteus oculatus. The sequence continues at coordinate 7,771,402 of NC_090703.1, read as the reverse complement.
TATGAAATAAAAGAAATGAATACAGTAACAACAGTGATTGATTTGTCATTGCTAAATAGGTTTGTTATAGTATTGATATTTATGAAAACCCGGTAAGTTTTTTATAATGATTATAAATCACAAACATGATCCTCTTCTGTTTTTCTCAAACTTGTTGTGAGTTTTGATTTGGTGTAGTTTTGGTGTCATTCTAAATTGAAGCAAAACATGCTTTGAGTTCAGCCCTTACTTCCATCTTCCATGCTGTTCCTGTTATTCAGTGCACTGCAGTGGCGATTCAAAGCAGTTTGAAATCTAAAGCCCTGGTAGCAATGGCAAAAAAAAAAACTCATTTTAAAGCTTCCTTCACACGTCTCACCCTTGAAAAAAATCATTGAGAAAAATAAACTTGTACCAAGTTCACCACATTTATCCACACACAACGAAGAGCATCCTGTCATTCGAAGAAAGTATTTCTTGTCACAGTATTGTATATCGATAATTATCATAAGTTTCTTACCAAGAAAAACGCAAGGATTTGTCTCATGATGCAAACGCTTATAATTGTGTTCTTATTACAAGATCCCAGTAAATCACATTTGATAGCTTAAACTTTTTTTGCCGTCATCTTTACGAGCCTCTGTGGGGTGGGCAAGCAACAGTACTCAGGCTAGCAGTGGTTAAGGCTTAATTGAAAACAAAGTAAGTCCCCTTTGTGGGCCAATTTAGCCATTTTAAAATTGCCTAAGAGCGTGAAGTCGTGACAATAAAAGTAATAAAATGTGCCGACTTCATTTAGCCCGTATGTCATGCTCTACGTCTTAAGTTATAAAGTTTTAAAGGATAACTGTTGAAACAGTACTAGATGGATAACACTGCGGTGCGTCACCATTGAGGCCAATTAACAAGGTGAAGATGACTGGCAGCCATTCTGGCCAGCTCAGTCGAGTGGCTCGTTATTAAGGCCTTTTCTGCACACGGCGCTTTGCCCATTGCTGTCTCAGAACCCTATAGTTAATCCTGGAAGGCCACTGCTGTTCCTGTGTATAAGGTCAAAACAAATAGGAAGTTGGAATCTACGGGCTTTCACTCTGTTGGCTGCAGCTGTTGGTGGTGATTGAAGCTAATGCATCCAACCTATTGGAGCCATAATAGATTCAATGAAACAGTTCAGTGAACACTTGCCATATTAGTAGATTATACTGAAACCCTCAGTACTTGGGTTCACAGACAAGCTTGTTACTTTTGAGCCAAGAATGAACTAATCTCCTCCCTGGTGGCGTAGCTGGGCGTATTGATTCACGGCTTAAGCCCTCATGCGATGTTTTCGATCAGCAGCTCGGAATCGGGGGGATCAAAGCTGTCTTCATCAGCAGGGCTCCCCACTGTCCCTTCTCATGACCTCCTTTAGGAGTCTGCTGTTTTCCCTACAGTCTTCCCTTCTTCCTTTTCTCCTCCGGTTTCTGTTTCCCACAAGTCTCTGTGCTCCAGGCCCAGCCTCTAGCCTGTTCCCCATGTCTCCCTGTGATCACAAAACACGGAGCGGAGCCTGGGGCTGCAGGCTCACGCGTGAGGAAATCCAGCTCAGATCAATGGAGAACTGAGGGGTTAAAGAGAGAAAAGGGAATGATCTGGGGGATTTTTTTCTAAGCCACGCAAGGGAAGAGAAAAAGAAGAAGTAGGTTCACTTCCTATGTGTAAGATTTTTAAAACAGTTTTTTTTAGGCTGTTGTTGTTATTAAAACATTGATTAGAAGAGAAAAATGGAGGAACGCAAGGGAAGATCCACCTTTTTCTGCCGTTCCACTGAAAATGTAAAACATCGAACTGAGGCCAGCCCCCTATCCTCCCTCCCTGATGTTTAGATTCTGGTAAATAATAAGTGACAGTGAGCAGAAGTCTTTACATTCAGTTCTGCCAAATGGCATAACGAATCTCAAAATCCCCCAAAAAATCTTGGCATGTTTTCTGGTGCTCTGTGTATAGCTTTGGTGAACATGCTAATGTGATTTAGCTCCCCCACCCTGCTAGTTGTCTCCGTTGTTATTTGGATCATGTGTTGCTAGCACTGTGCTTTTAGGACCTTCCTCCAGGGAATGCAGCACTGCGCTGGAGTGATCCACACGAGAGATCCCCACAAACTGTGACATCACTTTTCCCTCTGGTGACAAACCATGCAACACAGAAACACAAGCTGGAAAAGAGGCTGTGTGCAAACATGTGGGAGAGAAAGGAAGATATTCTTGAAAGGCAGCCAGAACTAATACAGAATAAAGCACTGGAACATATTCTCATAACAGTTCAGCAGGAAATTTTAACCTTCAGCGATTACAGGAATCCAAACACTAAAAAATCTTCGGGAGCTCAATTGGCATTGCTCAATCTGAACAGATTTCGTTTTTTCCCCCTGGGAATGTGGTTACTTTGCCTGTGGTATCTTTATGCAGTGCTGCACAAGCCATGGTTGTTCACATCTGTTCCCCAAACCTGTCTGTGGGCTGTTCTTGAGAAACATCTGGAGTGGTGCGCTGACTGCTTTTATCTTCAGGGTTAATTACAGAACACATAGAGGACTGTAATTGTGGGATCAGTCGTAAACGAGCAGAACACAGAAACCTTGAAGATTTCTCCACACGTGCTCCATTCAACTGTTAAACTTCACCAAAAAATGTACCCATTTACTTATTTATTTAACAGATTTTACACACAATTTGCTGTAGCGGAAAGTATTGATCGGACTTCAGCGATGCAAATTCTCTTCTTCATGTTGTCAAGGCCAGTACCCTGGATTCTTTCAAGAAATGCCTGGTTGAGATATTTGGATCAATTGGCTATTATTAACCAAGCAAGCAAGATGGGCTATTGGCCTTCTGTCATTTGCACACTTAGTTTATGTTCATGCAAACCTGATGTTGACCAGGAAGCCTGCTGTACAGGAAGTTAGAGCCACCCATGACCAATCCATAGCAGGAAAAGCAAAGTGTGGATGATATCCTATTTTCCTGGGCAGGCCTCACTGATAGGAGCCTCCTGGATCACATTTCAGCTGGACAGCTGGCAGAGACAGCCTCAGGGCGTCTTCTGTTCTCTTCACAAAGACAGCCTTGTGATTCCAGCCTGCCCCCAGTCCAGGAACCGAGCACAGGATACAAGATCGAACATTCAATTCTCATGTCCTCCAAGGATCCCTCTGGCATCTGAAATTCATAGAGAGCGCTGGGTCTGCTCTGTAGGGGGCAGGTGGATAAGGGTGTGCATAGTGATTACGGAACAAAAGTACAGAGTACCATCTGTCTCCACCATTAACCATCAACAATCACCATCAACATTTAGAGGCACCTGAAGAAGTAGATAATAGCTATATTCTTCCAGGATGAATACTATATATGCACTTTGCTGACTGTATCACATGGGGATTTAGAGCAGAGTATATCACAGGAGGAATTCCCTAAAGGGACCATCATCTCTCTGTGCAGGAAAATGCAATCTGTGATTTTGAAAACCTGATTGAAAGTGATCTCTGGTTATCTGTTGCTGATCATCCTTCTAGAGGTCTTGAAAGGTACCACGTTAAATTTGATCACTGGGTGCTTTTGGTGTAACAACGTTATTTATGCTGTTGGGTTGGGATCACAGTTAATTGTGATTAACTCTTGAAAAACCCAGAGACTCCAAGAAAGGCTCAGAAATTAGGAGCCTCCCGAGAAATACTGGAGGTTACACAGGGGCTGGAGTAACACATGGATGTTTGGTTGTCTCAGTGTGAGTAGGTGTTGACTCTTTCATCACAGGACCAGAGCCCAGGATGGTACACAGGGGATTACGACTGTACTCTGTGTCCACAGAGTCTTAACAGCTCTACTCCAAGACTGAGACACACTGCCTCTGAGAAGGAGAGCCAACACTGTCTGCCAGAGACAGCAGTAATCTCTTCATTCACCGTGAAGTAGACCACAATCAACTAACAAATATTTAGTATTTTTAAAACATCCAGAAATATTGTTTCTTTGGACATGTTGTCTTATAAGGACTTCCAATCAACTGTTGATTTAGAACGATTTTACGGTTTAAAACAAGAAAGGAGAGTAATAAATTAAACCACTTGCAAGATGTTGGTCTGCGTTAATGTGTCTAGTTACTATGGTGAGGTCATTCTTTCAACATGGGGCAGAATAGTCCATCCATCCATTGTCAGAGACGTGACTTATTCCTGGTAGGGGTCAACCTACTAAAGACTACTAAATGGATGAGACTCCAGATGATCGCAAGGCACATAAATACTGCACTCAGTTTTGAGTTTGAGAACAAAACAAAGAAAATCTCCAGTGCCCCATAACATCTTAACAGCTGGGAATTATGAGTGCATTATAAAATGTAGTTGCTTAGGTTTGCAGAACTACAAGGTCCAACAGCACTGATTACCTTGTTTGGAAACTATATTCTTAGTTTTCTTAGATTCTGGTATATTCTTCGGGTCTCCAGAACAGGGCAGCAGATAGTGCTTTACTGCCCTCTGGTGGTTTGGATTCGGATGTTACCTTATTTTTAACCCCTTACCTTTTAATTTAATGACAGTCCGATTTACATATACGTTTAGGTACTTATTTGATTTAACATTCATTTTTTAATTAACAAATTTTGAAGAGCAACCACCATTATAAAAAAGAGTAAAATAGAGCACGACCTTTTTAAAGCGGAAATGTTCTTAAGATAGTATGGGTTTCTAAGGGACCTTAGATGGTGTTACACACGAGTACTGCGCATGGTGTTTTGTATCAGCTGAAAGTTAGATACTGCAATCCAGGAGAAAGTTACGTTCGGAGGTAGGAAGATCTGTTAATTCGAGAAAGTATTATTCTTAGCACTAGAGTCAACGACATAGGATTCATAAAATAGAAAAATTACATACTGAAACGAAAATTAACAGATAATTCTGGATAGTTTATTCATCAATACCCGAGTACGAAGGTGGATGACGCTTTAGAGCATTTGGGGTTCTCATTTTCCCTTCAGATATGTTTACATAATTTATTTTTAACACTGATTAAAGATCCTAAAATTAATACGCGCTGAATATTATCCTTCAAGTCCAGTGTTACGTTTACACGGTAATGCGGTCATTAACTTTTCTCTTCCCGGCAGGCCTGTAAACTAAGAAACTGACAGAATTATTACAGGTTCTGACAAAGTGTATTCCCCCCGATATTACGAGAAAACACTTTTCTTTTGCCTGCCTGAAACAGACAAGAAACGCGAATTTATTTTTGCTTGAATTTCATCTCATTTTCCTCGTAAAAAGGAACTGCGCATTCTTTTAGAATGACCGATTTTTAAAAAATGATACCAGTTGTCATATTGTGGCGTTGCCTTGCGTTAATTGGACATGAGCAGCTATATTAAAAAAAAAAACACGTATCGTTCCATAAATGGACTAATTGATTTCGCTTCCCCAGCAGTTGTAGAAGCCTGCCTTGCCTCCACAGTGCAGAGCTGGTTTGTAGATGTTGAACACCCTGGGGAAACGGGAGAGGTGTCGCTGAAGTCCTGACTGCAGGTGTGTCTTTTCTCCCCTCCTCCTCTCCCGTGAGGACAGCTCGCTGCTGGACGGATGGAAAGGCTGGAGGTCGCGTTCGCGGCCCTCGCTATCGCCAGGCGAGCGGAGCCGATGGCGGAGCCCACCTACCTCCTGGAGCTGGCGTGCGCGGAGCGGGCGGCCGGCTCCGCGGACCAGCTGGTCGCCGTGTCCTGCTCCGACTGCTCCATCCGGCTGCACCACGGCCACACGCTGAGGCTGCTGGGGCGCTGCAGCGGTCACGGCGGCCCGGTGTGCGGGGTGAGGTTCGCCCCGGCCTCCGGCAGCCTGCTGTTCTCCGGCTCCGCCGACGGCACGGCGCGCTGCTGGGACGCGCGCAGCCCCGGCTCGGCCGCGGTGCAGGTGTTCCGGGGCTGCTCCGCGCACGCCTTCTGCAGCTTCGACGTCAGCCCCAGCGGCGCCGTCCTGTGTGCCGGCACGGAGCGGCTGGAGGAGGACAGCTTCCTGGTGTTCTGGGACGCCCGGATGGCGGGGAGCGGCGCGGGCGGGGGGGCACCGTTAGGGGTGTACTCCGAGTCCCACAGCGACGACGTCACCCAGGTCCGCTTCCACCCCCGCGACCCGGACCGCCTGGCCTCGGGCTCCACGGACGGCCTGGTCAACGTGTTCGACATCCGCCGGGGCTCGGAGGAGGAGGCCCTGCTCGGCACCTGCAACTCCGAGTCCTCGGTCAGCCGCGTCTGCTGGGCGGGCCGGGGGTACGGCCAGCTGCTGTGCCTGAGCCACGACGAGGGCGTCTACCTGTGGGACACGGCCCGGCTGGACACCGAGGAGCCCCTCACCCTGCTGAGTTCCCCTCGGGCCCGGGAGGCCGCGCCCATCGATGGGGGCGGACCCCTGGACTACTTCATCGGCGGCGCCTGGCTGGAGGCGGAGGAGAAGCTGCTGGTCCTGGGCGGGACGCACCGCGGGGATCTGCACCTCCTGGACTGCGGCCCCGGGGGGCTGAAGCAGGTGTGTGCCCTGCGGGGGGGCCACTCCGCCACCGTGCGCTGCTTCCACTGGGACCCTGAAGGGGGCGCTCTGCTCACCGGGGGGGAGGATGCACAGCTCCTGCTGTGGAAGCCGGGTGCCGTGGAGCTGTCCAGCGACAAGAGAAGCTCTCTGAAGAGCGCCCCAGCCCTGCGGCACAAAGCCAGAGCTCGCGACATCGGCAGTGGGAAGAGGGAGAAGAAATGAGGGATACCGGTCTGCCAGTGAGACAGGAGATGAGGCTCCTTTGAAACGCAGCAGGAATATGTCATTAAGACGAGATGGCACCCTGGATTGTAGGGTATGTGTCCATGTAAGCCGTACAGGGTGAATGAGAAAAGGCCTCTCCTCTGATACAGTACGTAATGAATGAATCGAAGAGCTGTATGTTACCATATCAGTGCATCTCGAAGGTGATCCCCCTTAAACTACAACCTTTAAGGGGGTTGACTGTATTTTCTACAACCAGACCTCACTCTGGTGCCCTCTAATGGGCCTCTCCAGATGCTGTTTCAGACTCAGGGGTTGAGAAAATGTGTGGGGAAGCAGAGAGCAAGGCAAGCCCCTGCAGTGTCTTTGTGTGCTTCAGATGACTCGAACACTGAACGTTCAGGGAGTTGATGGGGTGTACGGGGGTTCAGAAACAGCAGTCGTCTTTATCCCGTTTCTGATTTACTGAAGTTAATAAAATTGTACAAAACGATACTTCAGAATGTATTCTGAAAATAATTGAGAATGACACTTATTGATGTGTTTAACCCCTAAGACTGAAAAAAACGTTCAGACACTGCTTCACCGGGGTTCAATGGCAGGAATCTCTGGAGCCCTAATCGAAAGGTAGTGGGTTCAGATCCTTGCTGTACACGCAGAGTAGAAGTACTTCACGCCAAGTGCTAGTACCTCTTCTGGGACAGTCACATTCTCAGTCTGCTCAAGCAGCAAACAGCCTGGGATAAGCTCAGCAGGATGGGCTGCTAGTCTTGAGCGTGGACTTTCCCCAAGGAGCAGGAGAGTGCACTCTGCCTGATTGGTCATTTGTAACCGCTGGCTGGTGAATTGCTTCATGCATCTTTCCCAGTGGATTCAGACCATTCTGTTAGTGATTATGCAGAAGTTAGAATGGTACCTGCCCTTTCTGAACGGTATTTTGAATGATTTCATCCAAACTGGAGTTTTAATGCCGTGTGCTGTTCCGTGCTCTGCCACACAGACACTGTTATTTTGGCGATCCCAGTAGCAGTGTACTTCCTGTGAAAGTCAGGCAGATACCACGTCCTGTGAGGTGCCATGTTCTTTGTTTGTTCTGCAGCAAAAAATAACATGAGTACGTGATGGAATTTGGAGAAATGGCTCCATTCTTTTCCACTGAAGTCAGTGGGACTGTCGAGCTGCTCTCTGTTCTGCATTTGTCTGTTTTGACTCATACTGCATTATTTGTCATCGTTAAAAATGGATGAATATTACTGTGCAGCACAGAAGCCAAATGAAATACTGTGAGCATGGTTGTTTTTGAATGGCTATAGTAGCAATACACTTCATTAACTTCAGGTTATTATACATCTTTTTCCTAAAATAAAAGCACGCTTAAAGGTTTTACCCTTTGCAATGCCTCTTTTTCAGTCAAGTTGCCATGTTGGCTTATGATTTGCTTTCTCTTAGCAGTAATGTTCACTTCCTGGGTTACATCATCACCATACGACCCCTCTCTCCCTTCTCTCACCCCTTCTCATGTCTCATATGGATTGCATACATACTCGCATTAATCCAGATAAAAACAATTACAAACGAGAAGAGGCCATTTGCATTATCCAGCTTGTTTGGTAATTAGTTTCTCATGACTGCAAGGGTCTTATCCAGCCATTTCTTGAAAGAAGCCAGGACACTGAATTTTTGCTGGGATGGTCCATACAGCCCATTACAGTTGCCTTTAAATACCTATATAAGTCTCACTGCATTAATGTACCACAATATGAAATTGCAATTTTTTTTCTTCAGTTGTGAAACGTTTTGAATAATCTTTACCTGCAACCAGCCTAAGCAAAAAAAGAAGGGGAATTTAGCAGTGGGGTCTCCAGTCCTGGTCCTGGATAGGTATGTTAGGTAACCCCTAATTCACCTATTTATAAAACCCCGGAACGGTTTAACTATGATTAAACAGGTGGTGTGTTCAATGTAGAGCTCATTTGGAAAGAAAATCCAAATACTTCATCAGCCATCAAGGACCAGTGTTCCTTCACTCAAACATGACTTGCTTTATTGATCAATGGAAAGCAACAAGCATTCTTCATCTTTAAGATAACAGAAGATTTAGAGTGATCTATAAGGATAATTGGACTGGGGCTCTCCAAGACCAAGGCTAGAGACCCTGATCTAGTATAACACACGTTATCTACTTGTTTCGAAGAAACACCTCTGGTTACTGCTAGTGAAGATCAGGGCGAAGTGTTCCAGCGGAGAGATGAACTGGAATCGCCAGAGACACACTGTCCTGCACATAACACAAGCACAATGCAGTAGGCGCATGCTGACGTTGGGGATGGAGGCTTTTATTCCTTCACATCATGACAGCACTGGTTAATAACGCACACAGCGTTGAGATGGGTTCCCTAGAAGAATGAAGCATCTTTAAGAGTGTAACACACCGTAAAAGAATATGTAAGCCCCTTGAACTAGCACCAAGACAATTTAAGCAATATCACACATTAGGCAGCATCACCATTTGTTCCAGAGCAGCTGCACTGACCACCCACACACACACTCCAGTTGTTGTAGCAGCATGTGATTGCATTCTGGGAAATAAATTAGATCTGCTAACAAAATGAAAGTGCTGTTGTGGTGTGCACAAATGAATACTTTACTTTTATATTGAGGCGTATTGATTCAGAATGCTGGATGTGGCTCAGAAAAGGTTAGCATGTGAAGAGTAGCAACATACAGATCACCAGAGCAGGTGTAACGAATACGCCCCTGCGTATAACGGGGATTTCAGCCGCTCGGGCTGAAGGAGTTCTCCTTTAGCTCAGCTGGCAAGATCCCTCTTGCGTGACGCCGGAGACCCGGGTTCGTGCCCAGGCGGTGAGGGACGAACTGGCAGGGCAGGAGCGGCAAGGGTGGAGACCCCAAGAACAGGTACACAGGCCAGAGGCTGAGCTGTGCTGCACTGGCTGTAGGGGTGTTTCTCTAACAGAAAGCTGGACGCTGAAAAACAGATGCTGAAAGGCTAGCGACAAACATACTCATCTGACCAATGTCACAGGCAAAACACAGGCCATCAAAATGTTTCACAAAAAAATGTTTCACTTGCTCACCAAAGTAACAGCATTCATTTTAGTCCATTTTTTAAAGAGAAGCAAGCAGCTCTAAAATAAAGAAACGTACCTGTCTTTTTTTCTGAGCATCGTCTAGACTCGGGGTTCTCCATCCCGGTCCACAGCCCTAACCACTATGGTCACATGTCCTTCGGATGAGACTTAAAACCGAGGTCCTGACTCTCTGTGGTCATTAAAAATCCCAGGGCGTTTCTCGAAAAGAGTAGGGGCGTAACCCCGGCGTCCTGGCCAAATTAATCTCCCTCTATGAATTGGCTTCATCACTCTGCTCTCCCCACTGATAGCAGGTATGTGGTGAGCGTTCTGGCGCACTATGGCTGCCGTCGCATCATCCAGGTGGGGCTGCACACTGGTGGTGGTGGAGGGGAGTCCCCATTACCTGTAAAACGCTTTGAGTGGAGTGTCCAGAAAAGCGCTATATACGTGTAAGCGATTATTATTACTACATGTAATTACCTGTATAAACTCTACAATTAACACGTAGCGATCTGTTCTGACAAGTGCATGCGACACTACTTTACTCTGTATGTGCAGTGCAAATATTTACAAAAGAAATCTACAGAACTGTTTTACTTTGGGCAATTTTCTAGGTGATAATCTTGCCTGAGCCCATAATCCATGATAATCTGTCGTTTTGTATTTAAGGCTATGAAGCCTTCTTACTTCTTCTTGAGTTAATGACTACACACGCAAAAAGAAAATATGAAAGGCTACGAATAAGACAGGGTTTTTTCCTTCTTCTTATCAGTCAGCTTGAATCTGACCTTCTCCTCTTAATGTCTGATAGACACTATGGTGAAAGTTTGTCTGCGATCAAAACACACACTCGACTGCAGTACCAGTATACAGACAGTTGAGTTGCCCCCGACAGTGAGAAATGTCGTGTGGCCTGTTCACACTCAAGACCTTTTGGTTTCAGTGTACGATCGGGTCTGAATTTCACTCAAGGGGCATGGAATCAGTGAACAAACAAACTCTCAATACTAAAGGAGGAGACAGGGACCTTTAACATCACATATCATATGACCATTATTTCCATGTTGTAGTTCCCAGTACGTTAAAGTCTCCTTTTCAGACATAGTTCCGAGGTTTTTTACTTTGCCAATAATTTAATGCTAATCAACAGCATTGACAAAATTGTACAGGATTTGCTTTCTATTGTGTTAAAAACATGATATTGCCCCTTACTGTGAATCTGAATTCTGGGTTAATCTAGACCACTCTAAACGAGCCGTCTTGCTTTAGAGCACAATTGCAGCGTCTCACCCAGAATTTGAACTCGTAGACCCGTTTTGTCCAGAGTCCTGGGCAAAAAAAACCCACTGCCGCCCACTTCCACAGATTGGTATGGTAAAGCCCCGCACGCACAAAAGGATAAAACGGCAGATAAAAACAAAATGTCGTTTGAGAGACAACTTTTTTAAAATTAAATCCACTTCATCTCTTGGGTTAGATTTAGCATGTACCTGTATATACAAGTTTGATTTTCTCAGTGTTAATAAAATGCTCAAGATAACTTATGACACTGATGCTAAAACTATTATTATTATAATTATTATTATTATTATTATTAAGTTTTACACTTACTTCAGAAGTCTTTGGCATTACTTACGATGACATACTTAGTAATCTTCTCCACTTCAGCGGAGCCAGGATAATTTAGCAAGTCCCCCTCCGTGACTGTCGCACCAGTGGGACGGTACAGTAGAGTACGGCACGACAGAGGTAGGGCTCTCAGAGCAGGTTTAGCTTCATTCCATACGGGGAATTTTCCACCTTCGCTCCTACCCAATCTCCTTCCTAGTCGGTTGCACTCCAACCTAGGCTACTTATTCATCTCTCTAGGAGCGTCTGTGCTCGGAAAAAAAATTGACGGACGCGTCAAGAGGACCAATCGCGTTCCGCCTCCGCTTCAAACTGGCCAATGGCTGTGGTTCGTGGGCCATGGCCTTGCGGCATGTTAGGTTGTGCTTGTGTTATGTGTGCCATGGACTCAGCCCAGTAATATTGACAATAGGGTGAAGAGAGATTGCCCCAAATTACAGTCAAAAGAAAAATAACCAAAAAGCCGAGAGGTGCCCCGCAAGCTGGCGATTCCGTCATTAATCAGGGAATGTGATTCATTTCGTTCCGTTTTTTTACTCATCCGGATTTTGTTATTGATGGGACTCGGAGGATTATTTCGATAGAAGGTAAAAGGTGCTTGTGGGTTTGGCTGTCTGAAAAAGGCCAAGATAGCTTGTTCTGCTGTTGCCGCTGCTGGAGGAGGCTGATTAGACTGGACTTGAACACATCCAAGTGTTACCACTGCTAACCGGGGTCACTCCTCATCGCCATCTCCGCTCCTGTATCCAGAGGATCAAGGTAAAGTACGACACGGTTTCTTAACGTCTGCTGCCGTTTGTGCCCCACGGTTGTAGATAGGAAACGAGTGGGATCCTGTGTTCGGTGTCGCGGTATTCACGTAATGAAGCAAAACTGGAATTAAAAGATATCTGCCCCCCCCCCCCCAAAAAAAAAACTCATTTGCAACACGGAAGGTTTTATGTAATTAAGTTAAATTGAACGTATGTGGGATTTTGTGTTTAGATGAATTCCGCGTCTGTAGCACTAGTTGGGCAGAACATCCACTTGGATTACACGGGGCTGCTGTGGGTAGGCCTGTCCAGTCAGCCGCCTTTTTTCGCGGCACTCCGGTACCGGAGAGTTCATCAGCCCACCCCGGCGGGGGGGATCGCTGGGAACCGCGATCGGAGAGTGTGTGTTGTGTGTGTGTGTGTGAGAGAGAGAGAGAGGCCCGGGGCGGGAGGAAGAGCAGGGACACGGATCGCCTCAAGGCAGCGGGCAGCCCCTCGCCGACTGGCGGAAATGTCACCCGTCTCCGCACGGGTGTGGGGACGCGGGGTGGCCCGCTTGCTGGAGCAGGGCGAGTTGACAGGCGCGGTGGCGGCGGTATACCGGGTAGCAAAGTTTCCCGGGGAGAATTGTGTTCCGGGAGGAGAAACCAGCCGGCGGAGTGTGTGGGGTGGGTGGGGGATTGTTGCAATGAATGGTTTCTGCATTGAAAGTAGAAAAAAAAAGCGTCTCTGATGCTTGGACGGAAAGGGCATCGGCACCTAGAAGAATGCTGAACTTGCGGTTTGATCCCCAGACCCCTCTCTCGGGTGCTGCAGAGCACTTCGCTGTTTGTATCTGAGAGCTGGGCTCAGGTTATTTACGAGGGTCACACGATAACCTGGGTATGTATATGTATGTGTTTTTGGGAGTGTGGTGGCGGAGAGGGAGACGGCGGGGGGGGGGTGTTTCTCATCGCTACCGCTGTATATTTTGCGATCAGGGTTCAGAAGTGGTCATTTATCACACCTATGCGACGGCGGAGAGGTGAAGAGCATCCACCGCGGTTGTAATCTGTATTCACCGTCATTCCCGTAGAAGTTTTAAAAAACCTGAAGCCCTTGATCGGGGGAATGCGGAACAGGCGGTTTCATCACCTACCGTGCACCTGATTTTACTCACTATTGTAATTATAATTGCCTCCGCCTGATGTGCCGAACCACACGGATTTTTTTTCAGCGTACTGCTCAGCTGTTTCAGAGAAAGAGAAAGTCGAAAAACACCAAGCGCGAAGCACAATGTAACACTCCAGGCGTTTTAACGTGTCGAAAAATGAACTGGGAATCGCCTTCACCACAATTTGAGGACTGGGAGGAACTGCCCCCGCAGTAGCCTCCACATCATCTCGCGTATTGCTTGCGTGGTGGCGGACTACACGCCTTCGTGAAGTCTTCCCTTGTACCCTAGTGAAGAGCGTGGAGAGGTCGCCTTCCGAGTGACCGTGGGTTGACAGGTATCGGGTTGCCTTCTGAGCCCTTCCTGTGTTCAGCGAGCTGTGCAGCAGGGGATTTGGAGGATGTCAGCCATATGTCTGCTTCTGGTGACCATGCTGGGGTGGCTATTAATCTTCAATTAATAATAGATGCTGTGCGTGCATGCTCTCCTGATCAACCTGCCTGAAGCTCTCTTTATTATTTTAAACTCAGGAAGCCTGGGCTGGGATAGGCAGGTGTACATGATCAGTGTGAGTGTAAATCCAGTCCTGCTTCCTGGTCACAAGTCCACTCAACAGGCCAGCACAAAGAGAAGCAGAGCTGACCGATTGCTTGTTCTTTTCCAGCTGCACACCTGCCTTGTGAAAGATCTTTGGATCCTTGGAAAGGTGGCGTCCCACTACCTCTCTTCAACGCAGAGTTATCGCAAATTGCATTCAGTTTCGTCGGCATGTTCTCCTGTTAATTCTGAACTTTAAAGGTTCAGGCTCTGTCTGCGTCATAAACACAACATTATTTAAGACCGCATGATTAATCTGCAGTACACTTAACCTCTGAAATTGCCTGCTGTCCACAAACAACCAGGTGTCTTACTGCTGCATTTTACAATTAGTGGGTACTGGAGAAATGTGAATGTCTGCCCTGCTGGTATAATGATTCTGGCCAAGTATGATTACATAATGCTCTTTGAAGACAATTGGCACTTCCAGAGATGGATGTATGTCTGCTCAGAGCTACCATCCTATATATCTTATAGAATCCTATATATATTAAGCAGCTTAAGTGTGTCTGTTAGAAAACATATCACATGCACACATCTGATGTCTCAGGAACAGTATGACATTCTTGATGCAGTCTTTGGAATATTTCATCCAAGGCGAGAGTGATACTGTTTCCCGTGTTTGTAGTTAATCTTGAGTCTTAATACCTTGCAGACCATCAGGGCAAAAGCTGGGAACATGAGCACCAGGCTCTTCCAAACAGTGCTGTCTGTTGTGGAAACATTGTGGTTCCCAGTCTGAATCCTGAACGGAGTCCCACAGTTAAACTCTGAAGATTGGTGCTCCACTAGACTGTGTCGTAGCTCCATGTTTCCAGCCCGTCCTCTGCAGAGGGAGATTTCAGAAGAGTCGCAGACGTAATGTGCATCTTTGCCCATGCAGGCACAGCTGCAGAGGTGACAGGGCAGGGGAAGGACCATGTCTCATTTCATGCTAGGCTGGCTCCTGACAGCAGGTACTCTATTCCAGTCAACTAGGAACAGAGGTGTGTCCTCTTCCTAGCCCCTCGACACTCACACACATCTGCGTTGCACATCCTGGACTCGCGAAACTGATACATGCAATACAACCTTCCTGATTGTTGCTGCAGTAGGTAGTTAACCTGAACTCCCAGTTTGTGTTCTTCGACGGTGTGATCAAATAACCAGAGCTTCCAACTAGCTATGATAATGCTTTTTGACTTCCTGCTGCTCTCAGAGGGTTGAAGCCTCTTGTTGCCTGTGCCTAATCCCTTTCCCTTGATAGATGTCATCTGGCTGATTATGTAAGGAGAGCACACTGGTCGAGAACTGGTGCACATTTGCCAAACGGAATTGCTGCAAGCCCACTGTCTTCACGGCTACTTCTGTACTGCTGATACTGTTTACATAGCTGGGCGTAGCTAGTAGTAATTTTAACCAGGCATTCATATTTAATGCATAATTAATGCGTTTTATAATAATTCATTTAAAGTTTGCAGAGCACTTTCTGTGTCTGGAGGTTATTACATGCATTATGTTGCAAAATATGTATCCTAGGACTAGTCACTGTTGCTTTCTGTTGATTTGAATGTAGCTTTGAATTTCATGCCTTGGCCACAGGTTAATGAATTCACTCTTCAGCTCTCCACAGTGAAGAGAGAGTTTGTGCAGCAATAACAGGACAGAGCCCGTTGTGCTTTTTACACAGTAGATGAAACTGCTGTCTCTTAAGCTGTGCATCTGTGGGGGGTCAGGGATTTTAAATGGTAAAGTGGAGACGACCATTAGGATATTATCACAGTTTGGTTAATCTGAGGATACCCCCAAAATAATTATTGTAGTAAAAAATAACATTTCAATCTCTGGTAAAGTTTCTTAAAACCCAAATTTACAGTTTAGTCCATCAGGATTCGTTTTTGGATCATTTGAATTGGCGCATTTGTTTCAGTACAGTTTTTGGTAATCAGGGACAGTCGTGTCTGTAGAGCAGAGGTGTTGTGTACCAGAGTTTGCTTAAATGTCTCACGAAGTGTGGGCACTGCACTACTGCAGTGTGAATGTATTGGCTCAGCCTAGTTCAACATAACAGGCAAATTCATTGGGTATAGGCCAGCTCAGGAAGACACAGGCTCTTTCTTTTGGGGAAAGATGAGTAAGGACTGAACTTTCCTTCTTTCCCTGTATTCCTACTTAAGATTCTGTCAGCTTGTTTTTACTCGTAATATATTTAACAATAGGTGAAATTATCCATGTTATAGTTGTCTGTCTTATTATTAACCTATTTCATTACTGTTATAGAACACGCAGTGCACTTTTGTCACTTGTACTGTCATTATAGGTGTGAGAATCCTTATAAATCTGCCTTTTTTACATTCAGATGGCTGCAAGATTGGGCGGACAAAGAAAAACAAACCCCGTATGCAAAGGGTTGCTGCATCCAGTTTGCACAGAAGCGGATTATTGATTTTATCTCCATATTGTGTGTTGTGTGAACAACTTCCTTGTTCTCTCGCTTAGCAGGGATATGTCCTCAGCAGCCACTACGCCTCCATCAGTCGACAAAGTGGACGGATTTTCTCGGAAGTCTGTCAGGAAGGCCAAACAGAAGAGGTCGCAGAGTTCCTCCCAGTTCAGATCTCAGGGCAAACCCATCGAGCTCACCCCTCTGCCTCTGCTGAAAGGTAAGGAGCAGGCGTGCCCAACGCAAAATACACAGCACCTGTAGGGAAAAGATCACTTCCAGACACTTTAGCAAGAATCAGAATGCTTCTGGAGAGAGACAGGGTTTGGGGTAAATATTTCTGTGGATGGAATGATATCAGTCATCACCTAGCGCCTACAGCTGTCTGCTGTCCTGTGTCTTTCAAATGTAAAGGGAGTGTGTACTAGACACTTTGTGAGACAATTACGTTTTTCATTATTCTAAAAAAATGTTGTTCCACATTGCCGATGTACACCCTGCGGTTAAGAATGTGGGAGAAATCCGACAAGTCCTAACTGTGCACCAGGGTGTCGGTATTGTGCTCCCCTGCGTTTTTGCCGATTGCCGATGACCAAGAGCCAGGAAGGTACGCAAGCTAAGAGCCCACTTTTTGAATGTCTTTGGGGGGGGAATGCAGAGCTTTAAGTGGCAGAAGCTCTAATGAGGTTTTCTGGTTTTCTTGCTTCCATGTTTTTTTCTTCATCCTGACACTGTTGACGTGGGTTTTGGTCCTGCATTATTGAAGGGAGTTAGTCTGGCTTCTCCGGCAGATTCCAGCTAGGGAAACATTTTTGCCAGAAGTGTAGGTAGGTTAGGCCCCCTTTTCAGGCCATAAAGGCCCATGGGGAATGGGTGGCAAGGGCACCATTTATCTTGACCATCCGACACTGGAGGTGGAGGTGATGTGGTCAGCATCACGCTCCGGCCTGCCTATTACCCCCAGGATTAACCCCCGGTACTCATTTGGAAAGCAGGCTGAGTGGACCAGGGAGCTATCTAGAAAGGAATTAGAGCAAGCTCCATCGCTTGCCCCTACCTGGGGTTGAACCCGGGACCTTCCGGTTAGGAGCTAGTCATCTGAACTACCACAGCTCCGGCAGAAGTATAATTGAATGGAAATCATATCATGCAGAAATCATGTGACAATGCTAATTTTCTATCTTGCATATTTAACTAAAGGCATTGTGACTGGCCCTTAGTTCATCCTAAATGGGGACAGACAGGGGGAGTGCAGTGGGAATGTGAAGGCTGGTCAGTGTTCGCGCTGTCCCATGACGCTCTCCTCCTGACTCGGCAAGTCTGCCCCAGGGGCTCCGTCTCCTCTCCTGCAGCAGCACTCTTACTAAACAGAAGAGCTGAGCAAGGGGGCTTCGAAGGTGGTTCCTAGATCAGATCAACCTTTTGGAAAATAATCAGCTGATGGTTAACTAAAATCCTTATGAAGAGGTAAAAACGCAAGACATTTCAAGAGGCAAGATCAAAGCAGCGGGTGGTTTTTGAGTAGCTCAAGCTGCAAAGGAGCTTGATCAGAGCTTGGGTCCATCCCTACAGTCCAGGCTGCAGTACCTCGCCATAAGTAGACTGTGTGGCTGGTTCCCACCCAAGCAGTGGTGTAGTTTTTGAAAGGTGCCTTCAGAATTGGTGGGGTTGAGTTCTCCTTGGTTCGCCACGCAGAAGTGACTCCTCAAACCTGCTTGGCACCTGTGAGCGTGAAATGTTTATAGTGAAAGGTGTACCCCTCCTCCTCTCGCCATTCACTCCGCTGTGTGTGTGTGTGTGTGTGTGTGCGCGCTGCCCTTCGCACAGCCCAGCTCTGACTGGCTGCGCAGCAGAGGACAGCGTGTGTGATGCACATCCTTACATGGTGCAAAGGTTGCAGCTGCTGAATTGAGCTGAATAACATTTTGGGTTTGTAAATAGGGGATTAAAGAAAACAAAAGCTGAGAAGAGAAAAAAAGAACCAATAATACTGGCCCAGATAATTAAGCACCATCATTCCTAGAGTGCATTCTGCAGGAGCGCCACAAATAGCATAAGCCAGAAGCCTCCTCCTGGAAAGAGGGTTGAAAAGGGAAAAGGCTGGAGACTGCCGAGCGAATGGGGGAAAAACTCCAGTCCATGTCTTTCAGGCTTCGGCATTTCTGTATGATCAAAACTGGAAATCCTTCATCTCTGCATTCCCGGAGCAGGAAGGCTGTGACAGCTGGGCTCGGGGTGTTTGTGACGAGGGGACGGAGGTTCAGGGGTGGTTTTAACTGATGGCGTCCGGATTGCAGGGCTGAGGAGTTTCCAGTCTTTCGCCGTGGGGCGCCGTCTGCGCGGAGGCCCCGCTTGGGAACAGTTGGCTGTGAGGACAGCAAGAAGCATGCCTTTGGTAACACACAGTTCAGAACAGTCTTGCAGGAAGGGCGGTTTGCATTTATGTGGAAACCTGGGTTGGAAATAAATTTGAGAAGGAAATAGCCTGTGCTGGTGTCCAACGGCAAGATTCAAGTTGGTCTGGTATCTCCGTCTCTGATCTGGTACTGTAGTAAATCCACATTCTCTCTGAAGATGCATTTACACTGGGAGCTGTCAAAAATAAGTATAGCATAACGTTTGTACTGATTTCACTTATTTATTGTTCTGCTCTTTATAGACAAATGAGCCATTCTTCTTCTGCTATAAAGCAGATACCTTTGCAGCTTGGTACAGTGTCAGTACAGAGACTTCACCAGTTCTGTAGCTGTCATGTTTTTGAAGAGCAGTACTGTAGTTCTAAGGATACTGTTTATATAGCCAAGCAAGAGGAAGGCTGAAGGAAAACAGGCATTGGTATTATTAGCGTTGTTGTTTTTAGCCTGTCTTTAATGGACCCAAGCAGTCTGGAGGCAGTGAAGTGTGCAGGGCTGGGAAGTTGGTTGTGTTTAGTGTGAAAGTTGCTGTGTCGGCTACAGTGCTGCTGTCTGACCTGCTACCTCCTCCTGCTCTCAGTCTGGTGGGCCAGAAGGAAGAAAACGTCTTCACTGTCACTTGGTCTGAGTGCCTTTTCTCCAGCAGAAAGCAAAAACGCACTGCAACCACCTCCTAAACTAGTAAAACGTCTGCTTTTTCTGTGTATGCAGGTGTTCGGAGATGCAAGTTATGAACTGTGGTTTTAGTAGATTGAGCAGTGCTTTGTAGATTCCACATTGCTTTTCTATAAACAAATGTGCGATTGAGATAACAATGATGGGTTATTTTCTGTACATAAACTGCCTGGCCATGGTGATACTGTAGGCTGATCTCCTGCATCTGAAAGAAATGGGCATTGTATCCAGGAAGGATATTACTGTGCTGTTCTAAGTGGATCTCTGAGCTCATCTTCAGGGCCAGAACTGTATAGATTGCTACAGTCATCTGTCCTTTATCTGCGTAAAACAGAAATAAATAAAATACCTATTTGGTGTCTGTGCTGTGTAATCAGAGACAGCTACACTGAGGCTCAGTTCCTATGTTCCAGTGATGAGGGACACAGTGGGCAAATTCAAAGGAACCTCTTCCTACATGCAGTCCAAACTACAGCAGGTTCCCCAGGATACTAAGGACTAACTGCTGACTCCACCATGACAGGAGTAGATGCCCATTTTACCCAAAGTAGAAATTATGTTCAGCGATAAAGTGCAAAAATGTTTCATGATGTTCTTATTAGACTTTTATTAGAAGCACAACATGAACAGAACTGTGTGTGGCTCTGAAAAATCTCTGGACATATCCATGGTTAATAGCTTTTCTGTTGCAGGGCCCTCTTACAGTCCTAGTCTCTCTTTTCCCTTCGTCAAACGCACAGGAGGACGTACATAAAATATTTTCTGCCAAGTTGAGCATGCTAATTTTACAAGAAAGAAAAGCTACTAATTTTATGGAATTAAGCAAAATCATTTAAAATGCCTAAAGTGACTCTTAAATAAGCAGTCCTGGGAATGTGCGGCTCCTCACCTTTTTGTATGGTCTGTTTATAAAGAAAATAATAGATGCTTCTACTACTGCTAATGTTTTTGTCTTGTTTTGGTGTCAGGGGTGGAGAGCAGACTTTCCTCTGAACTGCCCTAGGCCAGGCGAAGTGTGTGTGATTTGTCTGTAAAGATGCTCCATAATATAGAAACAAAGTAGACCAGTCCCAAATGGGAGCCAGACTGATTTCAATGCTCGTCTTTATTCTCCCTCAGCCAGCCCTGAGCTCTGTCACCTCTGACCTTGCTATACAGGAGGTTCTGGCTGTGGGCCTCCCAGCAATGTTTTACACTCACCTCGGATTCATGTCTGAGCTCACAGTAAAGATCAGACAACACCCAGAGCCTTCTGCGTGGAACCAGCATCACACATAAGCAAAACTGTTCTGTACCATGCTTAACAATACAAGAATGTGTTGAGGAAATTCCTTTCTTTCTGTCCTCAGACACTGAAGTCTTTTATTGTTCCCCGGGGTAAAAGGGAGTCTAGCTCTTGTCGGGATGACAGTGCCATTCAGCCAGTGGGCTCCCGTTTCTGCAAGTTGAAGCAGGAAATCTGAGAGAGTCGGGAAGCCTTGTACTCCGGGAGGCTTCAATAGAGAGAGAACTGAAAACGCGCGTGGAATGTGACTAGACCTGAGTATCGACAAAACCTGGCTCGCACTTCACCGACGGGCCCATTGTATTCCTGTTCACACTTTGTGTTTCTGTGTTATCGTCCCAAGCTTCGCACAGTTTTGAAGAACTTTCATTTGGGCTTTGTTGTACCTGTCTGGAATGGCTGTCTTCTCAGTTTTACAATGTACCCACCCATCTGTTTGTGTTGGTTACCTTAAAGCCGTAGAACCTGCATCACATCAACATTAATGACAATAACAGGAGTCTGGTTTTTGCAGGTTGCAGCACAGTGATGAGTAGCAGTGAAGGTGAAAGATCAATCAGGGTCAAACTTTCGATTTTGAGCAGAATGACTGGTAGGATCCATGTGACCTAGAGTCAGAGTTTTGTTGTCACTTTGGTGATTTAGCTATTTAAGTTATGAATAGGTGAGTTAGGGCTGTGCTTGGCGTGTCCTGACACCCTACGCACACAGATCTGTACTCGAACTGGTGGGACTGTGCTTGGTGGCAGCTCAGGTCTGAGAAATGGTATATCTGAACACTGAGGGTAGTGAGCCATCCATCAACATAAACAGTGGAAAGAGGAACTTGTGGTGGATTCTGGATGGTGGTCACATAATGGTCACTGAGCTGATATAACTGTCACCTCTGGTGGTTAAGTGTGAGATCAGGAACTTGAAATGAAAGCTTTCAGTTCAGTTTATTTTCATATGCACAAGTGCAGTGAAATGCGTATTTGCATGTTTGCTCCAATACAAAGAATAAAAAGACATTAAGGAAACACCAAAAACATAAACACAGAACAGCAGCAGCAGCAACAACAACAACAAGTTAAATAACATACATCTTAGAAAAAAAAAACACATCAGAGTGAGCCAGAGTTGGGGTAGAGTTCAGTAATCTAACAGCTTGCGGGAAGAAACGGTCTCCTAATCGGGACGTACGTGCCTTTATGATCCTATAACGCTTACCAGAGGGAAGGGGGGAGAAAAATGAGAAAGCAGGATGACTGGTGTCCTTGGCGATACTTCCAGCCTTCCTGAGACAGTGATTTGTAAAAATCCGTTACGTTATACGTTACGTTAACCCGACAGAAGGACTCTTTACTGGCTGACCTTTAACCTTTTGCGCTGTGGGTTTTCTCACCCACGGTGACTTTCTCATTCTCATAGCTTCTCTGTCTGGGTCTCGGAGCTGCAGAATTCATGGCCAGGCAAGGAAGGAGGCAGCCGGCTCCGAAGAGATCTTCGCAGAGCTATCACAATGTTTCTCAGTGGTCTAACGGTTCCAGCTCTTCTCCATTGCGCTGTCTGCCAAGGGAGATGCCGCTCTTCTGTGGCAGCAGCTGTGTCAGGGTGTTGTTAGGTCTGTATTCATAAAAAATGTGGTAAGGGGGAAAGGGTGGCCAGTCAGGACCCTACCCATGACCTCACACCTCCCTGTCGCCCCAGCGGTGGTGGAGAAACACTTTGACAGCTGTCAATACTACAGTAGCTCTGTATTGTATTATGAAAGGCTGCTGATGCACAGCCTTTTAAATTGACTTGCTCAGTATTAATCCTGACAGTTCCTCCCATTACACGGGGTTGTTTTCTTGGCCGGGTTAGGTACAGTGCTTGTGGGCCACTCTTCTGATTATCCATTGGAAGATAAAATCTTTCAATGATATTTCAATGCACTGACCTAGAACAGAATTGTCACTACTTAAAGGGAAAATCTGGTATGTTTAGGAAGTAATCCAGCATCTTAACCAAAGGATTCCCAGAATGAAGATAATGTACCAGTGAGGCAAAGCAAGATTGCCAGCTGATACAGAAATTGGCTCAGCTGTCTCTGGGAAGAGGAAGCTACAGTTATGATACCATGATTTCATATAATATGATAAACCAGAGAATTGCCCTTGTAAAAATGCTGCTGTTTGATAGGTATTCCTTTCCGGTTGAGTTTGAGTAAAGTATTTCCACATTTGTTTTCCCCCCAAAGTAAATGATCTTACTTTTGGATTGGTTTGGACAGGTTATTCTGAGTTATAGTAATAGAATATGCTGATATGAAAAAAAACCTTGTTTTCACATACCGTGAGCGCCTCATGTAGTTACTTTGTGGTCTTGCTTTGTTTAATACCTTTACAGTCTCTGCTCATCTTTTGCCCTAATAATTAATGTCCATTCCCACAAAAAAGCACAGAGCTTGTGTTATTATCTAGGGGAGTAAATTAGAGGGGAATACACACTAGTCACTCATGATTTTCAAAAGATAACTAAATTTAAATGGCCATGTGTCTAAAACGGTCTTCATCTGGTGTAAGTTTTCTTTTTGGAAGCAAAAGATGGAATTGCTTTTTGTGATTGAATGTTTGTTCCAGTTCCCAATTTCTATCCCCCCATTTTTTCACTCTCAAAACAAACTTCTGCTTCTTGTTCCAAACGTCACTCAGTGCCTCTTGTAGGCAGAGGCAGCCTGCCTGCCTTCTCTGCCTGCTTGTCTGCCATCATCAAGGGTCCCTGGCTCCCTGTTTCCCGGCCTGCTCTGCCTGCTGGGCTGCTCTCTTCCTGTTTCCCGGCCTGCTCTGCCTGCTGGGCTGCCCTCCTCGAGGATCCCGGCCTGCTCTGCTGCTCTCTTCCTGTTTCCCGGCCTGCTCTGCCTGCTGGGCTGCTCTCCTCCCGTTTCCCGGCCTGCTCTGCCTGCTGGGCTGCTCTCCTCCTGTTTCCCGGCCTGCTCTGCCTGCTGGGCTGCTCTCCTCCTGTTTCCCGGCCTGCTCTGCCTGCTGGGCTGTCCTCCTCGAGGATCCCGGCCTGCTCTGCCTTCTGAGCTGCCCTCTTCCTGTGTGCCAGCCTGCTCTGCCTCTACGGTCAGGATGGCCTCTGGACCTCCAGCAGGGTACCACTCCAGTTCCCCAGTCAGCACCATGTAACTTATCATCCACATTGCCTACTAGCTAGGAGTTTTGTCCATGGATTTCATTTTTTTTAAACTGGTTTTCTTCCTTCTTGAGTACCAATCTTTAAGTCTGTGAAAATGGCTTTTCAATAAATACTTAAGAGGTTGTAAGTGGGAGAATCTGGTTAACAGCCTCTTAATATGAGCAGGAAGTCACTTTGGTATAATTAGCCATTAAAAGAGTTATTAATGTCGCCTCCTCCTCACATTGTGCTGAACACAGATTTGTCTTGGTCTTTGTTGGGCCTGAAGATAATAACAGGTTATGGTGGGTTTTATTTCTGTTCCTTTCCTGGAATCCTGCTTTGAACAGTGCAAGTTTAATTTACTTAACCTACCTCAATCCCATTGTGGGGTAGGGCCACTTTTAAGACAGATCTACAAGGTTCTTTTCTTTTTCATGCACAAGATAACATGCATTAAAATCTGCTATGAGCAATGCTGCCTTTCTGGTCTCCTGGAGACTTTAACCTATTCATTCCTGTGTATGAGTGGCCAGAACATATCTTGGTGACTTCAAAAAATACATTTTTAGTCAGTCGATATATCTGCATTCTGATGGTGACTTTAGAAAGTGTTTTTTTTTTAGAAAGTAATTTTATTGTGGCCTTTTCCTACTTTCACAGTAACTGTATTATTGTCAAGTAATAAGATTTGTTTTCCAGCATTAATAAGCCATGAACCACTGTTTTAAAAGAGAAATCGAATCTTAGCATCAGTATCTGAGGCTCAGCCCAGGTCTTTTCTGTGACACAGTGGTTTAAAATGGTGTTTTACAACAGTCGTTTAGTTAACTTGTTGCATGCAGTTACGATCCAGTTAAAAGGATGATGCCTTTGTTGTCAAGGGATGAGTTGGTAACTATTATCAAAATTCAGCAGTAAGTATGTGCCAGTTTATCAGCTGTTGCTGACCCGTGTAAGATGTTTTTATAAAAGGTAGACATCAGAAGGGACTGAGACATCAATAGATCCCTCTACTGTTTTATATTAAAGTGTAGACAGTAAGCATGCAAGTAAGTCTCACTAACACTTGGGAACCATAGCATGACCTTTGTACTTCTGGACCTCCAGTCTTCAGAAAGACTGATGCAGACTCTTCTGCCACCGATAGAGCTTTCATTGTATCAGAAGGAAGCTTTTTTGAGTGCACGTTTTAGGTGTCTACTGAATGAACAAATCTGGGGAAGTGACTTTGTTCAGAGTTAGTTTGGAGACATGAATAATCATTAGACAGCAAATTTTGATTGTAATCAACATCAGAAGGTGTTCTGACTATAGCCAACTGAACAAGAAGACACCACAGCTAAACCACAGGCAGAACAAGAAAAATGGGTACATCACGTCTGACCTCCTCTTCTTGGAGAAATCCTGAGCTTTGTTCTAGTCAGTTTGTCAGTTTGTGTGAATGCTGATACAAGATTCTTCAGTGAACTGTGTCTTGCAGGGAGAGAAATATCTAGGGTCTGGGCAGAAATCATGTGGAGATCACAGTGGCTCATGGCGCAAATCTCTGACTACCCTGCCTCTCCCCCTTCATTTCACCCACCTAACCTGCACAGTCCCGTTCCAGGACTCTTGAGTTCACTGGGATCTACGTTCACAACTCCAGTGCACTACTTCCATGTTGAATTGTCATCAGCCCTCCTGATCATGGTCCCTGAGCGCGGAGCTTTGCTTTACTGTGCTGAGCTGCATGTGTTTTTGTTTTTTTCCCCGCTTTACAGTTTCTGGTAACAGAAGCAAGAGAGTTTGATTTAGCTGAAAGATAAGGGGATTCATTTTATTATAGTGCAAGAAAATCAAAGTGGTTAAAAGGGAAGGCGGTACACTAACAACCCTTGGCAGTCTGTCCCAGTTGTGCTATCTGAACTGTGATTGTTCTGCATTTTCAATTGTCGTGCTCCCCTTTTTGTCGTCCCTGTTGGTGAACTCCCAAGATGTGTCCCTTTAGGGGTGTCATGTGGTGTTGTGTCTCTGAGCTGCCAACTCCCTGTGTGCCTCCACTGTGAGTGTGTGAAGCCCCTGGAAGATAAATCCTTGTCACCCTGACCTCACGAGATGGAACAGAAATCCCCCCTGAACATCCAGGATCAGAAATAGAAGGGGATGGAAGGGGATCTCCAGGGCCTGGGTGTAAAATGCTGCGTGTCACAGGGGGCTAAAAAGACTGCTCTCCGCAGGGCTGTTTCCCATGCTCAGCTCTTTTCCTGAGGGAACTTGATCCAGTCCGCAGGAGTCTGTTTACAGCATCACGCACCAGTCTTGAACTAGATTGAAGTCCAGTCGGTTTAGACAGGTTTTTCCATGATTTGCACACAATAGTTTCTGCACATATGACCTGCAAGATCGTGGCCTTTGTGAGTTTGTGCTTTTATTCTCGATTAAGGGTGTTTTAACTGGCAGTGTCGGCCTTGGCTTTCAAACACTCGTGTAAACCAGAGAGCAGTACAGTAATCTTATCTTTCCTTTCAGAGTGACAGCATGCGTTTTTGTGTGTTTGCCTGTCGTTTGTTTCACTTAATGCTAAACATAAGAAACGTAGTGGCCAAACATATGTAGAGAGACGCTTGTGAAATGGAAGTTGAAATGACCTTAAAACCTTGGGCTGTAAGGTTCAGTTCCAGTCTTGTCACAATGGTGCTGTTACACATGTCTAGCTGTCACAAGACTCCCTTGGAGGACTGGCACAGTCAGTTTTTTAGCAATTAAGCACATCCTACTGAACAGGGGTTGCAGTTAAGCATATTACTTTAGCAATGAAGTACAGCAACTTTGGTCATTCAGGTCCTTTTCCCTACAGTTGAGCTGTTGTCACTTCATTCTGGAGAGTGGAAGTTCCATTGTTATAGGATGTTTACAGCTTAGTTCCCTGTGCATGTTGTTTATGGGAACGAATGCATTTTTATACCTCACGTGAGCCTTGACACTGTGCACTGATAACAGAATAAACATCCTGGCTGCAAGTCAGGTTCCTGTTTTTTCTCAATTCTGGGCACATGGAAACAAATAGGTGCAATTTTATGTCTAGCAGTAGCAGAGAGAGAAGGCGACAGTGGTTAGAAAAAAATAAGGCCACCTTTTGCATTAATGACTTCCTAGAACAATGGCTGTTTGTAGTGCAGATGGTACAAGTATGGGAAACATTCTTTATAAGTTATAAGTTTGTTCAAGCAAGCAGTCTTTTTCTCCGACTAGCAGCTGATGCACCTAAGACTAAAGTCAAGCAGGGATTACATGAGAAAATTGAACAGACATGATCAGTGACCTAGATAGATGTTTGAGCAGCAGAGTTGGAGTGCTTGGTGGGAAAGAGTCAGTTAATTATAATCATGCATCTTCAAGTCGGTTCCAAATATGGTAAATGTTGCCAACAGAAGACTTCTGTGGACTGAGAACTGAAACAAAAGGGGGAAAAAAAGCTTTTTCTGCAAGATGTGCAGGGAACACTGTTTATTGACCTTTAACACAGTTTACCTGCTGAACACACTTGTCCTCTCTGTGCAGAGTTTCGTGGCTGCTGGTGTCTCGATCGTGAGATGGAGTGCTTGCCAGCCCATCCTCAGTTAGATGTGGCCACAGTGGATGCCTACCATGATTTATTATTGTGGACCACTTTGAAGTAGTTATCCAGTCCTTTTCCGGTAGTTATCGAGCTAACTACTCTGTCTCATGCCGGTGTTGTTAATTACACTGTCTCATGATGTGTTATTTGTTGTGCTGTTGTTGCATTATCCCATGAGAGCTGTATGGCTTTAGCCCTGGTTTTACCATGTTGTGAGTGATATCTGTATCATTAAGTTAGTTTCATGGCTACACTTTCAATTTACAATCCTCTGTGTCTGTACCGCAGTGGTGTTTGATTATTAATCCCACCATAACACTGTGACAAAGCTGTGGTTTGTGGAAGCTCTTGACTGCTAGTCATACTATAGCGTAAGGGAAATCTGTAGTTGGATGGGGAAAAACTCAGACTCATCTCCTAGTCTGTCTGTATACATCACACCATGACAAGCAGCCTATTGGAAGGAGGTAGTCAGAGCCTAAGGCACTGCAGAGAGCTGGAGCAGAGCTGACCAACTATAGAAAGAACTTCAAACTGAACTCCACAGCTGCAGATGGACAATCTGTGAGCCTGTGGCTTGAGAAGAATCAGTGAAGAGCTCACTGATGACCACTGAAAATGAATTTGAATTGAGAGCCTTCAGACTTTCAGGCAGTGTGAATACAGTATAACCAGTTGGATTGTTTTCAATAAGATTATAAGCGATTAGAAATTAACATTTAAGATTTCTTTTGGCAATCAACATAATTCTTCCACTGAAGAGGCTAAGCTTTTGATGCAGTGAATGCTTTTATCTTAAAAAATCCTTCCAGAGATCAGCAGCGTGAAGGTAATGCAAATTTCTTATTAAAATGTGTTCATATGGAACATGAATAGAGAATCTCTACAAGAGTCTCAGAGTTAGACAGGAGCTGGAGTCTAGTAAGTGTCACCTATTAAGTGATTGTTGTGAATATTGAACGCTTGCACATACATGTACGTGTTCTTACAATGTACTGTTTTGCCTTTCCATCAAGCCTTTACAGATGGCGGGTCAAACTGTTCCTATGCCAGTAACCATGCAGTCTGTCTTATTCTTTTTTCCAAAGGCACTAGGGTTTGATGGAGTTTTTAGTCTCATGTCTTTCTTTTTTATAATGCAGAAATTTAGAAACTTAATTGCTATTTAGCAGTGTAAAAATATCATTGATCCTCATTTCTGGCTTATTTTGCTTATGAAATGAGGCCTTGAATCTTACAATGCAGTGTCGTAGAATATGGAACACCCTTTGTCTCAGGTTGGAAACAATTCCTTGTTCTGTTTTGATATGAGAACTACTAATACTTCTGTCAAAACTTTTGTGATATGTGATATCTTAGTAGCTGTTCAGTGCAATGCAGCATCAGGGGCTTTGTTTGTTATTTCTGAGTTTTGGGGATACATATTGAGGGGGTCCTGTCTTGTGGCCCATTGCTTTTCGGGGTTAGAATTAGGGCTGGGCGATATGGCCAAAAACATTATCACGATAAAAAATTTCGTATCGGTCGATATCGATAATTATCGCGATAAATGTCAAATCATTATTTCTTTCAAGTTTAAAGGCAGATTTTTTCTCCTGAGTGAAAGTTGAAGAAACCAGACAGTTAATTGGTAAATTAAACAACTCTTTATTTTAAGAACACAGCAAACACTTTCCAAACAGCAGAAACATTAAACAAATCTGTTAGCTGCCCGGTCTGCAACACGCACCCGCCCTCGCACAGTATTTTGTGCGCATGCGCATATCATGCACAAAGCATAAACATATACATCGAACATGTAACGAACTTTTGTTAAAATTATATCGAGGAAAATTATATCGCGATGATTATCGTTATCGAGTTATCGCCCAGCTCTAGTTGGAATCCAACCCTCCTGTGGCCCTGTGTTGCATAAAGGGGTTAGAAAACGGATGGATGGCGCTGAGAGGGTGTGGATTGCTGGGTAACTGTGGAGAGTCCGAGGTGTTTAACCCAGATAAAAGAACAGACACACCAGCTGTCATTGGCTTTCAGACTTCCCCTGATTGGCCTACAGGAAGGGAACACTTACAGGAAGTCCCAAGTGAAAGAGGAGCCTGTTGAGTGAGAGAGGAAAATGAGACAGGTGTACAGCTTACAGAGCACAATACTTCATCAAGTGAAGCACCTGTACGAACCCTTTGTGGATTCTTAGGGAAGCACAAAGCTACTGCAGCATTCCCGGCTTTTGTTAGGGAAGCTCGTTTGTCGCTTTTTGAGTTTTGCGGGCCGTGCCACACCACTGTATGATGTGAAGATGCTTTTGGGGAAACCTGTTCTTTTCACAAGTATTTGCGATTCAAGCTTTGTACTTCCTACAGGGCTGCAGTGTTTGTTTTTTTTCCCAGAAAAATCCTGATGTGACAGACAAAGGAAATGAAAGACACTTTTCATACTCTGGTAGTTTTCCCAGCTGAGCGGAAGAGCTCTCCAGGGGTGGGGCCAGGCCGCAGGGGAGGGTATACTCCGCACTGATGGTGCCCTGTGAGCTCGGTGGTCTCGACATTCATGGGCACGGGCACCAGGCCCCCAGATGGTGACATTGTTGGGCACGGGCACCAGGCCCCCAGATGGTGACATTGTTGGGCACGGGCACCAGGCCTCAGATGGTGACATTGTTGGGCACGGGCACCAGGCCTCAGATGGTGACATTGTTGGGCACGGGCACCAGGCCTCAGATGGTGACATTGTTGGGCACGGGCACCAGGCCTCAGATGGTGACATTGTTGGGCACGGGCACCAGGCCCCCAGATGGTGACATTGTTGGGCACGGGCACCAGGCCCCCAGATGGTGACATTGTTGGGCACGGGCACCAGGCCCCCAGATGGTGACATTGTTGGGCACGGGCACCAGGCCCCCAGATGGTGACATTGTTGGGCACGGGCACCAGGCCCCCAGATGGTGACATTGTTGGGCACGGGCACCAGGCCTCAGATGGTGACATTGTTGGGCACGGGCACCAGGCCTCAGATGGTGACATTGTTGGGCACGGGCACCAGACTGGTTAGCTCTCGGGTTTCCTACCCAGGCTCTGGTGACCCCCAGCATCTGCAGCCCTTTGCTCCACCAACAAGAACATGAGAAAGGCTGCAACCAAGAGAAGGGCTTTCAGCCCATCTAGTCAGTTTGGTCACCTGAGGTCTTGATGTAGTCAAACTCCTGATCGCACTCGTAATTGACTTGTCCGACGCTTCTGAATTAATTTTTGGTCTGCAGCTATTAGGAGATTTTAAAAGTGCAAATAAATGTTTGTAACTTGAAAATGCAATTTTAGGAGCAGAAAACAATTTTAACAATGGAGGCTTCAGTTAAGCAACTGGAAATGCAGCTGGAATGAAGGCCAGCAGACAGGAGGATATCCAGGATCAGGACTGGTTTTGTCTGTCAGCTGAAACTGTACAGACCTGGCAGGGAGCTTCGGCGCGATGCAGAACTTTCTACGGCATTGAAGAGATTAAACGCCAACTTTTCTCTGTATTCATGTGCTCTATTAATAGATATCTTTGAGAATATTCAAGATGATTCTTTTCGTCTGAAATCTATAAACCTCCTTATCAGTAATTAAGTAAAAAATAACTAAGGCAGCATTAAGGGAAAGGTTTCGGTGTCCAGTTTTGTATATAAAAGCAAGCAGATTATGAAAAATTCTCTGTTAAGGTATTAAAGGAGATTATGAAAAGTGAGGCAAAGGTACTCTGTCAAGGTATTAAAGCTGTACCAGGGGGTAATCTTGCTATCCTTATCTTTGACTGCTTTAAATAGATGCATGAAGAGAGACTTAAGTCTTTAATACAACTTTCTATGTACTGAGCCTAAACTTATTCACAGTCACTCTTAGTGTGCTGACTCTTTCTTCACTTGAAATACAATCGCCACAAGCAAGGTTGTTGACACGGTCTGTGCCATAACACAGGAACGTGAGTAAATCTTTTTAAAAGATATTCTCCATTGGCCTGCGTTAGTATTCTCCTGGCAGTGCTGCATGATGTAACTGGACTTTTTTTTTCCATTTTGGGCTTCATTGTGTAAGCTGAAGCTTTTCCAGCATCCCAAATTTGCGTTTTTTGTTCTCAAAAACCAAACAATTGCTGTTGCTGTCCCAGTGACCTCTTCAATGACTTTTTAAATACTGTAAAAGTGGGAAAAAAAAACTAAACATTCATGTCCCAGTATTGTTTCATGTTGCCTCAAAAGAAGAACATGGATTCCGATCTCTTGAATAATAAAAGTTTACTCAAAACCCCCAAGACCCAGGCAGTTTCCAGTGCTGTGGTCACTGGTCTAGAAATGGCTGATGAAGCTACGCTTTTATGTTTCTTGCAAAGAGTGTTAATGAGGAGGAGGAGCAGCAGAATACGTCTTCTGTTCTGTTGCCCCTGTGTAGAGGAGACTGCAGGGCAGGGGGTGGTTGGTGCTGCTGTCTCTTCCGAGGAGATCGTTCTCCCTCTCCTTCTCCGGCGCTCTTCCTCTCTCCCTCCTCTGTCTGTCTTCCTCTCTCCCTCCTGGCCTGCGCCCACAGTGTCGGCTTTCTCTCCCCCTCGCAGACGTTCCAGCCCCCGAGCAGCCGGAGCTGTTCTTGAAGAAGCTGCAGCAGTGCTGCACGATCTTTGACTTTATGGACACGCTGTCAGACCTCAAGATGAAAGAGTACAAGAGATCCACGCTGAACGAGCTGGTGGACTACGTCACGGTCAGCAGGGGCTATCTCACGGAGCAGGCGTACCCCGAGGTTGTAAAAATGGTGAGTGAAGCACAGTTTGGGAAGAGCCCATACACGCGCTGGAATACAGCCCCTCCAGCGTCTCAGAGCAGCCTCACCACAGCGCAGTGTAGCCCCACCCCACGCGGGTGATTCAGATCAGCTTTCCCACAAGAGGAGCATGCTGGTGTGGTTAGCAGCCCTGATACTGACACTGGGGAACGCAGAAACACATACAGGTGCATAACTGTGTTCTGCAAAGCAGAAGATGCTGCTTTTTTTTATCTGGAAAAATGACTCGGGCAATAGTGGTGGTGTGCACATGTCTCCTGAAGGCTTTTTTTTAAATGGCGAGGTGGATAAGCCGTCTTTATTTTTAGTAGGCATTCTAATTTTAAGTATTACCGCAAAAAAAAAAATGACGTGTTGTTGCACGGCTCCCTTTGTCAATGAAGCAAATGTGCTGTAAGCTGGTAATTAAAGATTCCGAATACTCGGCGGAAGACTCGGGCTGCGTTTCCTCTGAGTGTAGGTGGTGTGACTAAATATACCCGAGTGAGCCTCGCCGGCCTCGCTCGCGAACACGCAGACCAGCAGCACAAAGAACTGGTGTCACGACGAGCGGAAGCTCAGCTGGCTCGGTGAAAAAAGACGGGCGTTAAGCGACGATTTCAACACCGTAGAGAGTGAGCGGGAGTGGGCCCGGGTGCGAGGTGTGTGAGGCAGAGGGAGTTGGAGCCAGGGTCAATGCACAGCATTCACAGGAAGGTGTTGGCGTGCACTTCCGCTGAAGCCATACCTGTCTTGAGAGGCCAGCTGGTGCCTAGGGGAGCCCACGGGGATTGAGGCAGGGCTGTCCAGCGAACTTCTTCATGATTTCTTCAGTAAGCTGTGTTTTGGATTTTGAACTCTCTAACAGATGGTGATTACAACTTTTTTTTCCCCCCCGTAGGATACTGCATGAAAGAACCCTCTAATAACCCCAGTCTGAACATAAAATCTGTTTAATGCTGTTTAGAAAGTATTGAAAAGAAAACTGCAGGTCACCGTGGTTACCAGCGGAGATCAACAGATCACAGCATATAAGACTGTGGATAGAAATTTTCCCTTTTTTTACTGGGGGTCCTCTATGCTGTTGCTGAGCAGATCTAGATGTGAGCAGATCGCCCGAAAAGGCCCGATTTAAACAATACTGCAGGCTTGGTTCATTGTGCACCGTTTCCAGAACATTGCTGCCTGGAAGACAGTGCTAGTGCTAATAGTGCTAATAACGGCATTAGTTAAGGGAGTGAAAATGTGGATGGGGTGAATGTACAGCGGCCTGGGAGTTGGATACACTGCCAATTCTGGAGATTCGGCCAGGCCCTGCTCATGGCTCATGCTAGGACAACAGTAATCACAGTAATAATAACAAGTTACCATGCACTGAAAGAGCTTTATAGTTAGTGGGGATTTCCCTCCATGCACCTGGATGATGTGATGGCAGCCAGAGCGCGCCAGTATGCTCACCACACAGGAGTGGGGAGGAGAACAGAGTAATAAAGCCAGTTCATGGACAGGGATTAGGAGGGCATTGTTGCTAAAGGCTTGAGAGGCTTCTAGGGACAACCGTCCTCCAGCTGGAGCTTGGGGATTATCTCTGTGGACAGGTGGGAGACAGTGGGCTGTTCCTCTTCTGGCCGATGAGGCCAGCAGTCCCATACCGGCTATGCTATGCTGATATTTTACTATGTTGGAGTCTCCATGAAAATGATTTTTTCTGGCTTTCTGTAATTGCATACAAAGATTAAAAACAGTTGTTTGTTTTTTTTCCATCTCCACCTTTTTTGAAGCAACTTCCTTGATGATGTTCTTACAAACTGCTGCTTTTTTTTTTTGTTCTCCTTCCTGCTCCAGGTCTCTTGTAATATATTCAGGACCCTCCCTCCCAGCGACAGTAATGAATTTGATCCAGAAGAGGATGAACCAACACTTGAAGCCTCCTGGCCACACTTACAGGTACTGCTGGGAGTCGTCACGCCACGTGCAACACGGACACCGGCAGGGATTGTGCTAGGGGAAACACTGTGCAAGAGCCCTGAGCCCAAAGTTCCTCCCTTCCTTTTTTGGCATTGTTTCCTGGTAGCCCCTTGACTGTTTGAGTTTGTAACCATTTTTATTTCCGTTCGCTAACACTGGTGTGGTTTGGTTGTAATCAGGTTCCTGTTTGTTTTAGCTTTTTTAGTTTTTTTTTTTGATTCTGGGACGGTCTGGGTGTGGGCGTCCTCTCACACCTGTTTGTGTACTTACTGCTATTTTCCAGGACTCCTTTAGAAATGAGATGAATATCTCAAGGAGAATCTTCCTGGTAAAACTACTTTTTGATTTTATTTTTGTAAAAAAAAAAAAAATTCATTCAGTCAATAAAATTTGAAATTAACCCCACAATCACCTTTCCTGAAGCATTACTAACACTGCTGGCTATGGTAGAGGCCTCAGACTAATGTAGAGACAAGATTTGAGCCCCAACACTGTAGCGCCTAATATCTGTCTGTTCAGTGCTGTGATTGAGTGCCTCTCACTTACCCTGCAGACTCGCCTGATCTCTGCCAGCGAGGACAGAGTCTTTACTGACTGTCACCTCTCTATCCTTGCAGCTTGTATACGAGTTTTTCATAAGATTTTTGGAGAGTCAAGAATTCCAGCCCAGTATTGCCAAAAAATACATAGACCAGAAATTTGTATTACAGGTAAGCAATGTGTGCCTTTTTTTGTTCAAAGTCACTGGGGGCTTCAGCCTCGTGAAATAAATATGCAGTCTTGCAGTCTGACAGTCTTGCAGAAGGCTGATCACGGGTGTGAAAGTGTTTTGGGGAGGTCATGGCATGGCTCTTCAGGGGCATTAGGTATAAACCGATTTAATTAAAGAGGGTCCTGATGTCCCCACACTCCTGGGACAGGGGGCCCCAGTTTTGTATCTGTCTCCCTGAGGTGACTGTCGATACCTCTTCCCCTTGTCCAGCTTCTGGAGCTGTTTGACAGCGAAGACCCCAGGGAGAGAGACTACCTGAAGACAGTCTTACACAGAATTTACGGAAAGTTTCTCGGTCTGCGGGCTTTTATACGAAAACAGATTAATAATATTTTTCTACGGTAAGCATCTCTCTCTTTTTTTTTTTGGGAAGGTGAGATTATTGCCGTTTTTCTGTTGTGTCTTTGAAAAAAGCCCGGGAGCCGGTTGGTCTGACAAACTGTGCTTTTCTCCTGTGCCGTGTAGTTTTGTCTATGAAACCGAGCACTTCAACGGGGTAGCAGAGCTGCTGGAGATTTTGGGAAGGTACGTCGCCGTGGGCTGTGCGTGTGTCAGCGTGTTCTGAAAACGCGTGGAGGGAAATTGCACCATAGATGCGCTCACAAACCGAGATGCGCATGATGGCAAGAAAACGTTTGCTCTTCAGCCTGCGGTATTTGGCAGCGAAGTGGACATTTATGTCAAACTTCATGAGACGCAAACTTTGTGTTCTTCATATTGCTTGCCTCGCTACTCATTTTGAAATGGCACATGAATGTGCTATGGGAGTTAAGAAATCAAGTACCTCTCTGTTGTAATTAAGTTTATACATCCATATCCTTATATTCTGGGAATTGCTGGTGTGCTGGGAATTTTATACTGTCATTATTACAGCCATATGAATCATTTTTAAATTAATTTAATTGTATTGTGTGGGGAGTTTTAAGGATACCAGAGGGAAGATTTTTTAAATTATCATTAGCCTGTAAGTAACTCTTTAACAGATCACTTAAACATTATGCAGGTTTCGTTGGAAATATGTCACGGCAAGGCAATATTTAATTACTGCAAAGTCTAATGATTTTTGCTTGAAACTAATTATAATTTTTTAATACAAAAAATGCATTAAATTCGGATCATGTCTGATGGAACTATGAATATAAAAGGTTGGAAAGGTCTCAGTGACTTAAAACAAACACATTTGATACCTCTTTTGAAGGATAAATGTGAAATATTCGACATAGTCATTGCCTGCAACATCAGGTCAGAACAATCAATGTGACCTCTTCACTTCTCTCAATAAGTCAAACGTTTTAGTTCACTCCGCACACGCCCTGCATCATCATTTCTTGACATTTTCTTATGTTTATTTTGTTCTTGTTTTTGTCCTCACAGCATAATCAATGGCTTTGCTCTTCCTCTGAAGGCAGAGCACAAACAGTTCCTGGTGAAAGTGTTGATTCCTTTGCACACTGTCAGAAGCTTGTCTCTGTTCCATGCACAGGTACACCTCTAAACACTTTTATCACACGAGTGAAGAACCAGCTCTGCTAACTGCTGTTCAGATGTAGCCTGAGGCTCCCTGAAAATGCCTTTTGCCATGTTAGAACAATTGGTTACTAGCAGCATTTTATAATAATGCATAGGATTTATTTATATAGATTAACCATTTAATTGTTTTAAAAAGTTAAGCCATTTTTATTTGAAAAGTTAATTAACAGGTTAAAGAAATTGCGCATTCACCATTGCCTGCAAATTGACATGTGAAAATGATTTTGTACGTTATCTCATACAACATAAGTTATATGTTGATCTTGACTTGTTTTTGTTTTCCCAGTTGGCGTATTGTATTGTACAGTTTCTAGAGAAAGACCCAACACTAACAGAACCAGTAAGTGATTTCAATACATTATTTCAAATAATCCTTTTTAAAAGTCGAATGATGACCTCTGTCTTCTCGATTTCATTGTGACAAACACCTACTCTTGTTTTTCTCTTTAGGTTATCAGAGGATTGTTAAAATTCTGGCCAAAAACATGCAGTCAGAAAGAGGTAGTGTTTTTTTTTTTTACCCATTTGTTCAACTTGTTTTGTAGGTTACCATGTGCAAAAAGAAAAATGCATTAGAGTAGGTTTTCACCCATCAAGAGGAATTTAATAAGTGCAATAGTTTCTTGAATTTGTGCTAATCTGAATCCCAGTTCACTCAGACTGGGAGAACGTGTGACGGGATCAGCTGGGTCTCTGAGGGCTGTTGCGTTGGTGTCTGTATTGTGCTCTGCAAGGCTGACAGGTTTCATGGCTCTTCGGTAAGAAGGGAGCACAGTTGGGTGAATCATCTGGGCTGAGCAAACACATGGATGTAGCGTTAATAGGAAGCAAGGGTGCGCTGAAGAGGGCACCCAGTAATAACCTGACAGAGGGGCCTGGTAGCTGGTAGCAAGTCTTTGCTTCAGCCTCAACGTGACAGTTGGCCTGGTTGTGACATCCCTCTGTCGTCACCTGGACTCTGCCCGTGTTTCTGCAGGTAATGTTCCTTGGGGAGCTGGAGGAGATCCTGGATGTGATCGAGCCCACGCAGTTTGTGAAAATCCAGGAGCCTCTCTTCAAACAGATCTCCAAGTGCGTCTCCAGCCCACACTTCCAGGTCAGCGCCCTCCTCGCTGCTGTTTGCTCTCGCACGGCTTCCTGGCAGCAGCCACAGGTCTTCTGAGTTTGCTCCTCAGCATTGTGGAGATTGCACTGATGCTCCAGCCCGTGTTTTTGACTATCCCTGAGCACCAGCGTCACGTTCTGCATGTCCTCTGAGAGCTTTGCCAGTGTCGGTCTTCACAAGAGTGTGCTGTGTCAGTAAAATCAGGGTTAGGAAATAGTGAGTGTGTGAAGATGCCATTGTGATCTGCCTTGTGCAACTCAGCGGCTTTGCTCTCGTGTGCCAGGTGGCAGAGCGGGCACTGTATTACTGGAACAATGAGTACATCATGAGCCTGATCGAGGAGAACTCCAGTGTCATCCTGCCCATTATGTTCACCAGCCTCTACAGGATCTCCAAAGAGCACTGGAATCCGTGAGTACCAGCAGCCAGGGGCACAGTGCCTTTCGGCACTATTCAGCACAGGGCGCCGATTGAAATGCTGAATGATACAGCGTTACGAAATGTGTAGTCAAAAAATGATCCTTTGGTGCCGGCAATGATTTTAGCCTCAAGCTAAGCTAATATTACCAGTGATAATCTTTATTTCTATATTAAAAACATATTTTCACATTCGTCGTACATCCCACAAATACCCAGCATGTAAGTTAAAGGCACAGAAAGCACTGTGATAAATGCATCTGGTCTTTTGCTGACAGTGTAATGAAGCTTCACATTTCCTTTGTAGTGCGGTCAGGATCGCTTTCAGTTTCAGGTTCAGAGAATGAGCGGCCAGACCACTTAAAAAAGTACATGCACTGGCACTGAGCTCTCTTCACTTCTTGGAATTGTTTGATAGGTCTGTCTCACGAGCAGTCCCCCCATTATTAGGCAAGAGTTGTCATCTGAAAGTCGTTTTTTTATCATTTGGACCTTTTTTATGATGTTTTTTTTTCCCTTTTTTCCCAGGGCAATAGTAGCTTTAGTCTACAATGTTCTCAAAGCATTTATGGAAATGAACAGTTCTCTGTTTGATGAACTCACAGCCACTTACAAGTCTGATCGCCAGCGGTAAGACGTCACAAACACATACTGCCTTGTGTTCCTCTGCTTTTATACTTGCACAGACCATTTTGAAACTGGTACTGTGATCTGGATGGGACAAAGATTCCTTTTATTTCAGTTCAGTCCCAGGGCAG
Organism: Lepisosteus oculatus; assembly: GCF_040954835.1. Lineage (NCBI taxonomy): Eukaryota > Metazoa > Chordata > Actinopteri > Semionotiformes > Lepisosteidae > Lepisosteus > Lepisosteus oculatus. The sequence goes on along the minus strand of NC_090703.1, from coordinate 7,732,544 downwards.
CCTATCTGGGTGAGCTGGGAGTACAGAGATACCTTGGGATTTAGGATAGGAGCCCCACTGAGCCCGGGGGCAAGTTTGGGAGGTGCCACCTGCTATAAAGATTGTAGTAATGAACTAAGAGGTGGGGAGGGGAAGCATATCAACTCCCAGTTCTCTGTATAGACATGTGTACTTGTATCCAAGAGCCCGGAGCTGTTAGAATTTGAAATGCTCAGCACAGACTTGAACTGCTGTGCAGTGAGAAAGCTCGATTTCAAACCCTGTAGTGGAAGTGATAGTGGAAGGGGGCGTATTTGTGTGAACATTGCTGATATTAAATGACCAATCACAGCGCCTTTGCCCTCACGTGAACACTTAACACGGGGTGATGGGGAGTGCTGGTTTCTGTATATTTGTGCTTTTTGAAATATCCAGCCTAGAATTGGCTCAGTTTGGCCAGCACACTGGGGCGTAGTGATTAAAGACTTGTTTTCTTGTCCCCAGCGAGAAGAAGAAGGAAAAGGAAAGAGAGGAGCTGTGGAAAAAGCTGGAAGACCTGGAGTTAAAGAGGGGTCTCAGGAGCGATGGGATAATCCCTACTTAACACAGGCAGCCCACTGCACTCTTAGCCTAACCGGATACCCATTTATGTAGTATGAGATGGAGCAACAGTTCTTTCTGTATTGTGCAACTTACTTTACGGTAGATTCACACGTCTGTTTCATTATTTCAACAGCACTGTAAATAACTTTCTTTCCCTTAAATATTACGCCGGAAGAAAAAAAAAAAACGCAAAAAGGAAAAAAGAAAAAAAGACAGACTGTGGATAGTAGAACTTTAAAAGAAAAAAGCGCCGAGAAAGGAATATGAAACCCGAGCAGTTCTGTAAAGATAGGAAATTGTTTTAACCCCGCCACCACCATCCACCCCGCCCTTGTCCGTCAGCACGTGCTTGATCTGTACCTCCTTCGGTTGCTGTTTCCTCAGCGATGCAGGGTGGGTAGCAGCTTTGGGGAGCCCCGAGTGGGGAAAAGGAGGCGTTTTCCTGGGCGCCAGACAAGAGCGGACACCCCGTTCCCTCAGGACCATGACGACCTGCCCTTTATCGCCCCCCTGCAAAACTGCTGCCACGAGAGAGCTGCCCTACTCAGATTTTGAAGAATCTATATATATTACCAGTGTAATTTTAAAAGTTCATGTGTAGATCTAAAAAAATTGAAAAATGAAATCACTGCACTCGTACGGTTTTTATTTGTTCTTTCTGGAAACGAGTGAAGATGTCCATGTGCAACAGCCCAAAGCATCTGAACTGGTCTCTCAAAGGTTTGGCTCCCTGTTACAAGCAGTACCTGCTGGTATCAGTCTGGTATTGGTACCATTCTCAGTTACCTGTAAAGATTACCATTTAAACAACAGGCGGTAGAAGTTCCCAGGTCAACAACGTACAGTAAGTAACTTGTGAAACTCCTGTATTGTGAAAAGGAACACTACTTGTGTCAGTTCTTCACAGTATTAAGAATCTGTATAACATTGTTATTGAATGCAGTACATCGATATCTTGTATCTTGTAGTTATTAGCTTCTATTTTCTTAGGAACAGAAGGAGTATCCAATACATAAAAGTGGTATAATGGAACAAGACTTCCTGGTATTTCTGATGCTGTTTTGTTTTTTTTTAACGTTCCTGTGAACATGGGAGATATATTTTTTTGCCGGGGGTGGGTGGGTGAGGGTGGGGCTGTCTCAACTTCTTGCTCTGATGCATTAATATAATATCTGCATTGACCCTTTGAGAATTCATGTGTGCTTTAGGATGGCCCACGTGTGATGATACACACCGAAAAATGTCTAATTATTTTAAAAAATAAAGAAATATTAAATTAAACCTTTTTTTGTGATAAAGCGAAGATCCGGGATTGTTTTATTTTAGTTCTTTCGGATTGTGGGCAGCAAGCCTGACCAATGAATTTGTGAATTTGTTATATTTTGAGGGAACATTCAGTGGCTGTTAGAAATGTTTACAGAATTCTTATGCACTGTTCTTAAATTTCACACTTTGCAAGAACCTTCTTCCCTCTGTGGAGAAAGAGGTGTTTTTACTGTATGCATAGCTGCATTTGGGTGTTAAAACAGATGGGCATCAACAATGTTTGCTAGCAGTTCAAGTCCACCGTAGGTTGAGCTGAAGATGTCATAGGGAACAAATTGGGACCCAGTGGATTAATTGCATGCAAAAGCTCTCTTTGCAATGACATTTTTGAATGCAATGGCGTTAGTCTAGAGAGAGAAAACATTTTGGCCCTTAATTAATAGGTGCTGTGTTCCACTGCGGTGCACATCAGTGCCAATCTCCATGTGTCTTCATTCAGAGGAAGTCCATGCAGCATTGTAGCCTAGTGGCCAGGGCACAACCAGAGGGTTGTGGGTGTAAATCCCAGGTGAGACATTTCTGCTCGTTCAGTTGTAGGTGTCAAAATAGGAAAATTTGTTCTCAATTAACATATCTGGTGAAATAAAAGTTGTAGAAATCATTTCTAAGTGTGAGAGCCAGTTACCATATTACAGTCCTTCACTGTGATGGGAGGGAAGACTCCTTTATTACAATGTAATTTCAGTATATTTACACATTTCTAACAAAGCTTCCTGTTTTGTAATGATGGGTTATCTTGGGTCATAGTCTCACGTTCTATATCCCTTTTGCAATGATTTGTAAATATCTGTGACATGCTCTATGATATTCTATGTCTAATACATCCCTTACCTTAATGTTTTTTTTTCCAAAACATTTTTTTTCTTTTGGTTGAGTAGTGTGTAAATACTTCAAAGAATGTCCAGACAGTTTTTCTTTGTTGCTTTTTCAGCTTATGTTTCAACTTATGTTTAGTTCCAGTGATGAGGATTTAAAAAAAAAAATATTTCAAAAGACCTAAGTAAAGATGCTGCATATGGAGATCTTTGATCATCTTTTTATTTATTTGGTTTCTTGGTGTAGTTGTATCCAAATTATTTTGTTTGGTTCATGTTTTCAGGGTGGCAGTGGTGCGTGGGGCTGTGTGGGGACAGCGCGCTGTCACAAGGCTCTGATTCAGGGGGAGGCATTTGTTTCAACGCGGTTTCAGCCCATGGGGGGTGTTGACCAATCAGAGCTGCACCTCTTTGATGATGTGCAGGAGGGGTTGGTGACATCAGGACCAGGAACTCCGAATATGGGCGTCGGCAGCAGGCGAGGGGGTGGAGCTCGGCAACCTCCTGGGGAAATGGAAATTTAAGGCATTGAGCTTGGACTGAATGTAATCTCTTAAAATGATTTAAAGGGTTGGAAAGAGACTATGTAAATCTGATCTACTTTTGAAAGAAAGTCTATAAAAGTATTCATTTTAAAACCCTTTGTGTTTGACAACCAACTTGTTCATAATAAAAAAAAGACCAAAACCGTTTTCTTCAATGTTATTACCTTTATCAGTCGGTCTCCGCTGTGAAATGTGTAGCAGAGGTGCTGGGAGTTTTCCTAGGAGGGCTCTCATGCCGTGGTGGAAACGCGGTGCTGAGGAGGGCAGCAGGCGAGGCCTTGAAGCAGCCCTAGGAACTGTGGCCCAACACGACAGAATTAACCAAAACTCCCAGATGTGTGGCAATTGTTTTGACAACGTCTCTTGGCATTTGTAAAATATAAAAATTGACCAAATCCTTTGGGATCCGACACTAGACTCCGGATCGCCACGGGTCGCCTACTCGGCTGTTCCAGTTCCTCCCGGGGAGCCCTGGGTATCCAGCTGCCTCCCCTCTCAGTGTGACCAGAGCAGGCCCGGTGTTGCGTGGATCTGCCCTGCTGCCTTCCTCGCACCGCGGGGCACTGCTGGCGCTCAGCTCCAGCCCGTGGCTGCAGGCAAAAGGCTTGGTCCTGTTCCCTGCAGGCCTGGGCCCAGGTCCCTCTCCGGTCTGCGTGCTGCTCCACAGCTGTGCCGGCGAGCTCTTCGGAGCACCGGACCTCCTGCCCCTTCCGGAATAAAGACCGTCTGAGGAGGGGTTGACACACAAGGGATTTATTTTGTTCAGCAGCCGTATCATGCTGGCAGCCCCCTGGAGCTCTGCAGGTGTGAGGCTGGTCAGTACCTGGATGGGAGACCTCCTGGGAAAGCTAAGGTTGCTGCTGGAAGAGGTGTTAGTGGGGCCAGCAGGGGGTGCTCACCCTGCAGTCTGTGGGTCCTAATGCCCCAGTATAGTGATGGGGACAGTATACTGTAAAAAGGAGCCATCCTTTGGCTGCGGTGTAAAACCAAGGTCCTGACTCTGGTCAATAAAAATCCCAGCGAGTTTCTCCTGGCTCAAATGCTCTCTGGCCTTTACCTATCATGGCCTCCAAATAATCCCCCTCTATGAATTGGCTTCATCACTCTGCTCTCCTCCCCACTGAGAGCTGGTGTGTGGTGAGCGTTCTGGTGCATTATGGGTTACCGTCGCATCATCCAGGTGGGGCTACACATTGGTGGTGGTGGAGGGGAGTCCCCATTACCTGTAAAGCGCTTTGAGTGGAGTGTCCAGAAAAGCACAATATAAGTGTAAGGAATTATTGTTTTGGCTTTTATGAGCAGCAGAAAAAGAGCTCATGCACGACATGGAGAAGAAAGCCCAGTCTTAAGTGTGCTTTTTCTATTGCATGGAAGAAAAAAAAACTTTTATTCGAATATTGTTGCGTCCAGTGGAGCAGTGTTTTTTTTTTCTTTTACAAAAGTCATTTTTGTAAAGCTCAGTGCAGCCACTTGAGGGCAGTGTATACAAAGCTATGGCTCCTGCAGGTGGTCTGTAGTGAAAACATGGGTTAGCAAGGTTTTGTTTTTCCTTTTTGGTGGAACACCCTTTCACTGCAGTTGTTTCTAAAAATCTAATTGGGATATTTTATTCATAGGGCTTCGCTAGAAATAGTCATTGAAATTGTATTACTTGACAGCACTGTGTGCATGGGGTAATATACAGTATGTTATTCAGAGTTATGTATAATACACAGATATATTGTGCATTACAGCCCATGGAATTGATTTAAATTTTCACATCTTTGCACGAAAAGGATGGATTACAGCTGTTGCACTGTGGTATTCTCCGAGTTGTCTGCCAACCGTCCTGTTCAGCAGAACCAATTCACACCCAGTTCTCTCACCTTTGATGACAAACGTTTAATGGCATACACTAATCAAATGCATTCCATTAAGAGGTTTTTCTTGGAACAATCGAGCCAAATTTCAGGGAAACTGCTCCAAAATTACAATCACATTTTAAGCACGAGAAAATGTATTCCGTTATAGCGTAATTAAGCTCATCGGACAAACGCATCCCTTCTCTCTGCTTTTCTGCATGGAATTAGCCTTTGCTTGTTTAATTGAAGCTCCCCACTCGAACTTCCACAGTATTTTATTTTGGGAATTGCTTCCCTTTATTTTAATTGAATTATACTAATAAAGACACTGGTTAAAGAAAACGGAATGCATTTTCCTAGATTGCATCATGAAACTTTTTTTAGTCACCTGTAGAGGATTGGACATGTGTGTGTATATGATGTGTCCATTTCCTGGTGTAAAATTGACATTCTGAAAGGGAGTGAGCTACTTTTGAACTGCATTTCCAGGTGCAGCTATTCTGACTTTATGAAGTTGTAGGCCAGGATCTCGCACATTCCCATCCAGCATTGAGCAGTACATCAAAACACTCCAAGCTGCTATTGTCCTTTATATTAAAGGACACTGTTTTCTGCTAAGCTCCTGTATCCTGTCAGTGGTAGTTTAAGTCATTGTGGGATGACATACAACAAGGGAACTCGCTTTACAAAATTTAATCCTGTAAGAATTACTGGGATTTCATCATTTCAAAAGAGCATCTACCTGTCTTAACTGCCAGGGAAACTGTGCTCTCATTACCCTGTTCGGTTCTCCCTTTTGGAAGAAGTTATTTGAATGAAAGGCATTCCTGAAAGGAAGCTTAAAGCAAAGTTGTTCCACCACTGGTGTTTCTTTTTTGAGACAAAATGATCAAACTTTTCCCAACGGAAATTCCTAAAATAGATCTTTTGAGTCTGTTCTTCTTAAAATAACCACTTTCGTAGTCGAAGTTTTAAGTGATTGTACTTTCTGTGGTATACAGAAATGGATAAGTGGATAAGGCCAGCAGCCATATCACCCTGCAACTCACAACTGGCAACCCCACTGAAGCTCAGCAGGTGTGAGCCTGGTCAGTACCTGGATGGGAGACCTCCTGGGAAAAACTGAGGTTGCTCCTAGAAGAGGTGTTAGTAGGGCCAGTAGGGGGTGCTCACCCTGCTGTCCATGTGGGTCCTAATGCCCCAGTATAGTGACGGGGACACTATACTGTAAAAACAGGCGCCGTCCTTTGGATGAGATGTAAAACTGAGGTCCTGACTCTCTGTGGTCATTAAAAACCCCAGGGCGTTTCTCGAAAAAAGAGTAGGGGTGTAACCCCGGTGTCCTGGCCAAATTTCCCATTGGCCTTTATCAATCATGGCCTCCTAATAATCCCCCTCTATGAATTGGCTTCATTACTCTGCTCTCCTCCCCACTAATAAGTGAGCGTTCTGGCGCACTATGGCTGCCGTCGCATCATCCAGGTGGGGCTGTACATTGGTGGTGGTGGAAGGGAGTCCCCATTACCTGTAAAGCTCTTTGAGTGGAGTGTCTGGAAAAGCGCTATATAAGTGTAAGCAATTATTATTATCATACAATACTGAATTTTTCCAGTTTTGTTTTAACTGCTCTGCTAGTCTTTATCTTATGTTTTCTATTTAATTCATGTTTCACCTTACTGGTACAGAAAAGTAGCCATCCTGCACATTGATTGGAATATTTTCCAAGTCCTTTCTTGCTGTAAAGAGCCCACCATTTCAGCAACATGTCTGGAAGCTGCTTCAGACCTCCTGAACTGCAATTTACAGCCTGTCTCCATCTTTCACTTTTGGCCCCGAGTCCTCTTTCAGTTATTAAGCTCCAGCTTGTAACAAGGTCGGTTAGGTGACTGAAAGGTGGATAGAAATGTGACGTGTCTCCTGAAGAGCTGTAGTGATCTCCTGTGCGTTCCAGGCCTGCATGTGAAAGCCCACGTGGTGCTGTGGGAGAGGAGTGCTGGAGAGTCTGCTGTGAGCCTTAGACTGCGATACGTACAGTAGTAGGAGAGCAGGGGACTAGCAGGTACCACTTGCATGAGAGACAGGCATACACAGGTGATCTGTCCATGTGAGCCCTCTGCACCACTGTCAGAACACCCACATCCACCTGCTGTAGCCTGTGCAGAGGAGCGATGTTTTAAGGTTAGGGTTAAAATGAGGGTAAGCTCAGAGATCTTCAGCCCTGATCCCGGAGAGCCGTTGCCCGTCTCCCGTTTTAAAACCCAGAATCATCAATAAATTAATGATGGATCAAGGTGAACAGTGCTCGGGCTCTGGTTACAAGTAATCTCTACATAACTTAAATCATCTGTTTTATCAATCACAATGAAATGATTTCCACTATTAGGAAACGTTCGATTCAATGTGGAGCTGTAAATTGTGTTCCCAAAGGCTCTCTGGGATGAGAATCTGAGATCCCTGCTTTAGAGACCCAGTTAACTTTAAGGTTATTAAAAGGGCTAAGAGTACAGGTTGGACTAGAGACGGGGTATTCGTGGTAGATGGAAATTCTTCTCTTGTTTTCCCAACTTCTCCTGTGGTGTGGCCACAGATACAATGGCTTATTGTCCTGGTGTGGTGAGATGAAGCACTGTCCTTCAGGAATGTTCATATGAGCACGAGTGAACACTCAGCCCTGCAGCATTATCATCAAAAGGGGTTTTTGTATCCCTGCTCTTAGAATAACACAATTTTCACTTCCAGAAAAGCAAAGTGTGTGTAGTCAAACGGTTTGGGTGTTAGTACGTGCCCTGTGTCTGAGATCATGTTTTTACATCTGGTGAACTTCGAACGCAGTGTCCAAGCACCAGACGAGCCCCTGACAGGCAAGCGCTGTGTGCGGCCGGGGGTGAGACCGCAGACGGCGCAGAATTTGTCCCTTTTGAGAGGAAATCCTGGGATGTGCTCATCCCTGAGCACTTTTCCAATGTTGTTACTGGCCGGCATCTGTCCGAATCATTGCCGCCTCACGTCCCTTTGCTCCGCAGACAAGATTGCGCAGGGGAGCTGTCTGACAGGAGCGAGCCGCTCTCCCTGGCCCTGGGTTATTTATCCTGAATCGCAACCGTCGCTCCCGAGTTCGGGAGGAAAGCAGACAGGCAGCAGAGGTGGGAGGTAAAGACAACAGATTTCGGAGTGAGCAGGCCCTTTTCATGCTGTGAATTCACTGGAAAGAAGGACAGAATTCCAGTCTGAGGAGTCCGAACCAGAAGTTAAAACTGAATAAGACAGAGAAATAAGACAACAATTCTTAATGACTTTTTAGGTACGATTTTGGAATAAAGTATTAATGACCACTAAACAAATGGAATGCTTCTAAAAGCAATTTGAATTTATGTTAATGTGTTAATGTGTATGTCTGTCTGTGGTGGAAATGTGTGACTGATATCTGATGGAGCTGTGAAATCTGCAACAGTGAAAAGAACTGTTAACTTGTTTCTGAGCACCAGAAAAGACAGCGGTCAAGCAGTTTCTCACGGCTCTTGGCAAAGAAAGGGGTGAAGTACAGCTTTAAAGATTTACTTCATTCTCTCAACACCGCTAAACTTGTGATTTCCTGACAAATATGAATGAAGGTAAATACGTAATGAGATTTTTATACTGTGGTTAATTGCGATCAGGTTTAAAGTTAGAATGCAAACAACTGTTTTCGATTAGGATTAAACTCAGGTCTGCCTGTAGCTCCAGAAAGAGAAGTGCTGTTCCACCTTGCTGGACTCTGGCTGGCACTGATGATGGGTACTGACCCTCTCTGCTCTGTTCTATTGTGTGGACGAAGGCAGAACAGGACTGAATGTCTGCCAGGGATGCACAGAACTGTGGCGTAAATTGGCCATGTATTGACCTCATGTACAGTATGTGTGGCAGTCAATTGCAATGTCAATGTGTTAATGCTCACATGCCTAAATAGAAATTGTTGAAATGCCCGGTACGCAATCCATTTCAGTGCTATCTCCTCTCCTGCCTAAATGCATGTGTGCAGAAGTCCATTTTCACCAAGGGATTGTAGGTAGAGTAACAGTACACCAGGCATACAATATTCACACTTTAATGGACCGGGCAGGGCTCCTGTAAGAACAGTTCTCTCCTATCCCTGGGCTAATCAAGAAAATAAGTATGAGTAGGTGATGCAGTGCAGAAAAAACTTCTCTTTTTTCCATGTGACTGGCCTGGTACAAAAGAGTCATCTTTTCCCAATTAAGCTAATGTACCTGGAGAGCTCCACGCACAAACAGAGGGGTCTGGGGCCTGGGGCCAGGATTAGTGGCTGCTGCTCACCCTGTCACAGAGGGAGCCAGTGTAAGGAGTAGCTAATTAATGAAAGTCAAGGAATGTCTGGAGCAAAACGGATGAGAAACACCCAGGCACCTGTCTGTCTGTTAACAGCCATTTGCAGATGAGCTCAGTGATATCAGCCCGAGAGTCTCAGAGGATGGCTGTCCGTTCTATGATTAATTGTGTTTAGTTAATGAAGTGAAAGGCACAGTCAATCTGGCTTGTCATAAAACACAAAACTGAGTGAAAAATACGGATCAGCATCTGTCTGTACCCCTTTCTTCCCTGTCTGATGCAGTTAATCCCACTGGAAATAACTCCCCTACCTCTGACTGACTTTGGAGAGAAAACACACTTGGGAATCACAGGACAGCTCTTGACTTGAGAGCTACAACAGAAAAAAAATATAAGGAATCATTAAAAACAAATTATTGAAATGCACAGTAGTCTATCTCATTTCTGCAAACATCACCTCCTAAGCACTCAGTTTCTCACTGGAAGGACTGGGCTGAATTATAGGAGAAACCCTGGTAACTGTTTATATTATTGTCAGTAATTCTATTAATATAGTAAGTACATTAATTGATAATTGAAAAAATATTAATAATAATAATTATATTATTAATTAACATCCTTACCAGTAATCACATTTTTCTCCCTAGCTCTACTGCTTGTGTGAAACTTGTGTAACATCACTTGATTACACTTACCTGGGATGATCAAATTACAAGTGGGTGTGTCATACAGGGATGAAAGTACATTTTGGAGGTATGTTTACTTATATACAGAAAGTACTAACAGTATTTTTGAGGTCCTTCCCCCTGGTTTCTCTTGATTGACAAGTGAGCTCCTATAAATAATGGTGGCAGTGCCATTTCTACAGCTCCTCCAAGAACAAGCCTCCCTGATCCCACTTCTGCAGAGAGCCCTGGAGTCCGGACCACAGATGCAGCTGTTAGGCCACAAAGTACTACGGTAAGGAAAACAGAAAAAAAAGTACTGTGAAGTACTGCCTCTCGCTACTGGGCAGGGCTGCTACTTTTGCAAAGTTATGGAGAATGGGCTATAACAACATGGTGAATGTGCAATACAGGAATGTCAACATGCATACTCTGCATCAAAATCATTTGCGTATTATCAACTAGAATTCGCTTGCATGTTTTGCAGTGGTTAAAAGAGTGCAAAAACAGTAACAACACCCCCATTTCATAGCAATCTGGTCCTTTCATTAGTACTAATGGTACTAATGAAGCATACGAAACAAAAGAATGAAACGCATTATGAATATTTTATCTCCACATAATGATGATGTGTGTTTTTCTGCACTAAGGCAATAAGCATGAAATATCTAGATCTTTAAATATTAGAATCTGTGAGTGTGAGAGACTGAAATGGCCCAGTCTGCTATCTGTTAGTTGCTCTTCAGGGACAGCCTTTAGGGAGAAAGGGGATCCCTTTTGCGTCTTCATGCAGCTCTTGTTGCACTCTTCTGACTGTGTGGCAGTGGGGGAAGCCAGGGGCAGTTCGTCCTGTGCTCTCTGGTGATGCTCCTCGCTGCTCAGGCTCTGGCTCTGCAGTCTGGCATCAACCTGCGCCGCTTCATCGGATGTGCCGTGCGGGAGTTCACCTTCCTGGCCCGGAAACCAGGCTGTGGGACGCTGCACATCACTACGGATGCCTGCTGGGGGCGCTGTGAGACCTGGGAGGTAGGGAAATGTGTCACCTATTGCTTTGGAAGGTCTGTAAGCAGCTACGCTGCAACTAGTGTTAGTGTGCAAGCCCCGCAATATATACAGTACGTTTACTATAGATACAGTACCGGCTGGAACCAGAGTTTGTGACGTTAATTCTAGCCTTAAAAAATAGCTGGTATGCACTTTTGTAACAGAGATTGTGATTTTTTTTAAATGTTTTTTTAACTGAATTGCTGTGGAAGATTAGAAATGAAACACCACACCACAGGGCAGGAGAGGGAGGGAGTTCTGCTCTCCCCCGAGAGATCTAATCCAGCTGTGGGGCTGCTGCTTGGTTCCTAGTTTCACGCCTCTGACCCGGCAGTCAGAGGAGTTCTACTTCCCTGGGCAATGTTTGATTTGAGGGTGAAGTTGAATAAAGAAAAAAGAGAATATGAGGACACCCCACAGTTGTTGTGAAGCCGATGGTACCACCACAGCCGTTACCGGTTCTGGATTCTGCAGCTGACAAGTCGTATTTCTGTGGCAGACTCCTTCGTGCCTGTTCTTCTCCCTGTGGCTGTTACTCGGCCCTCTGCCTGCTCTGCTCTTGCCCTGTACTTGTATCTGCTGCCCTTTTCTGTCTCAACAGAAGCCTGTCCTGGACCCCCCGTATGTCGAGTCCTACCAGCGAGTGTGCACCTACAATGAAACCAAGCTGGAGACGGTGAAACTGCCCAACTGCTCCTCCGGTGTCGACCCTTACTACACCTATCCTGTGGCTGTCAGGTGTGACTGTGGGGTGTGCCACACTAGCACCACCGAGTGCGTCTCCTCTGTCTAACCAGCATAGAGCCAGTGGGCACAAGGATCGTCTCCCAAACTCACAGCATTGCTTATTGTCAAACTTTAACTCACCTACTGCAGGTATGGCACCACTGCTACCTTCTTGCTAGGGATGCTAAGCACTGAAACACTGGCAGATGGGGCACAAAACCGAATTCTAACTCCCCATTCAACTCCTTAATCCTCGGGCAGCAGTGCGGAGCTTTTGGTCAGGGTTCTGGACCTGGGACTTGAAGGCTGTGGGCTCAAAGCCCCGGTTGAGGCAAGGTACTCACCTGACCTTCTCCTGTAAAATAACCAGCTGTTTAAATGGATGCCACTTTAAGTTAAGTTGGGTAAAAGTGTCAGCCAAATCAATCAGTAATAATTCTATTTGCAGTATTTTAAATTTTGTCGCAAAGGCTTCTGAGGTGCACAGCATCTCCAGCAGATGTGGGAATGTGCCTGAGCTCAGTGAACTGAAGCAGTGCTAGAAGGGCCTCTTTGCCAGCCAACATCTCAAGCTTTCTTTCTTTCATTCGTTCAAACAGTATATAACATTTTTTTCCGTTTTCAACAATCATATACAACAAACCACGTTTCCGAGTTTTTTTTTTTGCTTTCTTTCTTTATGCCCCACTTGGTCACAAAAACACATCACCTATCTATCACTGCATTCTTGGGAGAAACACCAACCTGCAGTTTTCATAGGTCGTCCTTATCGCCAGTGCATCCATCAGAGAATTTGAAAGAAGTCAGGTTTCAAATTTAACAGCTAATTTGCTCATTTGTTCATTTTGTTCAAGCCAGCAGTCGTCAGCTTTGCTCCAGGGATGCTAAACTGCAGGTACATTATTGAACTGAGCTGACTCCCTGCTACAGTAGTTTAAACCAGGTTGTTCCTGACCTTTAGATATGGATCATTTGAAAACCTATTACCGTGTGGTCACCAGTGTTAGTAGTGAAAAAAATCACCAACATGAAATGTTATAAATGCACAACAAGCCTTTAATACTAAATTGCCTATGAATAAAACATTTCTATATGAAAACAATCTGGATTTGTTATTAATCATCAGCCCATAGTAGTTATCACCAGGTATTTACAATCTGTTTTTTAATACAGGTTCTAAAGAATATGTAAATGTTTTTTGCAACCTCTAATCTGGACTATTATTGAAGAATGTGTCTTAGTGACAGACTGTACTTCGTGGTTATGGGATCTTATTACATATTAAAAATGTATTTTTTGTTATCTTTTGTTACCTATTGCTCTGTTCCTCATAAATGCAGAACATAACATCCACTTTCACCTGTTAATGTAAGGGGCATAACATATAGATCATTCAAGCATACCACCCCCCTTGACAATGAAGTGAAACTTTAAATAAAACAGACTTGAATTCTTACTGGTGTTGCATATTTTTAATTGCCATCAAAGTATTTACAGTATTTGAGAATTCAACTCAGAACAAACAAAGCAATGATAGTACACATACACTACATGGGTACTGGAAATAAAAGGGAAAGAAACACTATATAATAAGTATATTTAAAACACTTAAATATTGTTTGCATTTTAGTATTCAAGTTATTGCTGTTACCAGTGTTAAACCTGGCTTTCAGGAAATATACAGTACAAAGCAGTTGCATAGCAAACAGGCACAGTGTAGCAAGTGCACATAAGTGTACATAGAATATCGCTACATAATAAAATGAAAAAAAATGACCCTATTTTAAAGGAGCACTTTGTGCCCTCCATCTGTTGAAAAAGAAAACTAGCAACTACTAAATCCCGCTGTTCCTGAGATCATCTTAAAACTACTTACAAGCGATTTTGTTTTAGCCAGCCATTTAACCAATGTAGCCTAGGGTCACTTTTCTTTGCAGTAAATCGGTATTAACAGACGTAGGCACACTCACAGATAAAGGACACACAAACAGAATCACTGATCCAATGGGAGGCACTGCATACCAAGCTTCCAAACTCCAAAGTTTCTGCAGTAGCTTGCTGAGGGAGGTTTTACCTGGTAAAGACCAGTGCTCCTGATCTCGGTCGGGCTGCACTATTACTTGAAATTGGGGGTACTTTTAAACATCGGATTTCCGCAGTGTAGGCACTCGCAATGCTTGGAAACAGAAATGCACCCACCTAAGGTCAATTGTTAGGTCTGTCAAATGCATAGCGTACCTTCAGTTTCTTCTGATCTATTGATCAAATGAAACAATTACACCTTTACAGAAAAAAAAAGACTAAGCTGGAAACCCATCAGGTTGTAGTGGAACGGAAATAATCAGTCATAGGCAGAAAGCCACTTCGCTGGAAGTGACAAGCTGTTTCCTTCTTCGCTTCAGATCTACCCTGTCCACACAAGGAAAGAGAGTGGCTGAGCTGCTCACAATATCTGCTTCCAGGTCTGTGTTTTCCTCTCGGAGCATCTCAATTGTTTAATTTCCAGTCTTCCCACTACAATAAAAAGCAGTCTTTGAAATGAACACTCTTCCCCCAGAACCCCTCAGAGACCCCCTGTGCTGCACATTTCCATGTCTCACGGGATCCGTTATTTGTACAGAACTGTGCTTCATGGGGAAAAAAAAAACTGTTGTTGATTTGCCACTCCTGTCAGATCAAAGGATCTGCGTACACAAAAGAAACCCTCCATTCGGCAGTCTATTTACTTCAAATTATACTAAAGGTTAATGACGGTGCTGTTTAAAAAAAACTCTAAAACCCCAAGTCCCACTCCCCTCTTCGCTGCTCTTTGCACTGAGACAAAGGTTTCTACTAAAAGGCACAAATTACAGTTTAATTCCTCAAGTCCACCTGTTGATAACAGGCCCTGCAGAATGCAGAACAATTTAAATAAGATTGCCATTCTCTCAGCCCATCAAGGCTGTTTTTTTTTACTCCGAAGAAAGCTGCTGCTGAGAAAACGAAAGATCGGATCAGGCCATTTTAACAATAAGATGTAGAGTCACGTTAATCCGCTGTAGTACTAACATTAACAGCTAAGAAGATAGCGACAACAGCAGTGCCGCAATGTTAAAACTGGTCTGTAAAGAAACATGAACGATTCACAAACCAGTTCCTGATCACACTCACATCGATTTGAGACACCCGAGGTTAATCTGAGTAAGAAAGACCTAATGATGGAACTGGAAAACTCATTCCAGGCCTTTATTCGGCCTGTTCTGTGATGGTCAAAAATCTTGCTTCATCATGAAAATATAGAAATACAAGGGGTTGAAAAACAAAACAAAAAAAAGACAAATTTTTAAAACGAAACATTTCTGAAAATGAGGAAGTTAACAATCAAAGTTAAAGCATTAGTGAACAATGGCAGGCTGTGCTTGCTTATTCTAAGAATGTGTTAATAAGGAGTAAAATAGAATTGATTGTCAATAGCGATTGGAGGTTGTTAAAATCCACCTGACTCTTGATCTAACTTAATGCACACAAAATAAGAAAGAAAAAAACAAGATAAAACAAACATTTCATTAGTGCCAACATTTGGCCATAAATCTGCACACTGAAAGAACATTTAAACCCTTAAGAGATCAAATCCTTCAGTGTATAACAGGTTAGGTACCTCAGTTGTATTGTATTGATCAATAATAGGCTTTTGGTCTTTTTTTGACAAACTGGATCACTACAGATCAACTACAACAGAAATGGCACACATACTGTACCGAGTGGCTTTTATTTGAATGTATCAGGTCCCGTTACCGAAAAAGATTCTAACCAAGGACTTAAGGACATCAAAAGCTTAACATGGTACTGCAGTGTGGAGAAGGACAGGTACACTAAGAAAACTGCAGATGAGGAAGACATGGTATTCCTGTGAGCAAGGCCAGACATAAACAAGTCTTCTGCAATATGGCTGTAGGCTCACAGCCCCACACTGCCTCATCCAAATCGACACCACGTCCTCTGCAAGCAAATTTGAACTTCTCTTTGGGTCATTTCTGAATTGACTGCGTACCACAAGTTGCAGCACAGAAATAGAAAACCACTCAAAGTACTGTATGTGAAACCTGTAGTAAATTCTAATTCAGGCATTTGGGCACAAAACAATCAGGGCACTCACCCAGGAACCCAACAGACACCATTTCTGCAACTAATAGTTTAGGGTTCCTAAGGAAAGAGCTTTAATCAAGAGCACTGTAAGGACAAAATCCAAGTTTAAAAACAGTTCCTCTTCCTGGCATGGACTTCCTGCCAAGACAACTTCTCTAAATACAAAACAGTGTCTTACACATGTTCCACAGCCCTCACTGAGAAACTGTGACATGGAGGCACAGCGGAGAATCACAGGAGACAGCCGCACCTTGTTAATGAAGGTGCCAAGCCTCCAGCACACGCTTTTGCTGGTAGAGCTCAGTGGAGTTGAACACTTAGTTGTTTCTTCAAAGGATTAATTGAGGCACTTACAAAAATATATTTACTCTCCAAACGTAGGCTAGAAACCAAATGCCACTACTTAGTCAATGTTCATCTGTCACTTATTGCTTGCTCATACAAAAAATAAGAAACATCACCAAAGAAAGGAGGCAGCCCATCTGGCTCAGTGGACTGTCAGTAGCTAAGTGATCTGAGGATCCCATCCAGCTGTTTCCTGAAAGAAGCCAGTGTTAGCTTTCACAACATGGCTGGGGAGCTTGATCCAGGCTACCATAACACTTTGTGCGAAGACGTGTTTCTTGTTTCTCGTTTTAAAGGCACTCCCCTTAGTTTCCGCCTGGGTTGTGTTTCACTGTGGCTCAGAAAGCCTAGGGAGGTGACAATTCCCTTCTGAAGAAAAATGACATTGTTACCAAGAAGGCCACACGCGCAGAAGAACTGGGTGTTGAAAAATAACCCTGCAATAAGCTTTTCACAGGAAGAAGACTGTAATAGAGAGTCTTCCTCCACTCCTTCGGAATGTGCTGGAGGCACCACCCAACAAAGCAGAATTTGCCTGCTCCGCAAAGTCACATAAGCTTCATACTGTAGCTCTACACGTCTCTGCAGGTGAATTTGGGGAGGTAGAAGATGCTGAGATGTACAGAGTATTCTTCCTAACGTTTCCTGAATCCACACCAGAATCAGTCTTGGCACGGTGTTTGTCTCACCTGCGTCCAATGCAGGAGGATGCTGAGCTGCTGTACTCACTACAGCACAGTACAGCTGAGGCTCCAGAGTGTCACATGATCTTCCAGGTCGTCTCGCACTCATTTTTAATCAATTGATTCAATTACCCAGTCTAACTGCTCAAAACCATGCATGTCCAAAGTAATTAATGACTGATTAATTAGAAAGACCTCTAAAACCTGCAGGCTCTGTCTTTGAGTTTTAACACACTCAAAACTGCCACGATGTGACGCTGACATCACCCAATTCCAGGGAGACCCGAAAAGCGTAAGCTGACGTTTGTTTTAAGCTTGGCAGAAGAACACCCCGTTTGTTTTTTTTATTTATTTATTTTTTGCTGCATCTTTGTAGTGCTTACAAACGTCCACTGTTTCACTAAAAGGGCCTTGTGCAAAACCCTCAGATAACTGCCATTCGCAAGCCAGAGTATGTTTAATCGAAGCCAGCAGACATGTTGAACGTTGTGTGCCTGTTGCACACTGGCACTGCTCCACTCTAGAACCTCCTCTGACAGGTACGTTAGCACTTAATTAGTTTACAGTCTACTTGAGTTACAGCTAATGCAAATAATATACCATAGACTATTATTCATTTAAAACAATTCATATAAAAATTGGCATTTCTCACTCACAGCTTTTGCTAAGGAGCCACCATGACCCATACCAGTCTCTAGGCGTCATTCAAAGCACACGAGACCGACCTCAGGCTTGCTGGCTGACTCGGAGGAGCCAGAAGGCTAGGGTTAACCTCTTTGTGCGATAAAGGCACTGACACGGAAGAACACCTCAGTAACCGCATGCCGAGAGTGCACTCCTGCGTGGATAAATGAACTGCTGTTTGTGATCCAGCGGTGTATTAAACATCTTTCTGAACTGTGAAGCAAGAGAAGGAAAAAGGCCAGCAGTGACTCCACGGAGTGAAAATGAAAACCCTGGGAGGAATCTCACGCGGCAGAAGAAAGGTGGCGTCACTGTATGTGCTCTCGAGAAGCTGACCTTGTAGCCTGCTTGATAGCAGTAAGGGTGCAAATTACAAAGTGAGCTTCCTCTTTGGCTTGACCGAAGGGTATTATAGCGTCGTCCCCACCTGGGGTGAGGAGAAAATGGAGAAAATGCTCTCCTCTCAGACTGCACTGTAAGGGGGGGGCAGTTGTGTCCGAACACAGGTTGGTCACTCCGCCACCCAGGTCACTGCAGCTACTGCCACTTAACGGCCCAGCCGGAGACAGAGAGGGGCTGCTGAGGGGATCGCTGAGAATCTCAGAGGGACAGCCGTCTTCTGAAGAGGAGGCAGGTGTGCTTGTGAGGAAAGGGGAGAAGGAAGAGGATGATGTCTGCCCCCCCCTCCTCCCCTCGCCTGGGGAGAGTGGCGCCTCTGTCCCGCCGCTCCCCGCCCCCTCAGACGATGGCGCAACAGCCCCTGCAGGACGCACACCTCCTTTTCTTCTTCTTGGGGCTGAAGATAGTCAGGATGGCTTCGTCAAACACCGCCTTCAGGCCTTTCTGCGTGAGCGCCGAGCACTCCAGGTAGCACTGGGCTCCAATCTAAGAACAGAAGATAAAGAGGTGGTGGGTGGGTGGGTGGGGGGGTTGGTGGCACGGCTCTTTCACCAGCCCACCCAGCCAACTGACAAGTCCGCTGTCCTGACAGGGCAGACCTGGCCACCCTATCCGCACGCCCGCTGTATCGTATCGTGGTTCGGCACTGTGCGGGGCCACACTCTCGCCCGTGACGAGCACCGTGGGGCCACAGTGTGCGTCCGAGTGCTGTCAGGGGCCTCCCTCCACTGCCGAGCCCCTGACAGCAATCAGACGCACACTGTGATGCTGGGCTTATACAGTATTAGAATGTGCAACTGTGCTGGTTAGGTCACTTGAGAGCCACTAAATTCAGTTTTTTTGCAATGAACACCCCCTTACAGCAGTCCACAAAATCAGGTAACTGAAGGAAGGTGGCGGTAGTGCTCAAATTTGACGCAGACCCAGACACAGGGCCTAATCTGTTGCTCAACTTGGTGGCTTTTCGATAATAATGATGAGAAGAATACAATCCATATTCATGAAAGCTTTTTAAGAAACTTCTTTATTTTTTATCTGCAGATTTATCAGCAAACTGATATTAAGATCTGGAATAAACCCATCTATATAGGCCTTATAAACTGGTTTATCGCTTCTCCTCAGAGATTTCCGCCCTAAAACTCTGCACGAGTCTCTTCATTGTAGTTACAGCGTGCAGCGTATAGATACAGAATCACTGACCGCGCCAGTCAGCCAGATAAATCTGGCTCCTCTGTGGTCTGGCTGCAGTCCTTCTGTGGCAAACAGATAAGTTGAACAACAAAAAACATTCTACTCTTGCAAAATGTAGGAAATGTCTCATCGCAGTCTGCACCATCATCAAAGGAGTTGCGCCCTCTAGTGGGCCACATTATCAAGCACAGACAAGAACAAGAAGTTCAAGAGGGATTTTGTAGGATCCTTACTTATTGTACATCAGGTATGGACTTTTCAGAACTCACTGTTAGACCTTATGACTGACTGTTACATTTATGCACGAAATGGCCGTACTCATACGTTACTGCCATGTGAAGTTTATATACCCCTTCTTTGTCCTAGGTGAACAATACTAGAGTGTAAAGTTTAAAGTAAGTTGGGTTGGGAAAGTTAATTTAAGATACCCTACCACCAATTTGAATCTGTCCTATCGATTTATTATTATTAGTTTTTCTTTTTTCCAAAAAGGAGCCTGAAACCTAGCGTGGTAGAAAATGGTACTTCACGAATATGGAGTTCTGTTACCCCCAGTAGTGGACTGCTGTCCCAAGGCAGTTAGCAGGAATTGCACAGCCCTGCTCCATGCTTTGCTAATTGCTGGTGTCTGCAGGAGCACACTGTAGGCAGAGAGTGAGGTCATCTCTCTGTGCTACCCTCTGAGCTAAGCATGTGTCATGTGTCAGCATGCGTAGGCTGCAAAGGAACAAGTAATAGGTTTATTCCATGCAGAAAAGAGAAGAAAAAAAAACACTACAAAGAAGGCTCCACAACTGAAATGTTGTGTTTTCTTTCTTCTCTTTTCAGCATGGAATAAACCTATTACTTGTTCGGAATGCCTATCAACAGTGAAACCCACCAACCTCTTTGGCCAATTTGACTCCTTGCTCAAAAGTCATGGGCTTCTCCTTCATGTGCAGCAGGCGGGCCAGGGTCTTGGGATCATCCCGCAAATCAATCTGAAAGGCAAAAATACGCAACTGAAAAGAAAACCGTGACAGTTACTGTTAAAGGGGAACTGCAACGCTATTTTTATATTTTGGGTTTAAAGAGAATCAGCATTGATGAGTGCATTTCAAAGCATTTCAGGCTTTAATTCAATAGAAATATTGTTCTCGACTTTGATACGGTTTTGCCTGCAAATGTTAGCTCTGCACGCAGGTCACGTTGGAACATTTCTGCGATGATATGTCTGCGAAATAATGTCACGTTACATTAGTCGCTAAGGTGACTATTGAGCAGGAAGGGCGCTTCACACCACAGCTCTTGAAAAACTCTTGCTCTCGCCCATGGCAAGATCAGCAGTTTGCAACAACACACCGGCCATACAGTACCTTCACAAAGTTCACGATTTAATAACCCGTCTGAGAAAGTGGGACTACAGTTCCCCCGTAAATGTAAAACAACAATGTTGACTGATGTGAAACAGACATTCGTTTTCTCCCATTGCACTGACCCATGTGAAATAGCTGATCACTGTTCAGCCCCACTCGACGCTTCCCCCAGCGCCCATCTGGGAGAGATGAAGACATCAGCCCTCCTCCACGTGTACTCCAGAACCATCTGCTTCCTGTTCGCGCTACAGCAGACACAAGAGCATCTGGCTCCAGGCAGCTAGTGGAGCACGATGCAGGCAGTCATGCAAGGAGCAAAGACAGCAGGCACAGAACTAGGAGGTTCTCGGGGCTCACCTGCGTTCCGATGAGGATGTAGGGCACATGGGGCATGCAGGCCTTGAGTTCGGGGACCCACTCCTCCTGGACATTGTGGTAGGAGGCAGGGTTGACCACCGAGAAGCAGATGAGGAACACGTCAGTGTTGGGGTAGGACAGCGGCCGCAGCTGATTGTAGTCTTCCTGTTGCACAGAGGAAAGAGAAAATCAGAGCTCTCAGTTCAGCCCCAGCTGAGCCCTTAATGGGTCAGCACAGAGCAGACGCAGTTCTAAAGCTGGAAGATATCCACTCCGTGCGTGTTCTCTCTAATTTATTTTCCTCCCTTCTGTTTTACATCTGGAGCTGGAATGGAAACCTTTAACTTAATCAGCGCTGCCTAGAAATGGCCTGGGAGGTCTGCTTCCTGATCTCAGGGCCTCCCCACACACTCCCTCAGGCCAGGCAGGAGGGGTCGGGGGCTGCATATCTGAGGATCACCTTACTTTTCTCAGAAGCATACCCATACGTGAGCTGTCCCTGCCTAGTCCAGGAGCGTGGGTGCAAACACAAATCCCCCGCAGCGACTGACCTGGCCCTGTCTCGAACCCTGACCTGCCGCGCCCGGCTTCGCATGAGCCACCCTGCACTCTGCGTGGCGTGGCAATGGAGAAAGCAAGCCCCTGAGATACTACATTATGCACGTTCTGAAGTGTCTCCAGGACAGCTAAGGGAAAGTGCAAGACCGGGACAGGATCAGGGAGTGTCCAAGCCGTTTGTGCGTGTTCTGTAGAAGAAAGAATCACCTCAGTAACCAAGTTGTTAGTGCTTTTAAGCACTGACAAATGCACTGATTTTAAGCTTTCACGTGTAGTTCTTTTTGCAAAAGTTTGTTTTAAAAATGTACTGAGTGTTCAACGCTTTAAAAACAAAGCTTTTACAACTTTTTTTGCACATGAAGTTCCAGGGGAAGTCACATCTATCAGATGACATCTCTGATTCCACAGGCAGTTCACCATCTCATTTTCCACTTTCATGCAGCTCCTTTTATTGAATTAAGGAGACAAATGGTTAGAGGACGAAAGCGTGAGGTTTACAGTATTGCCGACTCCAGGCTTCTGGTTCATCACTCAAGCATTATCGATTTCTCCATTTCTGATCAATATTTAAAAATAGCACCGTACAGAAAGATTCAGTGTTTTCCTGTTCTTGCCTTGCAAAATGCAGATGCGTGGATTGAGTTTGTAATCGAAAAAGGGGCGAGCGTGTCACTTGCACAGTGACAAGAAAGGGGGTTTCCTCAAAACGGCTATTTTGGACTTATGAAATGCCTGGGGAACATTGGGATTCTGTAAAAGTAATATGTTGAAGGCCCCCCCTTGTTTGTGGTTCACTGAACTGGTTTATACGCTTCTGCTACAATGGAAATGCTGACGTTCAGTTGGTTACAATTTTTCAGAAACTCTATTCCTTGCCTACGTCCCTGCTTGCGAATAATAAGACCCCCTATTGACTAGTAACTGCAGTCTGCAGGATGTCTGGAGCATGTCCTGTTGTACAGTTGGTGCACGCCAGTACAGAAAAAAGCCTTTCAGGTTTTCATCTCCAAACCTTGTCAAGGCTGTTTCCATTACCCCTGTCACACAGCCCCGCGCTGAAACGCAAGGCCAGGAACATGAGCGGTTAAACAAGCTCACAGAAAAATAAAAAGATGTGCCGTGCAGAACCTGCCGACTGTAGGCCACAGAAACGAAAAGTTACAAATGAGAGGAGGCCATTGGACCCATACGAAGGTGGCACAGTGTCAGTTTGGGAGTGAATCAGAGCAGTGTGCGAATTTTACGGGAGAAAAGTCAAAGGACTTGTCTTGTGGAGTGTTGTAAATTTTAGGACACAAAATTTAGCATGCGCAACTGAAATCAGACAGTAAAGCACATCCAGAATTGTGCTGTAAATTAGAGCAACTGTATTACTTTTGGTGGAGATCAGAGTCAAACTATATTTCTGTCCGATTTATGTTCAATGCTACAGACTCCCAGGCAAATTGCGATATTCATTTCTCAGTATTGTATGAACGTTAAAGAGACCATTTTTTTTAATTAAATTTCGAAAACAGAAAATTACATTTGCTAATGGGGAGGTGAAATCATGTGTTACTAATGTCGCCAAGAAAAGCTGACAAAACAGCCCTCCTCACATAAAACATTGGAAATAGGCTGGGGAAATGTGAAAATTCAACAGCGCAAAACTGTCGGATGGAAATGACTTCGCACAGGAGTACAGGCTGCAGTGATTTTCAACAGGACAGTTTAAATATGGACGTAATGTGCCTTAATTTACTTCAGACATATTTGTTCTATTAATAAACAAAATGGGTTATGCTATAATGTCCTGATTAAATTATAGGTGCAACAGCTGATTTGGGTTAATTATTTCAATGCCGGATCAATGCTGCGATGTTGAGACAAATTCTCCAGAATTCTGGGTGTGAGCTGTGAATATTGCCCCCGGTATAAATCCAGAGAATACTGCAACACATTGAGATAGCAGGAATCTCACCCTAAACATGAAGTAGTCCTGCTGTGAAGAATTGTGGAGGGTCTATTTATCCTCTGCCAATAACTACTGTGCAATGCCATGTGCTGAATCCTGTTCTGCTTCTTTAATCATTGGGTATATGGTTCTGCTGACATTAAAATGAGCTAAGAGAGTTCAAATTACTTTATCATTTCTGTGCAGGACGGACCTTACATTCACAAAGATGAGGGCCTGTTAGAGATGATGACTTCTAAGGTGAAATGAATGATTATTCCTGTCTGTCTGTAGTGGCCCGTTTACATGCTGGCTAGCTGGTGCGCTCAGTGAACACACTCTTATTTCCTTACAGAGGCACGTGCTATGTCAGGTGGCACCTGTGATCAATGTCTAAATCACCCGGTTGTGGTAAATTACCTGTCCAGCAGTGTCATACAGACCGAGCAAGTGCTGCCTCCCCGAAACTGTCACATTTACTGCAAGAGAAAAAAAAAATGCAAGTGTAGGTCACGATACATACATACAGTATACAGTATGACAGAACATGAGAACACAATCAAATAATTGCATTTTTTTTACACAATGGCCCAGGAGCACGGCATTCTAGAACTCCTTGTTTATCTTTCTAACTCCTGAGGTAGAAATTAGTCTCTGAGCCATTTTGCACAGTTTACCTCTAAGACTGCACTGAGAAAAAAATCTAGCCATACGTCTTCCTCCTTCAGAGTGTTGATCAAGAGGCCCCGGGTCTAAAGCCCATTTTGGACACTTTTTCATTCATTTGTACATTCCTGCCAACAAAATTGTACTTTTGCTACTACTGAATAATTCTTTGATGTCTAACTAAAACATACTGTAAAAAGCTCACAGAAATATGCAAAAGCATGCGTCTAGTAACACAGCTGCTTCGGTTAAATTTGGCTTTACTTAGTAAAAAAACAAACAAAAGCAGTTTAATGCAGCACTTCCTGTATTATGTTCTGTTGTCAGAACAGAAAAAAGGAAGGGATTGTGGGGGACACACAATTCCTCCTCCTGACACTAAAAGGACATCATTAAGACACAGAAAACAATGTGCAACAAAAGACAAATTACTGGAATGTAAACAGAAGTAAAAGACACCCTCTCACACACCTTTGAACAGCTGTAGTGGTGAATTCTGTTCACATTGGCTACATGTGTAATATTGCACCCTGTTGATTAACGATATGAGGATTTATTACTGGGCACTGGCATTAATAAATGGCAATTAAGAGCCACACTGTAACATCCCAGGCCCAGAGCAGTCAACTGTTTGCAAATGCTGCTCTGACACTCCACAGTTCTATTGTGTAACCCAGCAGGTTCCGTTTGTGTCATTTAGCGTAACTAACATTCTGAAAAGCACGTCTTCTCCGCTGTGAGTATCTGGCACACAGCTGTAGTGGGCTCTTCTATAGAGCACATCTGGATAATGCCACCCATGTCACGTCCACAGTTGTCAAAAAGGGGCGGCGATCTCTAGATGAGAGTGTAGGAAATTGCCCCCCCAACTCGGACGTCGAACATCACCACGGGGTCAATAAGCCAAGCGTTCCACCAAATCTATATAAGAAACTTGCTCTCAAATCGCAGAAAATGCAAAAATGGAACACAATCTGATGAGTAACAAGATCTTTACACAGTGCACAAAAGTTTCTACAGCACTTCAGACTGGACAGTAACTTAACCCTGATACACACCAGGTCCCCAGTCTGCATTGCTTATTGTACACAGGAAGAATTTCGTTACTATAACTTTAAATGACATTGTGTATTTCTTTAAGTTACGATACAATAAAAGGGGGTAAGTTCAAGACTCAGTTCTTCTTTCCTGTGCGTTCAAGACTACTGGAGATCAGGACATTCCGAGATTCAGAAAATGACTACGCAAACCCACTTAAAATCAGCAGTACGAAATTAGAACACTAAATGAGGTGTTATTGTAGTGTTCTAATATGTGATGGCAGGAAGAAAATGCATGATGTGTCAATTGTACTCCAACAGCAAAAAAAAGTTTTTCTATAATGCAATGCGTCATAAAATCCCTTTAAGGAAATCTTGTTGCTTCACTTGCAATTATGGACTTAACATCTCACCAAGGACCAACGTTTTTTTTTTTACTGACGTGTATATAATAGACCCTTGAGCTGAAGAATATCTGCTTCCCTAAGGACCTTAGTGGTCACAGCCACAGAAAGATTGCACAATCTGTTCAGGCAGCAATAATGGGCGATGCACGTTTTAGAAAAGACAGATACTGGAAAAGTGCAGAGGGCTTCAAGATGTAACTCTAATCCACAGCAACAAAGCTGTGTTTTTTTTTTGTCAGATGAAAAACAAAGCTAAAAGTGTTTGGGCATTTTCTATAATGTAACAGCAAGAGCAAATACATCTATGGATTATACAACAAGATTTGAAGTATAAGACAAGTATGTGTTTGCAAACACATTTTGTGGGAAGTTAGTTCTTCTAACCTATGCATGCAAAGGTTGCTTAAGAAAGGCTGCTGTTGTAAGTAGTGTTAGGGGACCAGCAGGTGGTGATCTTTCCTCTTGTCTAGAGTTTGCAAAAAAAACAGCTCCACTGCACTGTAGGAACTGTCTTCCTTTGGAGAGATGCTAAACTAAGGGTCCCGTAAAGATCTTACGGCACTGTTTGGAAGAGTAGGGATGTTGACTTTAGTGTGTAAATTCTACAATGGGCTTTGCCGATCTGGACACCCTCTTAGTTCAACTGGTGAATCAAAGGCTCACGTCTCTACCTGATCCGCTGTGCTGTGGGGCTGCTGGTGCAGAATTGCTGCTCAGTGGATGATGATATGGATTACCGCCCGTATGCGAGGGGCTTAGCAATGGAAAATACTATACAAATGCAGGGAACTAATCGAACTGAGTCTTAACTGACAATAAAAGTGAGTCTGATTCATTTTAGTTTATCTTCCCCAGTTAGATCAGCAATGCACAAGCATTTATCCACATTGCTGGTGGATATCTACACATAGAATATCTTGCAAAACACAGCGCCCGTGAAACCGTGATTTCTGTGCTCATCAGTCACTGCAAGCTCTGTGAACATAAAGGGCAATGACATCTAGAAAAACAATTAAAATAATATTATAATAATAATAATAATAATAATAATAATAATAATAATAATAATTAAAAGAAATGTACTTGCATTTTTGGGCTTCTCTTGCATGTTGAGAGAAAGACCTTTCAGAGGTAAAACTAAAAAAAAAGCACAATGTGAATGTACTGTACAGAAGCCAAGATACTCAGCTCAGCCTTTCTCCTTCACCTCACTGTGACTCATGCAGACAGATTTTGGCCCCAAAGAGTGCTCTGCTGTCATTTTGGCCTTATATTTAACCCTATTAGCAGAATGCAAATAATGCCAGTACAGAGTCACATTAAATGTGTCAATGAATATTCAAAAATGCCTTAAGATGTAAGTGAACATTATTATATTGAAGGATCAATCTTCTTCACAAGACTATCGGGCTATTGTTGGCTTATTCAGCAATGTGCAAGTATTGCTCTTGGCAAAGGACTGCAATAAATGTAGAAAATGTAATTATTTATATTGAGTGTATTTATATAACCTTGCAGTACTAGAGATCAGTGGAAACTGCAGTGGTAATCTGTTGCAGTTGAAAAAAGTTCTAACTAGGTGGAGTTAAAGCAGGAATGACACTTCTGAAACCTTCTGAAGAACAGAACAATTGTATTTTTCATATACTCTGCTACCAGAAACTACTGTTAATGTTTTAATGTTGCTTTAGTAGCCCTATACAATTTCTTGCGTTAGGAATTTGTCTTTTCGCATACCCCAGCTTGCTCTCCTTGAGACACAGACACACAGACAGGGAGAGAAGCTGGGGGTCAGAGGGCGGGGTCAGCCATCGTACAGCGCCCCTGGAGCAGTTGGGGTCAAGGGCCTTGCTCAGGGGCCCAACGGATTAGGATTCCTCTGCCGGCTGCGGGATTCGAACCGGCAACCTTCCAGCCACAGGCACAGATCCTGAGCCACAGAGCCACCGCTCCGCCCCTGAGCAACTATCTTGGATCCTAAGACATTCAAAGCCTCAGAAAACACAAAAAGCAAGTTCGAGACAAACTTAACCTCAGACTTTAAATTCAAGCCGAGATGGAGTTTGGCTACTCTGTATTTTTCCTCTCATATTGGCCACACTGGGCTCTTGAGTTTATATAGCCCAGACATCTTCCAGCTGAAGTAAGTCTTACTGTTACTGTTTAATGCACTGTTAGTGTTATCAAGTTAATGAGAGTCACTGCCTGTAATTAGAGAATATAGTGAATCTCTAAAGGCCTACTGGTCCTAACTGACTTCAGTGTGTTATATAACAGAATATATCTAAAATACAGACAAATGCAGAACGGTGATCTTCTCAGAACTAACAAAATTGATGCAATGATTGCTGTTCACTTTTACATGATTAATTACACTATTCTGTCTCTAAAACAACTCAGGATTCGAGAGACTCTAGAGGGATTTAGAAGGTGTCCTAGAGACTCTTTGACCTAAAAGGGGTACGTTAGACAGTCCAGCATGAGAAGCCCCAATGTCGTAATACTGCGATGTGGCCGATCTTGCTTTGACACATTTGCAGATAACAGAACATAAGATCTTGAAAAACTGAATTATTAGGTTGACCATATTAAAACTGAACACACCGTCCCACGGATTACAACAGGCGAACGTCGGACTGAAGCACAGAGCTTCAATGTTGGTTTTGTGTTCTGTGCTGAAACAAATTCAGCGAGGATTTATCTCTACCCCATACTATTCAAAGAGCAGAGAGCGTAACAGCTGAGCGCAGCCAAGTCATGCCAAATGAAGCACACTCTATTAGTGCTCAGACGTGCTTTACAGTCTTCAAATAATTCTACATAGAAGTCTCATTGCACAGCAGGTTGGAAGACAAAGGTGTCACTGCCTACATTTGGCAGCAGTGTGGTGAACTGAGAAGCAGAACGATTTAAATCTCCAGCACGGAGGAGTGTCTGGGATCTGGAGAAACTCCCACTGGGACAGCACTGCCACAGGAGAAACCCAAGGACCTACAATGGGGTTTTATTTTCTGTGCAAACTGAATAACAACGAACGAGATGCGTTTGCACTTACATAGCGAGAGTGTGGAGCTAATTCTACAGCATAAAATCAGACGGATAAGGCAAAAAGAATTTTTTTTAGAAGAAGGCTACCTCTGTCCACTTGGCAAAGTGGTTTAGATTTATAAGTTCTCCGTCGTAGTACAGCGTGCAGGATCGTAACAGGTGTTTCCTCTTATTTGTTTTTTTTTTTAAGATAAAGACGTCCTGAAGAAAAAAAAACACAAAAAAGAACAGACTCTGAATTCCCCCCCGTGCTTTCAAAGCAGTGAGGCAGGGCTCGGATGCACACAGAAAATCCTTGAAGATAAAAAGGAATCCTGGGGAAAGCAGTTACACGTCCCTACGAAGTATTTTTCAGTTAAAAACAGACGCCAGATATCCTGAAGCCTCGCTGGTCCTATTGCGTGTTTGATGTGGAGGCGAGATGCAATCTGGCAGACGTACAGCCCACTATTATGTTCTGCCTGGGGTAAGGGGGAGCACAACACCTTTTCATCCACTAATATCTTCCGATTTCCACACATTCATCCATGTGTTTTAAACAGCTGCCTTGGGACACGTTTTACTGCCCATTCCTGTCAGTTCGTGGCGCCAATGAAAGCATTTAAAGTGCGGAATTAAGGGTTTCAAAAACTCGCCGTGGAAACAAAAGCGAGGGTATAGCA